>NW_006203430.1:3770330-3788536 GCF_000334495.1 Tupaia belangeri chinensis | reverse complement strand
GGCATGGTGGTTAAGGGTGCTAGACTCCCACATGGCCAACCGCAGTTTGAGACCTGGTGGCTTGCTTTCTCACTTTCCCTCTCTCTGTCCGTCCCTCTCTGGTCAAATTAAAGAAATAATAAATGAAAAAATTAAATTAAATTAAATAATTCTTAAACAAACAAAGCAAAACAAAAACCTCACATCAGGCCCATGTGTGTGCATGTCCAAAATCCTGAGAGAAGGATGGAGGAGAAGGGATTGCGGCGTGGCCATCCCACTTGAAGAGTGATTTCTCACTTTCTGTCTCTCTGTCTCTCCAGTGAGCACACATGCTCTATAGCAAAAATCTCTCAGAATAAATAAATAAAATTAAATGATAATAAAAAGGTATGTGTGTACATGTATCCATATTAACAATTAGAAGATAATGTGAAATAATTAAAACATATTGTTGAGTAATTTTCTTTAAGTTTATTTATTTTTCTTCCATGAAAGAGAACAAGGCATGGTCTAACTGGATCTTCATGCCACAATCCACCCCAGCCTTAGCCAGCCCAAATCCTGGGCACACGTGGTATGCCCGGCATTATACAGGGAGACTTCCAGACATAAACCCAAGATCGTCCCACGTGGCTTCAGCATCGCAGAGCATTGCATTACTGCTACACCCTCACGGCTGGCCTGTTCAGTAAAAGTGTAAACATACTTAAATTTGTAAAGAAAATAAATAAGTTGGGGACCAGCAGGTGGCATGGTGGTTAAGGCACTGGATATTCCCACATGGCTGACCACAGTTTGAGTCCCAGACCTGGTAGTTTGCGTTCTCATTTTCCCTCTCTTTTTTTCTCTGTGTGTGTCTCTCTCTGGTCAAAATAAAATAAAAAGGAATAAATAAATTAAGTGAAATAAAATAATTCTTTAAAAAAAAAGTAAAAAGGTAACATGAAATAATTTCAAATAAATTTTTAAAAACTATTAATATGTTGGAAGACTTTTTTTTTATTTCCAGGCTATCACTTTTTTTAGAACTATTTTATTATAAATTTATTTATGTGTTTATTTATTTAAATTTGACCAGAGAGGGCTTGAACCGCGGTCTACCATGTGGGAGTCCAGAGCCCTTAACCACCACGCCACCTGCTGACCCTTCAGGCTATCACTTTCCATAAGTAAATATTTCCTCATTTTGATATTACCTATAGGGGCAATGACTGATGCATTCATAATTACAATGAAAATAAAAGCACCAGGGACCAGCAGTTGGCATAATGGCTATGTTGCTGGACTCCCATGTAGTCGACCGCGGTTTGAGTCTTGGACCTGGTGGCTTAAACTCATGCCAGGCGCATGTGCGTGCATGCCCAAGATCCTGAGAGGAGAATGGAGGAGAAGGGACTGCAGCGTGGACATCTCTCCTGGGGGGTGATTTCTCGCTTTCTGTTTTTCTCTCTCTGTCTTTCTGGCGAATGCACGTACCCTATAGCAAAAACTTCTCAAAAAAAAAAACAAAACCCAACAACAACAAAATAAACCTCAAACAAAACAAAACAAAAACACCAGAACTCCCTGATGGGATAGGATACTTGGTATGCCAACTTAAAACATTCAGCAGAGAAGAAGCACTTCTCTGAAGGCCCTTTTTTTTATTCAAAAAAATTAAAAAAATAATTTGGGGGGCAGGCCATAGCACAGTACGCAGAGGACACAATGTGTAACGGAAGCCATTTCCCACATGGCCACCAGGGTTTAAGTCCTAGCCCTGTAGCATAGACCCAGGATCCTGGCAGGAGGGAGAAGTGGAGGAAAAGGATTGCTATGTGACCAGGCCCCATCGAGGGGTGCTTTCTCTCTTTCACACGTGCGTGTATGCCTATGTGCCTTCTGGCATATAAGAAGATATTCCTTTTTATCTTATAGGTTTTATTAAAAAAAAAAAAAAAAGAGGTCTGTCTCTCTTCAGGTGTAGCTTAGGCCTGACCCAAGAGAGTGTTCTGTTACTATACTGATTGTGTGACAAAGGCCCTTTATTTTTTAAAGAAATTTCCTTCTGACTTTCCTAATCTAGCCTTCCTTTGTGATCCTGTAACACTATATGCTTCTCCAAATGCAGCACTTATTCCACTTGCAAATCTAAGTACCTGTAGATGTGTCTCTCTCTCTCTCTCTCCTCTTGGACTGTAAATGGAAAAAATAGTGATAAATATTTGTTGGATTAATGACTTCAACAACCATCTATTGGATGCTAGTGTACAGCAGGCTCTTTCTAGGCATTGGGGGCATAGCAATGAGCATAATCATAATCCTTTACTTCAGGGAGCTTTCATTCTCATCTAAGGGAACATATACAAGGAAATAAACATCTATAATCCATCAAATGGAGGTAACTGTGGTGGATAAAATAACGGAGAAGAGGCATGGGGAGTGCTGGGGTAGGGGTGAGCAGAACCCTGAAAGAGGAGTGGGAATATGTCTGCAGACATCCAGGGGAGGAGCACCCACGTGAGGGAGTGGCTGCACAAATGCCGTGGGCCAGGGGTGTGTGTGGTATGATTCAGGAGGCCGGTGACCGGAGAGAGGTAGTGGAAAGAGAAGAATCGAAGATCAGATCAGAGAGGTAAACTGGCTTGCAGATTGCAAAAGACCTCCCTGGCCATGAAAAGGATGAAGGCTTTTATTCTGAACGTGTTGGGAGCCAGTGGAGGTTTCGAGCAGAGAAGTGATGTGGTCTGGCTTTGTGATTTGAAAGGCTCTTGCTGCTATTGTATTGAGACTCGGCACAAGAGAGAAAAGGCAGCAAACAGCCAAGATATAAGATTATTACCTTGTAATAATCCAAGAAAGAACAATAGCAGTTTCCCCGTGCAGGCATGAACGGCTTAGATCTGGATGAGCCAGGAAGACTGAGCAGGCTGTGGAATGGGAGAGAAACAGTCATCGAATGTGACTCCACAGCTGTTGGCCTGAGTGACAGGAAGGATAGCTCTGTGAAGGGGAAGTGATGGGAGGAGCAGGCTTGGCACGTGGAGAAGACCACAGGTTTGGTTTTGGACTTTTTGAGTTGCTTATTAGACATATCTCTCTGGTCTGTGTTGAATTCTCCATTGAAATTTGGAGGATAGGCAGTGGGTTTTTGTTGTCGTTGTTTGTTTTTTAATATTATAATTTACCAGGAAATGAGAACTTACATAACAGACCAGGAGGAACTGAAACAGTGGAAGGACTGGGGAAGAGGGCTCTCAGTGATTTTGTTTAGACACACAGAGACAGATTATGTCCCATAATCCATTTCCTTCAGCAGCTGAGTAGTATGTCTGATGCAGTTTTCAACAGCCATTTCATGGTTGTTTGCGCTCCTCCATTTCTCAGGCCTTTTGGGATTTTTGGCATACACACCACATGCCTGACATGTTTTTCAAGCTGCTGGGTCGTGGACTTGAACCACATGGCTGGCCAGCTGCCTTAACCACCATATGGTTAGCCCTGCATTCAATAGTACTGAGTACACCTCCCTCTTCTGTGGAACTGATGTTCAGTGAGAACCCAGGCAGCAGGCAGCCATGGAAGCACTGGGGGAAGTATAAAGATTTAGGAGAGTTGTTGATTATGTAAGAGAACACTTATTTCAGTAAGCATCAAGCTTTTAAAATCATGTAGTACTAGGGGCCGGCAGGTGGTGTGGTGGTTGAGGATGCTGGACTCCCACATGGTTGACTGCGGTTCAAGTCCCAGACCTGGTGGCTTATTTTCTCACTTTCCCTCTCTCTCTCTCACTCTCTTCCTCTCTGGTCAAATTTAAATAAATAAAGCTAAATAGAATAATTCTTAAAAAGAAATCATATAGTGCTAATTTAGTAATATACTATTGGGTCATCAGAAAAGTCATGACACATTTTTTGCATAGAAAACTAGAAACCATTACTTTTTGGACAACCCAATACGTTCATGGAGTACTGCAAATCTATCATGTATCCTACGTGCAGTGTAATTCTTCTTCCTTATAGTGGAACTCATCATTTTCGAGTTTATATCAATGATGAAAAGGGGAGGGAGCGCACAATGGTGCTTTTCCGAAGTCATTGATACAAAGAACACACAGATTAATCCATATTGTGGCGTAGGTCTGAGTGAGACACAGAGACCTCATTTTCTCATCAGTAATGTCATCAGTGGCTTGTCAGCTCTTCCAGCCTTTATAATCTTGCCAAAATCTGTCTTGGAGGGATGAAAGAGAGGGTGGGGATAGCATCTTACAATAGATGATACGTAAATACGCGGGTGTTGATGTAGATAGTCTGTGCCTGCCCCCCACCCCCCAAAAAAAAAGTAGGCAGGAAATACTTAATTCAATATTTTTCTTTATCCCTCTGAACTACCCTGCCATCCCAAATAGGAAAAAATAAGAAAATAGAAAGAGGATGAAATGTAAAGATGTTAGAAGCTGCTTCTTAAAAGTTTTTCTTATTCGGGAACCAGCAGTTAGCGTATGTCGCTGGACTCCCATGTAGTCGACTGCGGTTTGCGTCCCGGACCCAGTGGCTTAAAACTCACGCCGGGCGCGTGTGCGTGCATGCCCAGGATCCCGAGAGGAGAATGGAGGAGAAGGGATTGCAGTGTGACCATCCCCCCGGGGGGTGATTTCTCGCTTTCTGTCTCTGTCTCTTTGTCTATCTGGCGAGCGCACACGCCCTATAGCAAAAACCTCTCCAAAAAAAAAAGAAAGTTTTTCTTATTCTTCATAAGCAAGTGAGACAGACAGAGAGAAAAGGAGACAGGTACCCCTAACATGGTCTTCACACCAATATTCACCCATCTCAAGCAGCCTGGATCACGGGCACATGTCTGTGCTGCTGGTGTCTGGGCTGTTGAGGGTGGTCCGCAATTGGAACCAGGACCTTTCCACTGTAGGTCCAGCTGCATTACTACTGTGCCATCTCTTGGCCCCTAGAACACTTTTAAAATATTTTAGTTTTGCCATAGGGCACGTGAGCTGACTGGAGGGGAGGGAGAAATCATCTCCAGGGAGGATGGCCACTCCACAATCTCTTCTCTTCAATTCTCCTCTCGGGATTTTGGGAACACATGCACATGTGCCCAGTGCATTTTCTTTCTCTTTCTTCCTCTCTTCCTTCTCTCTCTCCCTCTCTCTCTTTCTTTCTTTCTTTGATAGTTTTTTGCTACAAGGCACGTGAGCTCCCTGGAAGGGCTGAAAGTGACAGAGAGACAGAAAGAGAGAAATCACCTCCAGGAGGGATGGCCATGCCACAATCCCTTCTCTTCCATTCTCCTCTTGGGATCTTGAGCACGCATGCACACGTGCCCAGCATGAATTTAAGCCGTTGGCTCTGGGACTCGAACTGTGGTTGACTACAAGCCTGGTGCATTTTCCAAGCCACTGGGTTTGGAACTCAAGCAGTCAGCCATGTGGGGCCTAGCTGCCTTAACCCCTGTGCCACCAGCTGGCCCCAGAGGACATTTTGATAGTAGTATGCTCTGTATTTCTATACATATATGGTACTTTTATTTTATAAATTATGCTGGCTGAAAAAAATCCTAACCTTACTCCATACAAAATAGTCTAGTTCTTCCTCATTTGCAAAGTTATTGCTCCTTTTTATTTACTCTGCTAAGTTTTTCTATAAAAGGACAAACATGATATCTTAAACTCATAGAATCCAAACCAGATTCTAATTATTTCTGTCTTCTTTTGCTGTCATGTCATACAACAAAAAAATACATTGTAAACAGTCTCTGAATCAGGACTCCTTCCATAGGACTGATGAATTAGTGGAATTTTCAAAATCATTTTTAAAATGAAGAACACTAATACAAATGCTTATTGTTTCTACCACAGGGATTTTGTGGGTAATCATTATCTGCTTAAACCCAAAGACACAGAGATAATTACATCCTTCTCTAGGGAATGGTTTGTTGGGAAAAACACTTTCTTTTGGTTTTGTTGCTGAGAAGCATCATTAGGGCTGAAAAGGAATGAAAGACAGGTCTCACGTATTCTGGAAAGGGGTGAATTGATGGCTTGAAAAAGGGAAGATTTGCACTGCTGAGTTTTGAGTAGAAAAATGTTTCTTTCAAATACTGATGAATACGGATATATTCTTGCTTTGATTATTATATACTTAATGGATGCCTCAAAAACTACTCTGTAGCCCTCAAAAATTTACACTGATTATATGTATATAAGAAATCACAATTAAAATGTAAAAAAGAATATTTGATATAAAATAAATCACACACACACAAATTCAAGCCTTTTTATTTTAAAATATATTAATTTATTTATTGCACTAGTGAGAGACACAGAGAAACAGACAGAGACAATATCTCCAAGAGTCCTGATGACATGTCCCATCCCCAGCTTCGCCAGCCCTGGTCCACGGCATGTACAGCATATTTTGGAAAGTCTGTGGATGGCAATGCAGAGCCTTCCCCTGTGGGTCAGCCTCACAGAGTATTTTATTACTGCACCACCATCTGGCCCCCAGCTTCTGAGCTTTTTTCTGGGAAGGGTCTATTTTTCAGAGTGAGGGAAAGGCAGTTCTCTATCAGTAGGGCTCTGATAGTGTGCTGTCCACTACTTCTAGCGAGCACACGTGCACGGCCTTTGAGCATGAGAAATGGGAACAGTTTGAATCGAGATGTACTGTAAATGTAAAATACACATTGTATTGAAAAGACTTAATATGGAAAAAGCAGTATAAATCATCTTGCTAATTTTTACACAGATTACATGTTGAAATGATAACATATTGGGTTAAATAAGCTATATTACTAAAATTATTGGGGCCAGCAGGTGGTGTAGTGGTTAAGTTGCTGGGCTCCCCTGTGGTTGATGGCAGTTCGAATCTTAGACCTGGTGCCTTGAAACTCATGCCAGGTGTGTGTGCATGACCAAAATCCTGCGAGGAGAAGGGATTGCGGCGTGCCATCTCCTTGGGTGGTTTGTCACTTTCAGTCTCTCTGGAAAGCATACACATCCTCTAGCAAAACATCTCTCAAAAATGGTCTTTACCTATTTTAAAGGTTTTTGCCTTAGGGCATGTGTGCTCACCAGAGAGAGACATAGACATGAGAGGGACAGTGAGAAATCACCCTCCGAAGGGATGCCCGCCACAATTCCTTCTCCTCCATTCTCCTCCCAGGATTTTGAGCATGCACACATCTGTGGCTGATGTCATTTTCAAGCCACCAGGTCAAGGACTAGAACTGTGGTTGGCCATGTAGAAGTCCAATAACTATGCCATCTGCCGGTCCCTGTTTTTATTATTAACGATGTAGCTATTAGGAATAATGTAAAAGGATGTGGCTACTAGAAATGTTTAAATTTAAGTGTATTTCTACTCTAGAAATTCAGAACAATGGAATAATTACACTTGAGAGAGAAGGAAAACAGGGAAAAATGTTGGCTTTTCTTCCTCCTCTAGGTCTTATAGGATCTTGGGGAAAAGAAAAGGCCTTCTATCTTAGAATTTTAGAGCTAGAAAGGCCATTAGAAGTGATTGTGTTGGAGATAAGGTGTGGGACTCCCACGTGGTCGACCATGATTCAAATCATGGACCTGGTGGATTGAAACTCATGCGAGCATGTGTATGTGTATGTGTGTGTGCGTGTGTGCCCAGAATCTCAAGAGGAGAATAGAGGGGAAGGAATTGTGGCACAGCCATCCCCTCACGGGGAGGTGATTTCTTGCTTTGTCTTTCCTGTGAGTGCACATGACCTATTCAAAAATCTAAAAAAAAAAGAAAGAAAGAAAGAAAGAAAGAAAGAAAGAAAGAAAGAAAGAAAGAAAGAAAGAAAGAAAGAAAAAAGAAAAAGATGGTTGGGTCTGACTGGCTCAGTGGTATGTAGTGGCATGCTACTCAAGCAAGGCTGCATCCGTGTGGAAGAGTGGAGGCTCAATTCCCCAGTAGACCAGTACATGCCTGGAACAAGTGTCCGTGATCCTGGCCAGCTGGGACGGCTGGAGTGAGGGGGAATCATGAAGTGAAACCCTGTTGAGGGTGCTTGTCTTTCTCTGTCTTTCACTCTCATAATATAAATAAACTTTAGAAAAATGATTGAGTCCGAGGCCAGCAAGTGGCATGGAGGTTATGAAGGCTGGATCTCACTTGGTCGACTCATAGTTTTAGTCCTGGACCCAGCAACTTGAAAAATCACGCCAGGCACATGTGTACATGCGTGCCTAAAATCCTGAGAGGAGAACGGAGGAGAAGGGATTACGCCATGGCCATCCCTCCAGGGGGTGGCTTCTTCTCTGTGTCTGTCTCTCTCTGGTGAGTGCAGGTGATAGATATAGATAGCAAACTGGGTGGAGGGTGGGAGAGGAGAAAAAGAAAAAGAGCAAAAGGAAAAAGATAAATGACTGAATCCAATATTTCCCAAATCAATTAACCTATGCGTTTCTAAAAATAATCCATAGATGCCAAGGAGTCCTTAGGCCCCACTTTTGGAAGAAATGCTAGAATCCAACCAACTTATTTGTAGACTAGGAGACCAAGGCTCAGGGAGACTATGTGACTTAAGGACACTCAGCTAGTCTGTGGAGACATGTGACCAGACACCAGGTCCCCTTCATCCAGTCTACTCTGTGGTTCCCTGTAATGCTTTTTAAAATGTATTTTAAATTGACTTCTTTCATGAATGATGGAGGGTTGGCATCCCCAAGGGGGGGCGTCTTGCTCCTTAATCTACCTGTAGCCTCAGCCTGCTGGAATCATGGGCACACAGCATATGCCCGGCGTGCTCAGGGAGACCTCAGTATGCAAACTTGGGATCCTTCCAAATGGCCTCCGCCTCATGGAGTATTACGTTATCAATGCATCATCATGGGTGACTGAAAATGTTCTTACAAGTGGAAAAAGTAAACTCTTTAACTTCTCAAAGCGTGCCAGTCTATGTGGAGAAGTGATATTACCTAAGTAAATGTCAAGTTCACTTCCCTTCACTCAACTGCCATGACATTTCCATGTTTACCTTTTTATCCCAAATATCCCTAAGAGCCTCCTTTGGTTTCACACAGCAGTCCCCTTTTATCTGCAGGGGATACACTCCAAGACCCCCAGAGGATTCCTAAAACTGTGAATAGTGCTGAACCCTATACTGTATATACTGTGCTTAGTTGGTCTGATAACAGAGATGGCTAATGAGCGGATACTGGGAAGGCGAAGCACGTACAGTGTGAATATGCTGGACAAAGGAGTGATTCATGTCCTGTGTGGGATGGAGTGGGACAGCATGAGGTTGGAAACTTATGAGCTGTACATTTCCAGGATTTCCCACTTAATATTTTCAGAACTCAGTTGATCATGGATAAAGAAGACTTGGAAAGCAAAACTGTGAATGGTGGGGACCACTGTAGTCTAATTTCCTGTACTGATGAGCCTTTTAAAAACGTTACTTTGATTCCTTCTCTGTTTCTAAACATGATTTGAGGGGATTACATTTTCTTTCCGGATTTCTCTCTTTCTCAAATTAACACGTTTCCTTTACTTACTCTTGTAGTCTTTTCTTAGGATCACAATTTTAGAATCACTCTCTTTTCTTCAGAGTCACTGTCAGTAAAGCATGTGTCATGTAGGGATTGTGTCTGTGGCCTCCCTACAGCCAACTCAGCTGAGAGGCTATCCCCACACAGGATACCATGCTCTGTCTGGAAAACTTCTTTAGAATTTTTTTCTATAATACCACCGTGTTTCCCTGCAAAGTAGGACATTCCTGGAACGTTCCTATTCCCTGCCCAGACTCCCTGAAGGCTGTGTCTTTTCTCTACATTTTCTCTTGCTCAGTGTAGATGAAACATTGTAGGGATAGCAGGTATCTGGCAGTGTTGGCCTTAGGGTTTCCTCGTTCTAAGGGAGTCTAGCTTTGTGCTCAAGTTCTTGGCCCAGGGTCAATTGTAAAATTGGCTTTAATGATTAAACAAAGATTTTCCACTTCTCCTCTATCTCTTGTCTACTCTGAATGTTTTAAAATCATTAAATATAAATACTAAAACTGTCAGCAGTCTTTAAGATAATCCATACAACCCACTCTCTCTCTGCTATTGAAAAGAAAAGGAAGATTTCAGTCTTTGTGATTACTTTCCAGAGGAAAGATATGAAGAAATCATCTAAACAATTGACTTGTGGCAAGTAAATCAGTGTCTCTGTTCATTTGGTGATGACTAACGGCACTCCCCTGGCTGTTATGTGTAATGATTACAAATTATTATATTGTGTAACCAAAAGATGGCAGTACTCCCTCTTCCTGTTTTTCTGTTTTAGGACAAAATGGAAAGGTCATCTTGTTACTGCGTTTTTCCTTAACTCATCACAAAATGAAAATACTGAGTAAAAG
Organism: Tupaia belangeri chinensis; assembly: GCF_000334495.1. NCBI lineage: Eukaryota > Metazoa > Chordata > Mammalia > Scandentia > Tupaiidae > Tupaia > Tupaia belangeri. Next base: position 3,778,204 of record NW_006203430.1, on the reverse strand, counting down.
TTACATAAGTAAATTAAAAAATATATCCTGACCCTTTTTAGCACAACACTAACAATGCCTTCAGACACACGTACAGGTAAAGAACACAGATGTTTACTTTAGTTGGTTTCTTTTCCAACAGTAGATGGTTGCTTCCATTTCTGAACATTTAAAATAGTGACAATAAAAGCACCAAAAGTATCCATGATACTTCTCAATGAGAAAGAACATATAGATCTCATCGATTGGTAGTTCATGCCAAGAGAGTATTGGATAAAAATAAAAGTTAGCAATAGCAATAGTTTATTTTTTTGTCATTATATTTTCCAAAATGATTACCCCACTAATTCTATACCATTTTTACTGAGGCATCTATAGCAACTTATCCTTCAGGTCCTAGCATTTCTTTGATAACTTTCCTATAAGATAGGCTATTTACTGATTAAAGCAAAATTCTGTTATTTAGAGTATTACACCTGGACCAATGCCCTGTTTAAATACAGAACTATACAGTCTGGCATAGCCAATAAATAATTTGGCTTCTAATTTGGCATTAAATCCTTTAGAAAATAATGATTTTAATGCATCTTCTTTCAGGAGCCTATTTGAAATCAGGGCCTACATACAAAACGCACTTGTGGACATCTCTGTTGATATAATGTGTCACTGTAGGCCTGAAGTCTCATCCAGATCTTCTTAGGCACTGTGATTGGGAGCATGTTAGTCAGCTTTGGGCGAGTTTCACCTTAATGGAAATGGGAATGAAACATCCCATTGCAGGCTTGTTGTGAGAATAAAGTGAAATGATATCCATTGTACCTAGCAAATAAGGGACACTCAATTAACTTAAAAGTCTTCTTCCTTCCTATTAAAAAGATATACATGGGAGCTAGCAGATAGTGTGGTGGTTAAGGTGCTGGACTCCCACATGGCCAACCATGGTTCAGGTCCCAGACCCAGCTGCTTGAGAATCATGCCAGGCATGTGTGCATGTTCACCCTAAATACTGAGAGGAGAATGGAGAAGGGATTGCAGTGTGGCCATTCCCCTGAAGGGTGATTTCTCTCACTTTCCCTCTGTCTCTATCTGTCTCTTTCACTGGTGAGTGCACACTCCCTATGGAAAAACCTAAAAAAAAAAAGACCAACATGAAGGACATATATATTAATAAATATCTGTCATTCTCATTGTTTGGCTAGTAGAAGAAAATCAATGGTAGGACTATACTTCTGCAAATATTCTGCTCTTTTAGGAACAAGTGCTTAACTGGTTGACATGCCCATATGGCCTATTGTTCAAATAATTTATTCAGAGCCATTAAGTACCTTGTTCGAGGTCATGCAGCTATAACACGTAAATCCTAGGATTTGACCCAAGCTATCTGCCTCTGGAGTCTGCGTTCACATGGTGTTTCAAATTTCTATTTTCACTGATGAAAAAGAAGGGTTTAGGCCCAGCTGCTGTGGCACAGCAGCAATGTAGGTGTTCTGCCAGGCTAGAAGCCATGTGGCTGACCCTAGGTTCGGATCCCCAGGTCAGCCTGCAAATGTGCCTGGCCTGTGTGTAGGTGTCCAAGATTCTGAGGAGTTGGAGGGCTGGGGAAATGAGGATTGTGATATGTTAAGACCCCGTTAATGTCTCTCTCTCTCTTTCATGTGTGCATGCATGCACTGTCTTTTTGTAGATAAGTGCGTTGAAAGGAAGTTTTTTCCCCCTGCCTTTTGGAGCATTTATGAGAGTGGGCTAGGACTTAAAAAGAAAGCACAGAAATTTGTAGGCTCAGAGAAAAAGTCTAGAGAGGTTGTCAAAGGATTTGTTTAGGAAGAGCCAGGGGTGACCTTGATTGTTGAGGCAGTAATTCCGTAGAGAAAAAGAGAGAGGGAAATATTCTTTGAAGAGAATATATCAAAAATGGTGAGGGCAGCAGAGGATCTTGTCAGAAACATTGGAAATGATAGTTCTGGGAAATCTCCCATCCTGAGGCCGTGAGTTACCTGGGACACTTCTTTGATGACTGAGAAGTCGTGGAGGCACTTAGTATTTTTGGAAGTCTCAGGTCCCCATTTCTCAGTGGCTAGTAGTTAGTTCCATCAAAAGATGAAGCCTTCAGGGTACATGAATTCCCTTCCCTTTTAACCAGGGCACCAGCTTTCCAGGTATAAGATAATAACCTTGCTCCATATTCTATTTCTCACCCCCAGTTAAAGGTAGTGAAAGCAGTAGTAGATTTCCAAGATCAACATTCATTGGGACCCTAGTTTTCATGGCCACAGGGGAATAACTCCTTGCTTATTACCAACCTTGAGGAAATAAAGCCTACTGTATATCATCACATTCTGCCACTGCTATTTAACAATGGAGAGGTTTTCCTAGTTCTCTGTTCCCTTCTTTTAATATATATATATATATAAGTTTTTGCTATAGGGTGCGTTTGCTCGCCAGAAAGACAGAGAGAGACAGAAAGTGAGAAATCACCCCCGAGTGGGGATGGCCATGCTGCAATCCCTTCTCTTCTATTCTCCTCTCGGGATCTTAGGCATGCATGCCCATGCACCTGGCGTGAGTCGACTACATGGGAGTCCAGCGACACAGCCATTATGCCAACTGCTGTCTCATTACTATTATTTTTAAAAATTTTGACCAGAGAGAGAGGGAAAGTGAGAAAGCAAGTTGCCAGACCCAGGACTCACACCACAGTTGGCCATGTGGGAGTCCACTGCCTCAACCACCACACCACCTGCCAGCCCCCTTTGTCCTCTTCTTTACCCCAATCCCTTACTGCTGTGTCTCCATCCACCAGCCCTTCCCGTTGTTGACCACTTTCTCAACACCTTCCACAGAGTTTGTGAGAGTTCATATTTCATTGTAAGTTCTTCTTACCTTATCACTTACCTGTGAAGATTTTTTTTCTTTTTTAAAGTTGATTTCTTTCTTTCTTTCATGAGTGAGAGGGAACAGAGAGAGAGGAATCTCCAAAAATATGTTCACACTGAAACCCCACTTTGTCTCAGCCAGCCCTGGACCATGGGTATGCATATGCCCAGTGAACTCAGGGAGGTCTCTAGATGTGAACCCAGAACCTTCCCATACAGGTAAGCCTCACAAAGCTCTGCTTTTTACTGCTGTGCCACCGTCTCGTCTCTTCATGTTTTTTTTTTGAGAGGTTTTCACTATAGGGTGTGTGCGCTCGCCAGACAGAGAGAGACATAGAGACAGAAAGTGAGAAATCACCCCCCAGGGGGGATGGTCATACTGCAATCCCTTCTCCTCCATTCTCCTCTCGGGATCTTGGGCACGCAGGCCCATGTGCCCGGCGTGAGTTTTAAGCCACCGGGTCCGGGACGTGAACCGTGGTCGACTACGTAGGGGTCCAGTGACATAGCCATTACACTAACTGCTGGTTCCCTCTTCACTTTTTTTTTTTTTTTTTAAAGGAATGGAAAAGAATGTTTTTTAGACAAATGGACTTTTCTGTTCTTTTTTTCAGCACTTCCCCTTGTTTATGTAGAGAAGTTGATAGACCACTTTGCAAATCCTTTTACCTTTGTTTTGGGATAATTTGTCCCACAGTTGGCAGCCTGGGTGGTTTTTAGAGCCAGTAGAGACTACAGTTGTGTAATTCCCAATAGCTGCTTGAATTTGACACAGAAACTCTGAAGTACCTACCTGTTAATAGTTACGTAGTAGGTCTGAATGTTCCTATGGGAAACTAGGCTATGGAAGATAGCCTACTTTGTAAATAGTAACAGACCTACTTTATAAACAGTAACTTTGTTTATAACCTGCCTTCATATACATTCACTTAGTCTCATAAAATAGATAGGGGCAGCCTTACTGCTATTTATGGATGAAGAAATTGAGTTTGGAGAAGTAAAAATAAAGAAGTAGGAGGTCAAGGTCATTCGTAAATGTGTGGAAAACAAATCCATGTGTTTTGATTTGTGTTTTTTATTTATATATTTTTAATTTTACCAAAGAGGGACAGAGAGAGAGAGAGAAAGAGAAAGAGAAAGAGAGAAAGCAAGCCACAGTTCCAGGACTTGAACCATGGTCAGTCATGTGGGAGTCCAGAACCCTTAACCACCATACCACCTGCCGGCCCCAGATTCTTATATGTTATACTGTATGTGCTTGCAAAACTAGATCAACTTTATTTAGACTTTAAAAAGTACAGGGGCCAGGTGGTGGCACAGTAGTGATGCCACCAGACTCACATGGGGATGTCTTGGGTTCATATTCTGGGACCCTCTGTGCAATATTCTGTGCACGCCTCAAGTGCATGCTCATAATCTGGAGCTGACGGAGACTGGGGGCGGATTGTGTGATGACTCTGTTGGGAGTACCTCTTTCTCTCTTCTTGTTTCTCTTTCTCATGAGAGAAATAAATAAAAAAGAAAATTTAAAAGCAAAAAAAAAGTGAGACATACGTTTTAAAAGACTATTGGTGGGAGCATGGACTACAGTAATATTTTAAGGTTACAACTGAGAAATTCTAATGAAAAATTGAGCAGGCATTTATGTCCCATGACCTAGTAATCTTAACTTCACAGAATCTATCCTTTAGAAATGCTAAGCCGGGGGCCAGGCAGTGGTGCAGCAGTAATGCAGCTGGATTCACGTGGGAAAGGTCTTGGGCTTACACCCCAGGACTTCCCTGAACACGCTGGCCCTCCACGTGCTCATGCCTGTGATCGGAGCCAGCTGGGGGAGAGAATGTGCTGTGAAGATCCTGCTGAGGGTGCCTGCTTATCTCTCTCTTGCATGGAAATAAATAAGCTGCAGAGGAAAAAAGAAATAGATGAATGAGTGACTTATTTGGAATGAATCTTAAGAACCACTGTACTGGGGCCAGCGGGTGGCATGGTAGTTAAGGGCGCTGGACTCCCACATGGCTGACTGTGGTTCAAGTCCTGGACCTGGCAGCTTGTATTCTTTCTTTCTCTCTCGCATTCTGTCCCTCTCTAGTCAAATTTAAACAAGTAAATAAATAGAGTTAAATAAAATAATTCTTAAAAAAGAAAAGAAGAACCATTGTACTTTAACTCTTCCCATGTGGTATACACTATTCAAATTCTTTATGTGCATTAAAGAACTTTCCTTCCCTACAACCCTAAGAGGTAAAATATTCTTTTGTCTGTTTGTTTGCTATAGGGTGTGTGTACTCACTGGAGAGAGACAGAGGCTGGGGAAGGATGCAGAGTGGGAAATAACCCCCAGCGGGGGGTTTCCTTCTTCGTCATTCTCTTTCAGGATTTTGGGCATGCCCACACAAGTCTCAGACCCAGTTCAAGCTGCTGGGTCTGAGACTTGAACCACTGAGTTGGCCATGTGGGATCCAGTTGTCTTAACTACCATGCCAGCTTTCTGGTCCAAGAGGTAAAATATTCTTAAATCTCCATTTCTAAGGATAAAGAAATGAAGGCCCTGAAAGATGAACTGCTAAAGGTCATATAGCAAATAGTGTTTTCTAGAAATGGCTGCCAAAATATATTCTATCACACACACCCTTCCAAAAACTGGCCATTTTCTCACGAGACGGACTGTGTCTCCACCGGAAGACAAATTCTTCATGATTTTTCTTTTGTATTTTTGAATGTCTTCTGAGCATAAGCACTGAGAACTTTTTCTATAGACTATCTTTCAGGAATCTTGGAAGATAGAGAAGAAGGTTTGTTTACAGTCCAGTCTAATAAAGATGTTTTGCTTTGGGGGAAGGATCAGGTAGATTTATTTGTATCTTAGGGTTCCTCATCTGTGATGCAAACCTACTGTGTGTGTAATGTCTACTTGGGTCCCTTTGGGTTGCTCCTGTGAGACTTGATGGGCAAGGGGAACTGAAAGACACCTGAAACTTTAGCTACCTGCTGACTTGTGAGTAATAAAGTCCTTTGTCTCTGACTCAGGAATCTTGCGTTCTTTGCCAGCATCCATGAAATATTATAGACTCATTCCTTGGCTGGCAAATGGGGTAAAATCTCAGACTCTTCCTAGTTCTTGACAGTTTTGGTGATAAAGATAGGATTCTAGTAGAGGTATGAGTTTCTGGAAGAGGAATGAAAAAGGTCTCATGGGCTGAGTTAAGTGATATAACAGTGCTTAGTATAAGGCCAGCAGGTGGTGTGGTGGTTAAGGTGCTAGACTCCCACATGACTGACCATAGTTCAAGTCCTGGACCTGGTGAGCTGCTTTCTTACTTTATCTCTCTCTGGTGAACACACATGACTGATAGCAACTTAAAATAATAGGAAAAGTAAATAATAAATTTTAGAGAGAGATTTTTGCTATAGGGCATGTGCACCCGCTGGGGAGACAGGGACACAGAAAGCAAGAAATCACTCCCCCAGGGGGCAGCCACCCTGCATTCCTTCTCCTCCATTCTCCTCTTGAAATTTTGGGCATGCATGTACCTGCATCTAGAGTGAGTTTTAAACCATTAAGCCATCTGCTGGTCCAAATAAATAAACCATAAAAAAAAATTTGTACAATAAAAAAGTGCTTAGTACTTGGCAATAAATGCTCTTACCCAAGCGGTGCTGGGTGGAGAGTAAGTTTATTTATTTTTTTAATTTTTTTAAGTTGCTTTTATTCATTATAGAGAGCATGTGTGTATGAGAGAGAAAGGAGCTCCCTCAACAGGGTCTCATCGACCCCTCTTCCCCAGCCTTCCTGATCTTCAGGAATTTGGGCATGTGCCCGACACATTTTCAGGTCAACCAAAGATCTGCCATGTGCTTTCTATCAGTGTAGTTCAGTTGGCCATCGACTGCACCACCAGGCTGGAGCCACTTCTTATCACATAATGAATGTTTTGAGGCTGAGTGGCAAGAGCTGAAGCAGGCCTTCCTTCCGAATGGTGCTTTGTTTGTTGTTCACTGTCTTCCAGGCAGGAGGAGGAGGAGGATCCATGATCATGCCCTGCAAGTCCAGCCAAAAAGCAATGTGCCTATGGCTATTGAGTCATGGGTCCCCTGCGCTAAAATAAATGGTGTCAGCCATGAGGACAGACAGCTTGGGGTTGGTCAAACCCAAAAGTTAGGTGGTTGAGCCTGAGTAGAAAGTCACTGAAAACTAAGAATAAAGGAGCCTTGCTTATGGCACGGAGCTGCTCTCTTCTTTTGTGCTCTCTGGTTCCCCCCTCCTCCTCCCCTCAGCTGCTGTAAGGAAAACGAAAGAGGTGGGGCCAAAGTTTCTCTGTCTTCAAGAGAAGCAGAAGGTCCTACTTACTTGACTGTGCTGTGGGACTTAGATGGCAACCAGTGTGGGCGGGTTACTCAAATGGCTCTGTTGAACACAGGCGTGCAGTGACCGTCATACTCAGTCGTATAGGGCACAAGAACTTTTTCTTTTTTTAGAGAGATTTTTGCTAGAGGGCATGTGTGGTTGCTGGAGAGACAGAGAAAGACAGAGACCAAAAGCAAGAAATCATCCCCCAGGGGGGATGGCCATGCCACAATCTCTTCTCCTCTATTCTCTTCTCAGGATGTTGGGGACACATACACACATGCCCAGAGTGAGTTTTAAATCAAGGATTCTGATACTCAAACCGTAGTCACCTTTGTGGGAGTCCAGCGATATAACTATTATGCCATCTGCTGGTCCCACAGGCACAGAAACTTTAAAAAATAATAATAATTATTGGGGCCAGCAGGTGGCATGTTGTTAAGGTGCTGGACTCCGACATGGCTGACTACAGTTTGAGTCCTAGACTTGTCAGCTTGCTTTCGCACTTTCCCTCTCTTTCTGGGTGTCTCTCGCCCCTTTGGTCAAATGAAAAAATAATAATTTCAAAATTTATTAATTTATTTTATTTATTATTATTCTTTAAAATTTGACCAGATAGCAACAGAGAGAGAGAGAGAGAGAGAGACAGAGAGAGAGGGAGAGAGAGTGCGAAA
>NW_006203430.1:3743830-3770299 GCF_000334495.1 Tupaia belangeri chinensis | reverse complement strand
GAAAGCAAACCACCAGGTCCGGGACTCAAACCTTGGTCAGCCATGTTGGAGTCCAGCACCCTAACCATCATACCACCTGCTGGCCCCAGGCACAGAAACTTGCGAATGGAGATCTTTGGGCCAAGTCAGTGTACTGTTTCAGGTTAACAACAGTACACTGTTGTTTTCAGTGTCCTTGCACACTTAGATAAGCCAGTGCTCTCCGTGCTATGTTAGAGGTTTGTTTTTACAGGAGCTAGGAAACCTACGTGACCATTGGGATCCTACAACTCCAATGACCTCTTTGAGCTACAAGTCTCTGTGACTGGCCAGTTCAAATGTTTTTTTAAAGACTTATTTTATTTAACTTTATTTGTTATTATTATTATTTTCCAGTTTTACCAGAGAGAGACAGAAAGAGAGAGAGAAAGTGAGAAAGCAAGCCACCAGTTCTGGGACTTCAACTGCTATTAGCCATGTGAGAGTCTAGTGCCTTTAACCACCACACCACCTGCTGGCCCCACCAATTCAAATTTCTGGTAGATAGAGGCTAACCCTAAAGGGTCATAAGTGCTCCGCAGCTTCCTATGGGGTCAGTTGAATCTTCTATTGCAAATGAGTTGGAATTGAATTTCTGCCCCTGTCTGGGCCTTCTACTCTTTTCATCTTACATGTTGTGTTCCCCAATAAACTTCTGCCTCAGTCTTTTTTTCATGGTGGAGGTGTAGGAGATTGGGAGACAGTGGGAGATGAGAAATTGGGGTGGGAGTGGGGGTGACCCTTGACCTTTGGTACCACAGTATATCTGCAGTGTCTAAGCTCTCAACCACTATTCTTTATTACTTTCACTCTCCAAATATTGACCATGGTTTCAATAATTAGGGAGCAATGCCTTGTAATTAAAAGTTTGACTGGGAACCAGCAGTTAGCATAATGGCTATGTCGTTGGACTCCCACGTAGTCGACCGTGGTTCACATCCCGGACCCGGTGGCTTAGAACTCACGCTGGGCGCGTGTGCGTGTGTGCCCAAGATCCCGAGAGGAGAATGGAGGAGAAGGGATTGCGGCATGACCATCCCCCCTGGGGGGTGATTTCTCGCTTTCTGTCTCTATGTCTCTCTCTGTCTGGCGAGCGCACGCGCCCTATAGCAAAAACCTCAAAAAAAAAAAAGTTTGAGTGAATCTAAGTCCAGAATCATATTTTAAGATATGCAAGGACTGGTCCCAAGTCCATCGGCAGTCATTGGCAGTTCATCACATGATAAACCACTGTTTTCTCCATGGCAGGATGATGGGGTGTGTGTGTGTGTGGGGGGGTGGTTGTCAATTTTGTTGACTAAGAAGTTGATTGTGGGACAGAGAGGAACAGAGAGGAGATCATAACTGAGGCTTCATGAAATTGAAATCAATGTTCTAGAAACATTTTGGAAGCAACTTTAATGAGGGAAATGCAAATGAGGGCAGAGTAACAATGCAGCTGCTCTTCTTCACACCAGGCAGCTGGTCTGAAGAGACAGCTTCTTTGCAAGCCATCTAGTGATCCTGTTGCCATGACAGCAGTAGTAGCCTTCACTGCAGACTCCAAACAGAAACACACTCCTCTGAATCTCATTCATTTTTAAAAATGATCCTTTAATGTTTTGAAATAAGCATTTAAAATAATATATTTAGGACTGGTAACCTTCCTTTCGTATGAATAAAGCAAAGCCCTTTCTCGTAAGTTCTTCACACCTATAAAACAAACACGTTAATATTTGCAATTTGTGTAAGGAGTTTATGTAGTTATGGCACATAATTAGGTGGACATTGCTACATCACAAATATTGGCAAGCTCTTTAACTGTCTAGATCACTGTAAAATTGTATTTCTTTTTGCACTTTAATCAAAGACATTATTTGTTTATTAAATTGTTATGTGTCTTTTGCTCCCTCTATCATTAACAAATTATTATTTTTTAAAAAGAATTATTTTATTTAACTTACTTAATTAATTAATTAATTTTAATTTGACCAGAAAGGGACAGAGTGAGAGAGAAAGTGAGAAAGCAAGCCTCCAGGTCTGGGACCTGAACTGTGGACGGCCATGTGGGAGTCCAACACCCCTAACCATCATGCCACCTGCTGGCCCCTCATTAACAAATTATTAAATAAGTGACTTTCTATTAATGATTTCGCTTAAGTAGTTCACTTTAACTCAGAAATAAAAGAAATTGAAAGAAGTATAAGTCAATACAATTCAATATTTGGTTTTAGTTTTTGATAGTGCATAAATATATTTTTAAGAGTTTTTTATTTTTCTTTTGGTAGGGAATAATAAAAGTGATAATTACCATTTATTGAGGATTTACTCTTTTCCAGATACTTGGCTAAACACATGTACTCGGTGGGATTTTCAAGCCACCTGACCCAGGATTTGAACCACATAGCTGGTCATGTGGAATCCATTACCTTAACCTCCTGGGTCACCTGCTGGCTCAGTGTATTTTAACTTATATAATCAATAAGATGTATTTTTTGTTTTTAATATAAAAGCAAATAAGCAAGAAAATTTATATCTTTCTCATAAAAATTACTCCTTTTTTTTTTATAAGATATTTTTTGCTATAGGGAGCTTATGCTCACCAGAAAGACAGAGAGACAGAAAGTGATAAATCATCCTCTAGTGGGGAGGTGGCCACACCACAGTCTCTTCTCCTTCAGCCTCCTCTTGGGATCTTGGGCCCGCATGCACACGTGCCTGGAGTGAGTTTTAAGCCTCTGGGTCCAGAACTCAAATCACGGTTGACTATGCGGGAGTCCAGCAACAAAACCATAACACCGTCTGCTGGTCCCTAAAATTACTCTTAAAAGAGCGGAAAAACAAACCATATGGCTTATAACTGACTTTTTTTCTTTTTGTGGATTAATAGTCCTTGATTTAAAAAAATAAGGTTCTCCAGTCCCATTTGAAAAGATAATTAGGTCTGAGTTGTTTTCTTCCTCAATCTCCTACCTGAGAGAATTCAGAAGAGCAAGGGGAGAGAGTGAACGGTTCTGTTAATTAAGTCTCAATATTCAGAATAATTCTTAAACCTAATATTTGAGAACAAAATCTCAAGAGAGAAAAAAGTTATTAAATATTAACACTTGGGGAGTCTAAAACCATACTTATTTGGTGATTAGGAGAAAAATGTAATCATTGGAAAAATGTTTAGAACATGTACTATTCAATTTTACTGTTATCACTGATAGCTGCCCTACCAAAGGTAGCTCCCATACAGAATTAATTATATGGTTTCTTCTTTTTTTTTTTTTTTTCCGAGAGGTTTTTCGCTATAGGGCGCGTGCGCTCGCCAGACAGACAGAGACAGAGAGACAGAAAGCGAGAAATCACCCCCCAGGGGATATGGTCACGCCACAATCCCTTCTCCTCCATTCTCCTCTCGGGATGTTGGGCACGCACGCACACGCGCCTGGCGTGAGTTTTAAGTCACTGGGTCCGGAAAGTGAACCACAGTCGACTACGTGGGCGGTCCAGCGACATAGCCATTACGCTGCTGGTTCCCCTATCTGGTTTATTCTTAATGTTTCTCTATATAATTTAGTATCAAGTGTTCCTCACTTACTTTAAAGTAAAAAGCCTAGAACATTTGGATGTATGTGAATGTTACTTCTGAGTACTTTGAAGTGTATCCTACCCTGTTTTCTGTCTGTATCATTTAGAATAAAGAATTTTTATTTTATTGTGGTAAGAACATTTAATATGAGATATACTATCTCAACAAATGTTTAACTGTATCATATAGTATTGTTATCTACAGGTATAATGTTGTACAGCAGATCGCTATAACTTATTCATATTGCAAAATGGAAATTTTTTATCTATTGCTTAGTAAGGCTCCATTATCCCCTCCCCAAGTCCCTGGCAACCACTATTTTATTCTTTGCTTCTGTGACTTTGACTATTTTAGTTATAAGTAGAATCATACAGTATTCTCTTTCTGTTACTGACTGACTAAACATAATGTTCTCAAGGCTCATTTATGTTGTCACATGTGATAGGATTTTCTTCATTTTTAAAGCTGAATAATATTTTTTTTTTGAGAGAGAAATTTTTGTTATAGGTTGTGTGTACTCACCAGAGAGACATAAAGTGAAAAATCACTCCCCCCAGTGCACATTGGTCACATTGCAACCCCTTCTTCTCCATTCTTCTGTCGGGATTTTGGGCACACATGCACACTTGCCCAGCATGAGTTTCAAGCTACTGGGTTTGGAACTCAAACCACGGTCAGCCATGTGGAATTCTAGTGACACACCAACTATGCCATCTCCTGGTCCCAAAGCTGAATAATATTCTAAAAATGTTTTGTCTTTTAAATTTTTCTTTGAATGTTTTTGCCATAGGGTGCATGCACTTGCCAGAGAGAGACAGTGAGAGGGAAAGTAAAAAAATCACCCCCCAGGGGGGATGGCCACATGGTAATCCCTTCCTGTCCATTCTCCTCCTGGCATCTTGGGCACACATGCACATACCTGATGTAATTTTCAAGCCTTCAGATTTGGCACTCAAAGTATGTTGGCCATGTGAGAATCCAGTGCCGAAACTACTACATCACCTGCTGGCCCCAGTTTTGTCTTTGTTGTGTGTGTTTTATTTTTCCCCCTAATAATAGCCATCCAAATGGATGTGTGGTGATGGCTCATTGTATTCTTCATTTGCCTTTCCCTGACAATTAGTGACACTGAGCATCTTTTCATATACCTGTTGACCATCAGTATATTTCTTTAGAGAAATGTCTATTTAAGCACCTAAGCCCATTCATTGATCAGATTATCTATTTGTTTTTTTTCTATTGATGTAGGCATACCTTTTATATCTTGGAAATTAACCACTAATAGATATATGGTTTCCAAATATTTTCTCTCATTCTGTTGGTTGCTTTTTTTACTCTGCTAGTTGTTTCCTTTGGTGTGCAGAAGCTTTTTAGCTTGACATAGTTTAGGCCAGTTGTCTAGTTTTGCTTTCATTGACTGTCTTTTTGGTGTCATATCCATGGACTCAGGGACAAGATCAATGCCATGAGCTTTCCCCTACATTTTCTCCTATGAATTTTACAGTTTTAGGCCTTATGTTTAAAATCTTTTTTTTTTTTATTATTATAAATTTTTTTTTTCTTTTCTCATCACAACACACATATGAATTTTCCATCCAAAATACACTGTGCATTGGCTCAATCAAGCACATCAACATATATGTTCTCAGCAAATGATTTCCCAATTTTTGTGTCCTGCATACCTTGCCTTTTGTTTTGCCATCCTAGGTTCCCCATCCCCACCCTCTGCCATGTCCCATCTTCCTCCTCCATTGTCCCTGACATTCATGATTGCCCTCAATGGCTTCCGCCCCATTTGTTTTTTTTCTATTGATGTAGGCATACCTTTTATATCTTGGAAATTAACCACTAATAGATATATGGTTTCCAAATATTTTCTCTCATTCTGTTGGTTGCTTTTTTTACTCTGCTAGTTGTTTCCTTTGGTGTGCAGAAGCTTTTTAGCTTGACATAGTTTAGGCCAGTTGTCTAGTTTTGCTTTCATTGACTGTCTTTTTGGTGTCATATCCATGGACTCAGGGACAAGATCAATGCCATGAGCTTTCCCCTACATTTTCTCCTATGAATTTTACAGTTTTAGGCCTTATGTTTAAAATCTTTAATCTATTAATATTTTGAGTTGACTTCTGTGGATGGTATAAAATAAGGGTCTAGTTTTACCATTTTGCACATGGATATCCAATTTGTCTAATATCATAAAAGAGGCTATCTTCTATTGCAAATGAGGCTATCCTTTCCCCAGTATGTATTCTTGGAATCCTTATTAAAGATCAGTTGACTATGTATGTATGGATTTATTTCTGGGCTATTTGTTCCATTGGTCTATATGTCTGACTTTATAACACTATCACACCATTTTAATTACTGTAGTTTTAGAATGTATTTTGCAATCAGGAAGTGTAATACCTACAGCATTTTTCTTTTTAAAATTGTTTTGACTGTTTGTGGTCTCTTGTGATTCCATATGAACTTTAGAATTGGTTTTTCTTTTTCTGTAAAAAAAGCTACTGGGATTTTGATAGAGATTGCATTAAATCTATAGATCACTTTGGGTGATATAAACATTTTAATAATACTATAATTTCCAGTCCATGCACATGAGTGCTTTTCATTTTTATTTTGGATGGGGGACCGAGGGTGTGTGTCCTCACCTAAGAGAGATAGAGAGATAAAGAAGGAGAAAGCACCCCCCAGTAGGATGTGGTTATGCCACAATCACTTCTCCATTTCTGTATCCTGTTAGAATTTGGGGCATGCACACACATACATGTCCAGTGTGTTTTTCAAGCTGCCAGAATAACTCTGTGTTGGTCATATGGAATCTACCTCACTTAATTATGGGACAGTCCTCATCAATGTTTTGTAGTTATCAGTGTGTAAGTCTTATACTTTCTTAGTTAAGCTTATTCCTAAGAATTTTATTCTTTTTGATACTATTATAAATGAGGTATTGTCCTAATTTCCTTTTCAGATAGTTTGTTATTAATGAAACTGGTTTATGAGTGCCAATTTTAAGTCCTCCTTTACTGAATTTATGTACTAGTTCCAAAAGGTGTTTTTTTTTTTTTTTTTTTTTTTTTTTTTTTTTTTTTTTTTTTTTTTTTTTTTTTTTTTTTTTTTTTTTTTTTTTTTTTTTTGCAGAGGGGTGAGTCTATGTATATATCTTTCTTTCTTTCTTTCTTTTTTTGCAGAGGGGTGAGTCTATGTATATTATCATTTCATCTATAAACACAGATAATTTTACTTCTTCCTTTCAGATTTGGATGTCTCTTATTTATTTTCTTTACCTAATTGTTCTGGCTAGGATTTCTAGTACTATGTTGAATTAAAGGGCCGAAAGTGGGCATTCTTGTCTTTTTCCTGATCATCATGGAAAAGCTTTCAGTTTTTAACTTCTGAGTATGCTATAAGCCATGGGATTTTCACATATGATCTTTATTATTTTTAGTTATCTTCTTTCTATTGTTAAATTGTTGAGAGCTTTTATCCCAAAAAGATGAATTTTCTCAAAATCTTCTTCTGTCTCACTTGAGTTGATTATGTGTTTTTCATCTTTTATTTTGTTAAGTGATCTGTCATATAAATTGACTCTTGTTTGATGAACCATCCTTTCATCCCTGGAGTTAAATCCCATTTGATTATAGTGTATGATCCTTTTAATGTGCTATTGAATTAAGTTTTCTAATATTTTTTTGTTAGAATTTTAAAAAATTTCCCCCAGAGATATTAACTTGTAATTTTCTATTCTTACAGTGTCTTTGTCTGGCTTTTGTATCAGGGTAATGCTGGCCTCATAAAATGAATTTGGAAGTGTTCCCTACGGTCTCTATTATTTTGTGGTTAATCTTTCTAATTTGTTATAAACATAAAGAACAGCAATACAAACATTGTATTGATACTGAAAGTTTCCAAGTAAAATCTGCTAAAATGACACCTGGATACTGTTGCTATGGGGACAGATTATAGGAGAGGAATGAATGTAGCTTAATATGCTAGAAAGATAATATATTAATTATTCTTTAGTAAACTTATGATTAAACTATCTTTTTTGTTTTGTTTTTGGAGAGGTTTTTGCTATAGGGCACGTGCGCTTGCCAGAAAGACAGAGGGAGAGAGAGAGACAGAAAACGAGAAATCACCCCCCAGGGAAGATGGCCAGTCGCAATCCCTTTTCCTCCATTCTCCTCTCGAGATCTTGGGCACGCACGCACACAGGCCTGGCATGAGTTTAAGCCACGAGGTCCGGGACTCCAACCACGGTCTACTACATGGGAGCCCAGCGACATAGCCATTACGCTAACTGCTGGTCCCTATTATTAAACTATCTTAAATTTGTGCATTTGGTTGCTATTTGGAACAAAAGAAACAAAAAACCAGCAGCAACAGCAATGACAAAATAGAACACCACCAAATTCTTAAATTAAATAACTTCAGGTCATTTGACTCTTGTGTGTGCCCTTTGTTTATGATAATTACCTAGGTTCTTCTATAAACACTAAGCCTAGAAGACATGACATCTGACACGATTGTGAACTAAACCCCACCCCAACCTCACCAGCCTCTGTTCTGGGAGAAAATATGAGATTTACCTGCATTTATTCAAATGGCGTAAAAAAAGGATTTTTGCATGCACTTTGCAGAAGAAACACATTTATTCTATCAAAAGAAAAAAAATGCTTCTGTACTTTACTCTTGTGATTTCTCTGTTCCACAGTGTTCCTTCTCTGTCAGGCCATTGCTTGTCTTAAGTGAAGCAGTTTCCATGTGCAATATGAGGACACTATACTGGATAATTTGGGTTATAGTTATTTACTTTGCCATAGCCATCTGCATGGCAACTTATTTGAGTATGAGGTTAGGAGGAGATACTGATGTATAAATAGCTACAGTTTTCAGCCCAACCTTCCAAGGAGAGAACTGGATGGAGCCGAAGGTTTTCAAAACAATTTACGATTGAAAGGAACAAATGTAATATTTCTCAAAAAGGAATGAATTCAATGGACAGAGTAAGAGAGAAGGCTAAAGGAAATTGATTTGGAGAGAAGTATAAGGAAGAGAGAACTTAAATCCACTTTACTAAAGTATCTTTCCATACACTAGAACTCATGTATTATAAATGTACTGTTTAATGAATTTTGTCACTCATATTGTTAAATTATTGGAAGTCGTTGTTTTGGACTGAGTTCTTCTACTAGGCTGCAGCAGATCAGATCAAATCAAAATGGAGTCACGCGGCCGGCAAGTGGCATGGTGGTTAAAGGCGCTGGACTCCTACATGGCCGACCATGGTTCAAGTCTCAGACCTGGTGGTTTGCTTTCTCACTTCCTCTCTCTGTCTCTTTGTCTCTCTCTGATCAAACTGGAAAACAATAATGATAATAATAATAAATAAAGTTAAGTAAAATAATTGTTTTAAAAAAACAAAACAAAACAAAATGGAGTCACTCATGCTAAATATCACATAATCAAAATAAAACTTTAAAGATGCAGATTGATATCAGAATAGCTATTCCCAAAAACTGGTAATTCCAATTCTACCTAAGTCATCATAATAAAAAAGTCATTTCTGTTTTAACCATCACAAGAAAGTGACCCGGAGTAATATCATGTGAACCAACCAGCTTTTCCCCTATTGTTCTGTTTCCTTGTACAAACCTAGTAAAACCCATTGTTCGTCCATTGCCTAATGGGTGCTCTCTTTACTTTGTAGAATGGAAGCCACCTCAATTTAAGAGTCATAAATAAAATCCAATTAGATCTGTAACTAAATTTGTTGTAATTTTTTTCTTTTGATGGTATACCGACACATAACTACCACTGTGATCGAGATATAGAACATTTCCATCACTCTGAAAAGTTCTCTTCTACCCCAGTGCCTTCTGTCATTAAGGTTAGATTTGTCTTTTCTAGAGTTTCATATAGAATCATACAGTATGTACTCTTTTGTGGCTTCTTTTGCTCAGCATATTTTTCAAAAAAATTTTTAGAGGTTTTTTTTTTGTTGTTGTTGTTGTTTGTTTGTTTTTGCTATAGGTGCGTGTGCTCGCCAGACAGACAGAGAGAGACAGAGAGACAGAAAGCGAGAAATCACCTCCCAGGGGGGATGGCCACACCACAATCTCTTCTCCTCCATTCTCCTCTCAGGATCTTGGGCACACACGCACACGTGCCTGGTGTGAGTTTTAAGCCACTGGGTCTGGGACGTGAACTGCGGTCAACTACATGGGAGTCCAACGACATAGCTATTATGCTAACTGCTGGTCCCATCCGCATAATATTTTTGAGACTATTCATGTACTGTGATTTGTGCAGTTTGTCATGTGGGATCCAGGCATCTTAACTTCCATGCCACTGACTAGCCCCTAAGCTTTTTTTTTCTTCTTTCTTCTTTTAGTTGCCAGGAGGTATGTGTGCTCACTAGAGAAAGAGAACAAAGAGAGGAGAAAGCATCCCCCAAAGGGGTGTGATCATATTACAATCCGTCTCCTTTATTTCTGTTTTGTATTGGGATGTTGGGCACACATGCACACATCTGGGAATGTTTCTCAAGCCACTGGAGCTGAGATTCCAACTACTGTTGGCCATGTTGGATTTGGATCCCTTAACCACTGCGTTATAAGGCTGGCCCTATTATTTTTATTATTGAGTTGTAAGAATTGTTTATATATTTTGAATACTAGTTCGTTGTCAAATACTGCAAACATTTTCTCCCAATCTGTGGCTTGACTTAGTATTTTTTTATTTGTGTTTTTTGAACAGCAGATAGATTTTGTTTTGATGAGCTCTAATTTATCACTTTTTTCTCTGATCCATGTTTTTGGCATCATAAAATCTCTACTTACTCCAAGATCACAAAGCTTTTCCTCTTGCTCTTTATTTTCCCCCTAGAAGTTTTATAATGTGAACTTTAAGATTTAAGTCTATCAACCATTTCAAATTCATTTTTATTTAAAAAAAATGTTAAGTGTGTTTATTTTATTCATGGTAGTGTGTGCACAATCTCGGGAGAAAGAGAGAAGCATTCTCAATCTGTCACACTGTGATCCTCTTTTTTTGGCCCTAAGGCTCATCAGGATTTTGAACACAAGATCTGAACCCATGGTTGGCTGTGTGCCTTCCAGACTGTAGTTCAGTTTGCTATCTTTGTGCCACCAGGATGGACCTCAAGTTCATTAACATTTTTTATTACCAAAGGGTGTTTATTTGGGGGGGAGAGAGAGAGAGAGAGAAAAAGAAAGAGAGAGAGAGAGGAGGAAGAGAGAGAGAGAGAGAGAACCTCCTAATGGGTAATGGTCATGCTGCAATTATTTTTTCTCCAACCAGTCAGTTTTGGGGACATTCATGTATACATAGCCAGTGTATTTTTTCAAGCTGCAGACACCAGGACTCTAACTGCTGTTGTCAGCCATGTGGAATTTGGCTCCCCTAATCACTGTATTATGGGGGTAGTCTCTTCAATTTCACTTTTTTAAAAAAAAATTATTTATTTATTTATTATTATTATTAGTAGTAGTATTCAATTTGAGCAGAGAGAGAGAAAGACAGAGAAGGGAGAGTGAGAAAGCAAGCTGCCAGCTCTAAGACTTGAACTGTGGTCGGCCATGTGGGAGTCCAGCAACTTTACCACCACACCATCTGCTAGCCTCTCTTCAATTTCACTTTAATGTATGGTAAGGGTAAAGGTTTATTTTATTATTTATTTATTATTTTATTTATCTTTCTTTCTTTCTTTTTTCTTTTTTCTTTTTTTTTCTTTCTTTTAATTTGGCTAGAAAGGGACAGAGTGAGAGAGAGAGAGAGAGAGAGAAAGTGAGCTGCCATATCAAGGACTTGAACTGCAATTAGCCATGTGGGGAGTCCAGTACCCTTAAACCACTATGCCACCTGCTGGCCCCAGGTAAAGGTTTATTTTTAACCAAGTGAATATCCAGTTGTTTGCATATTACTTCTTATAAAACATCTATTATTTTTTCCATTTAATTACCTGGACATCTTTTAAAAAAGATATATGCGCCTATTTCTGGACTCTAATTCTCTCCTGTTGAGCTCTAAGTCTGCCCATTGATTCTTATTTCTATCCTATACAGTAATACCACTGTGTCTTAATTATTCTAATTTTCAGTATTTAAATCAGGTAAAATAAGTTCTCTACTTTTATACTACAGTTTCAAAATGATTCTGGGTACTTTAGATATTTTGTATTTCTTCACAAATTTTAGAATCAATTTATCAATTTCTTCAAAATAATTACTGAGATTGTGACTGGAATTATGTTGAGTATATGGACCAATTTGGGAAAGAATCCACATCTTCATAATGAATCATCTGTTCCATAAACATGTCAATGTACATTACTAGTTAGACTGGAAAGCAGACTTTAATCTTTTTTTTTTTAGATTCTTGTCATAGGGCACATATGCTGGCCAGAGAGAGAGACGGTGAGAGAGAAAGTAAGAAAACACCCCTTGGGGGGATGGCCATACCACAATCCCTTGTTTATTCTCCTAAGATTTGGGATACACATACACATGAACCTGACATGCCTTTCTTTTCTTTCTTTTTTTTTTTTTAAAGAATTATCTATTTTAATTTTATTTATTTATTCATTTTATTTTAATATTATCAGACACATATATTATGACACACACACAGAGAGAGAGAGAGAGAGAGAGAGAGAGAGAGAGAGAGAAAGTGAGAAAGCAAGCCATCAGGTCTGGGACTTGAAATGTGGTTGGCCACGTGGGAGTGTCCAGTGCCTTAACCACCATGCCACTTGCTGGCCCCCAATCTTTTTATTTTTTAAAGTGGAATAAAAATTATTTTTACAATTTTATTTGTTTTGGGGATACAGAAGAAATATCCTCATTTGTAAAATGAGAAACTTGGACTACATGGTCTTTAATGCCTCTTCCAACATCTTTAAGTAAGTAAACATATTTTACTGCTTTTCTCAGTGTTAGGGCTCAGAACGTGATAGTTCAAAATATGGCACATAGACATACTGAGCATTTTAAATATTTTAAAAAATTATATATGCACATATATTTATTTACATTTAATTATAGTATGTCTTTACAGCATATAATATGGGTTCTCAAAGCATAGATGTATTGCATGTCAGGCAAACCAAAGAAATATTGTACATAAAATTTAAAAAGTATTTTTTGAAAAGGAAATTGAGAAAACAGATATAGTGGGAAGGTCACTCTGACCTCCCTTCTTTTCTCTTGAAGCAAGCCATAAAAGAGTTTTCTGACCTAACAACCCTAAAAGTAGGTCATAAGATCCATGTGACAGAAGGATCCTGCTCTGTGCCTAAAGGCCAAGAAGAATCTGAACAAACAGGCCTTGCTGAGTCCCCCCAAGCCCCCAGCCCCACATCCATGTTATTTACATTAGATCATTGTGAGTTGACATTCTGGGAGCAAGAGGGATAGTAAAGCAGCAGCATTTTGGAGAGACTGGAAAGGACAGCTGAGGCATAAATTTAGGAAATGGCCTTTATTGAGGAAAGACACCTCACCCTCCAAGATGAGGGAAATTCAAGTAGAGATACATGCGCTACGACCATGTGACAGGAGAGCTGTGAAATAATTGTATCTCTTTGGGAGGGTGGCTTCTTCTACTTCTTTTTCTTTGCTCCTTTTCTTCCTCTATTCTAGATTTTATTTTTTCTACTGTTTCATTTCATTTTTTCTTACATGCATAGTATTGGTAACTACATTTTTGTCAAGAGCAAGGTCAGCCTGCTAAAATATGACTATTTCAGTAATCTGCTGATATCTCTTCTCCCGAGTTTCCATTTCTCCCATGGATCGTCACCCAAGTAATGAAAGTAAGATGATTGCAATTGAGTTGAGTATTATCAATGGAACTCTCATTGCAGTTCCTACAGATCGAATAAGGTTCGTTAGTTGAGATTTAATTCTTGGCTCTTCTCTGAATCCACCAATTCCCAGATCTGTTCCCTAGCCAATGTTCTTGAGGAAATGCTAACGCAGAGCAGGGCCACCTGCAGTATTGAGTACAGGGTGAAATCCATGGCCTCCACGACCTCCCTATGCCTAACTGATTCCTCCCATTGCCGCAGGGACACAGCAGCACCAGGGCCAGCGCTTTCCTCCCTAGCAGAAACTTTCATAGAAAGAAGGGAGTTGAGCTATTTCTGCCTGTGGCCTCACTTTTCTCTTTGAGGTTGAAGGGGATAAAGTTGTGTCCTGGCAGTAAGGAGGATGGGTAGAGGCTTTATAGTTTGGGGAAACTGAGAACATCTGGTAAGGAGGATGGCAAAGGAAACTGGTCAAAACCAGTGGAATGTCCACTGGTCCTTTGTTCACAATATCCAAAGACAAGGCTTCTCTCCTGTTTTAGAAGTACCTGGTATTAACTGCTCAGTTTTTAACAGAACTGAAACACATAGAAAATTAAAGTATACTCTTTTAAAACAATACACATACCCATGAAGGATGCCTTTGTGTAGGTAAGGAGTCTGCTTGGGCACCTCTTTGTTTGATTGAGGCCTAGCCGCTCAGAGACATCTCTACAGGCATCAGAGAGATTCACCACCCTATTTTGCCATGAAACTATTCTTACACACTTTCTAGCAAATGCAGGCTACTCAGTAATTAATCGAGATGCCTTATTGCCATCGGAAGTGTTCAAGCACAAGATGAACAACCTACTCTTTTGGATGTTATAGAGAAGATTCATATGAGCATAAGATATTTAGAAGCATAACCACTAAGGAATTTAAAAATTCAAACACTCTATGATTTAAAGGAACTATAGTCTTTCTGAGTTGAAGAATAAAGCCCACATTATCATCTCTCATCATGGTGTATGCTAATGCCTTTGTGAACAGTCTATGAAGCAAGATGATAGAATGTCTGTACATGAAGTTACTGGTTAATCTAGCATAGAAAAATCTAGTTACCATGAGCAGTCAGATGGAGAAAAATGATTATGATGAAGAGAAGACCCCAGGGAGAGGGCTTTTCTGCTTGAATAAGTAAATGTCAAAATTAAATCACTTCAACTGGGAAAAGCATATCAAATGCAAAATGTAAGGAACCACATGATAGGAAATGGAGACAGGCCCCAGCACGATGTTTTTCAATTTTTAAAAACCACAATATACATTTTATATCATGATTCAATGCACATACACATACACCTGACTATAACAAAAGTTGTATAGAATAATATTTATCCTTACTATAGGCACTCTGCACACTGACATTTTCTCTTCTGCTCTAACTTTTAGTGGTTATTATTGTTATTTTTAGTTGGCTATAGGGTGTGTGGACTGGCCAGAGAGAGACGAGGATGGGGTGGAGGGAATGAGAAATCACCTTCCAGGGCGACCACACCACAATCTCTTCTCCTTTCTCCTTTTGGGATTTTAGGTATGCATGCCTGTGTGATTGAAAAACACACCAGATAAAGGATTTGAACCGCACGATCAGCTATGTGGGATCCAGTGCCCTAACCATGATGCCACTGGCTAGCCCTAAATATTTTATTGACGCATAGCAAATATGCAGAGAAGTACATGATTACAAGGGTGGAGCTGGATGATACATCATGTAGCCTATATTTTTTTCTATTCAGTTTAATTTTTGTAAAATATATGTAATATTTACCATTTTATCCATCTTTAAACATACAATTTTGTGGCATTAAGTGCATTCACACCGCTGTGCAACCATCACCACCACTCATCTCTAGAACTTTTTAATCTTCCCAAACCAATATTCTGCCTCCATTAAATAATAACTCCCCATTTCCCCCTCACTAGCCTCTGGAAGCCACCGTTCCACTTTCTGTTTCTGTGAATTTAAGTACCCTCGGTACTAAATATAAGTGAACGCACACAGTGTTTGTCCTTTTGTGTCTGGCTATTTCACTTAGCATACAGTCTTCAAGGTTCTTCATGTTATAGTATGTGTGGGAATTTCCTTCCATTTTAAGGCTAATATTCCATTGTGTGTATATACCACATTTTGTTTATCTGCTAATGCCTTTGTGAACAGTCCATGAAGCAAGATGATAGAATGTCTGTATGTGAAGTTACTGGTTAATCTAGCATAGAAAAATCTAGTTACCATGAGCAAAGGTCCATTTATGGACATTTGGGTTGCTTCTACCTTTTGGCTATTGTGAGTAAGGCTGCTATGAACATGAGTGTACAATTATAATTTAATAAAAAATGAATTGTAATGCATCACATCAATTTTACTCATCTTGAGAAAGATGGATGTAGTAGTTCATGAACTGAAATTAAATGTACTCTTTCCATTGAGACAGAAAGTAACCAGGGTACTTTCGCATTCTTCATTTTTCTGATTCTTTCCTTCCTTCCTTTCTTCCTTCCTTCCTTCTTTCCTTCCTTCCCTCCTTTTCTTCTTCTTCTTCTCTTTCTTCTTCTTTTTTTTCTTCTTTTGCCACAGTGTGTGCACTTACCAGAGAGAGATGGAGAAAGGGAAAGTGAGATGAAAGCGAGATGGGGTGCTGGACCAGCCAGTTGTTCTGCATGCTCAGGAGTGAGGAGTGAGTAGTTAGTGTCACTTACTGCTAAACGTGAGACTAGAGGAACTGGACTTGCCCAGAAAACTTCAGAGAGCCCACAGATTATCTAAAAGTTGGTTATTGAGCTGCTGTGGTTAAGATGTTGTATAGCCTTTGAAATAAGTCTTGTTTAGAGAATGTGCTTCTTTGAGGTCTCAGTTTGTTGTTGTATAACAAATCTCTGCAAAACATAGTAGCTTTAAAAGCCAGCAGGTCTGGGGGCTGGCATTTGGGCCTGCACTAGCTTTGCTGTTTCCTGGGGCCACTCATGGGCTATGGTCATCTGTCAGCTCCTCCAGACTGCGTGCTCCCGGACGGCGTTCCTCTCCTGTATTCACTGTGGGCTGTGCCTCTCTCTCCAGCTCTCATCCTCACCTAGCCTTCTTCCTATGAAGACTCAGTAATTGAAGAGGGAGAGAGGAGTTGTAAAGCTTTTTGAAGCCTCGACACAGAAACCCTACTACATCGCTTTCTCCACAGTTTATTAGATGGAGCAAGTTCCAAGTCTGCCCAGATTCCGGGTGTGGGGAAGTAAGCTGTACCTCTTGGTAAAGGAATAGCAGAATCAATTGTAAAGTGGCATGCACACAGATGTTGAATGGATTGTTGTAGCCACTTTGCCAACAATCTACTATATCCCACTGCAATCTAGCAACGATCTATGACACCTGAAATTCTTGTTTCTAAAAAATAGGACTTTGACCCAACATAAGCATTTGTGATAATGTACTTACAGATCTACCTGCACACACACACACACACACACACACACACACACACACACACAATGACATACATACAAGATTGTTCATTTTAGTAGTTCTAATTAAAAACAGCTCAAGAATCCATTAATATGGAACTAATTAAATAAATCATGGCATACAAAAATGTAGAATGCTATACACCGGTAAAACGAATTAGGACGCTCTAATGTATCAACACAGAGCAATCTCTAGGATATATTGTTTATTAACAGAAATTAAAGGGCCGAACAGTGTATACTGTGTCTCAAAAGTTTTAGTGCAGTTTTGAGAACAAGGTTCCACATGGCTACTGTGAACTAGATTTTTAAGGGAATGAAGACTTTCTACTAATAATTCAGCCTCCAAAAGTTTTAGTGCAGTTTAAACTTCTATAATGCTAGAAGTGCTGTTAACATACAAGAAACATGATTTAAAAACACAGTTGTAGGGAACCAGCAGTGAGCGTAATGGCTATGTCGCTGGACTCCCACGTAGTCGACCGTGGTTCGTGTCCCGGACCCGGTGGCTTAAAACTCACGCCGGGCGCGTGTGCGTGCCTGCCCAAGATCCCGAGAGGAGAATGGAGGAGAAGGGATTGTGGCGTGACCATCCCCCCTGGGGGGTGATTTTTCGCTTTCTGTCTCTATGTCTCTCTCTGTCTGTCTGGCAAGCACACGCGCCCTACAGTGAAAATCTCTCCAAAAAAAAAAAAAAAAAAAACACAGTTGTAGGGGTTGGCAGGTGGAATGGTGGCGAAGGGTGCTGGACTCCCACTTGACTGACCATGGTTTGAGTCCCGGACCTGGCAGCTTACTTTCTCGCTCTCTCTCTTTCATACTCTGTACCTCCTCTATGGTCAAATTAAAAATAAATAAATAAATAAAGTTAAAAATAATAACTCTTAAAAAAAACCACAGTTGTATGCATTTCTTATTTAATTATTCATCTTGCAAATTTGGAATAATAACTTTTCATTTTAATGCTTTTGTTTCATCAGTATTTGCTGTCTTCAATCAGATACTGAAACAAAAATTAAGATAAATTTATTATTTAGAATGCATAAAAATAAGTAAAAGAGAATTCAGTAATGCATTTTCAAAGTACGTTATTTGAAAGTTGGTAGCATTTACATTTCTGAAATTACTAATGCCTAAAACTGCACCAAGACCTTTGGGACACCTTATACAGAGCGTGCTATCTTCTGTTTAAGAAAAGAGTAGAAATAAGTTGTGTGAGTTTCTGAAACAAGTTACCACAAACCTTGTGGTTTAAAACAACATGAATTTA
Organism: Tupaia belangeri chinensis; assembly: GCF_000334495.1. Taxonomy (NCBI): domain Eukaryota; kingdom Metazoa; phylum Chordata; class Mammalia; order Scandentia; family Tupaiidae; genus Tupaia; species Tupaia belangeri. The sequence goes on along the minus strand of NW_006203430.1, from coordinate 3,752,128 downwards.
TTTTCTGTTAGTTCCGGAGCTCGGTAGTCTCAAATACATCAGCAGGGAAGCCTCCTCGGAGACTTTTTTTTTTTTTTTTTAAAGCAAGGTGGACGGTTTATTCATGAGTGCATTTTACCTTCACCCTTTACCTAAACACTATTTTTTTTAAATAAGTAAGGCCTATTTCCAGAAAACAGGAATAATTCTTCATCACACTTATTTGTATTTCACTTCTTTTTGAGGTTAGATTCTAGGGCCCTTAAAGATTCCCAAACTAGTATAATATTTACGTTTCTGTAGCCAGAGACAGTTTGAATCACGTTGTCCATCTTTGATTAGACTCCAGTCATAACCCACCCTCCCACCCTCCCACCCTCCCAATTTACACAGCAGGCACACCGAGAACCAGCATATCAAAGCAGAACATACACAGCTCTAAGATAAGAAAACTCCTATGAGGAAGAAAGGAAGCCAGTCACCTCCCAGACTGACATTTAGTTACTGTGCGCATGTTCACGCATCTTCAGGCAGCATGCTCATGGAGTAATTTAACATGAAGTCCATGGTCTGTGCGGTGCTAAGATACTTAGCGGTTTGCTGTATCACATTCTGGCCTTCCCCAGACGTTTCCAAGATGGCCTCCAGATCACCGGCAGGAAGAACTTGCTGGAACTGCATGGAGGACTGCAGAGACTCCTCTCCACAGTTATAGAATGACGCGTCCCAGGCCGGGGAGCACCAGGTCTGGCTATTCCAGGACTGGGTGCTCCAGGACTGGGTGCTCCAAGCCTGGGTGTTCCACGACTGGGTGTTCCAGGTCGGGTTCCACCCTGGAAAGTTTCCTGATGGGTTCACTGGGCATCCCTGGTGGTAGGCGGCATAGATCCCGGGGTATTCAGCAGGTGTTGGGCCCTTCTGAGTCACACCACTGCAGTTCTTTGGCCACTTGTTTTTCTGCCTCTGCTTACATTTCATTCTCTGGTTCTGGAACCAGGTCTTAACCTGTTTGTAGCTGAGGTTCAGAATGTCGGACAGCTCCTGCATCTGCTAGAGGCTGAGGTACTTCTGTCTCTGAAATCTGGCGTTGAGCACACACAGCTGGGTGGCAGAGAACACAGTTCTGCTCTTCTGTTTCTTGACCTGGACCTTCTCTTCCTTCTTCACTGAGCTCTTATCTACTCTGGGACTAGTGGAAGAGTCCGGGCTCTCCCGAATAAGCGGATCCACCGAGGAAGGTAGGGATGATACAGTCTCGGTGTGGGGCACCTCAGACGATGACATTGGCAAGGCCAGATCCTGTTCTTCCTGCCCACCGCTCACAGGCGGAGGTGGAAAACCCATAGAATCCAATGGCTCAGAACCAGGCAGGCGTTGGGGACAAGCTGGATCCACACTCATGTTATCAAGAAAGTGGCGGGGGAGGGGGAAATCAACCAAATGTAAAAAAAAAAAAAAAGACTAAGCCTTGCAGACAAGTGTTTAGGTGGATGATCTTAGCGAAGTGTGTTCTCCTTGGAGTCTTTATGGAAGAATCTGCCCCTTGCCTTTTCTAATCTCTAGAGCCACCTGCTGCTCTTGGCTCATAGCCTTCCCCCCCCCCCCCTTCAAAGGAGCATAGCATCTTCCAGCCTCATGTTTTTCCTCTGACTCTGATTCTCTTCTCTCTCATTTATCAGGATCCCAGTGACTACACTGGGCCCACCTGAATAGTCCAAAATAATTTCCCCATCTCAAGGGCCTCAGCTTAATCACAATTGCCATGTGAAGTAACCACAGGGCATCATTGTTCTGACTGCTGCATGAGTACAGTCATTTTGGGTTTGTATTTGCAGAATGCTACACTAGAAGGATGAATAAGAAAGTAATAAAAGTGTTTGCTCATGGGGCAGTGAGAAACCAGGACAGGTTGGAAGCTCGAATTCCTAATGTATGTCACTTTATGTGGATTTGATATCTGAATATATACATGTATTTCCTACTAAAAATGAACAATAATACTTATTGAAAAGGTAGGGCCTATTTATTTTCAGGTATCCTTAGCTAGGGATACCAGACTTTCGTAAACTTGGATGTCATGGAAATAACAACTTTTTTTTTCCTTACCTTTTGTCAAAGGGTGTGTATATTCACCAGAGATGGAGAGAAACAGGGAGAACACGTCCCCATGGGGCATGGTCACACCACAAACACTACTTTTCCATTTCTCCCTTCTTATGGGATTTTGGGCACACATGCACATACACAATGTGGTGTTTTGTTTGTTTGCTTGTTTTTGTTTTTGTTTTGTTTTGTTTTGTTTTAGAGGTTTTTGCTATAGGGCGTGTGTACTCACCAGAAAGACAGAGAGATAGAAAGCGAGAAATCCCCCCCCATGCCTCAATCCCTTCTCCTCCGTTCTTCTCTCGGGATCTTGGGCATGTACGCACATGCGCCCAGTGTGAGTTTGAGTCACCGGGTCCAGGACTCGAACCACTACATGGAAGTCCAGCGACGTAGCCATTACACCAACTGCTGGTCCCCACAATGTGTTTCTCAAGTCATTAGTTTGAGACTCAAACAGCAGTGTTGGTCACGTGGGATCTGGCTGCATTAACCATTACACTACTAGCTAGCTGATAACATAATTTATAAAAAATGGCTGAATTAATTCTGTAGAGTCAAAATCAAATGAATTTACTAACATGCAATAGACTATGAATTTTATGCAGAGCGAATTCTGCAATGTGTTTAATTCATTCTCACTGGGGGAGCGGTGAGAGCCAGTGTGACTGAAGGGGGTGGTTTTAGTCCTGTCTGGGATGTCTCAGTGTGATTCAGGCTGCTTGGCCTTTTGGTGTAGGCCTGATTTCCTGCTTTTGGCGTTTCCAAGTCACAGCCAGTTCTCGGTCTCAGCTGTGCACACACCTCGGCCAGGGCAATCTGCATCTCTCTGTGAAATGATCTGGGTTTCAGAAATGATGGACCCCACCCACAGAGATGAGGGACAGGGACTGTGTCCTCATGTCCTCAAAGCACTTTAGTCACGGGGGCTGCCACTTGGTGCTTATGCGTGAGCCAGCCCTGACTCACTGAACCAAGAAGAAAACACTTCCAGGAGGACAATTTGCCAGGGCCATGTGCTGCCGCAGTTAGGAGGGAACCTGAGGGAGAAGCAGTGGGGAAATAAACACAGCACCGGCTTCATTGCAGGGCTCCGCTGGGCTGATGACGCGGAAGGGGAAAGATTGTGCTGCCTCCAGGGCTGTTCCTGTACAGATTCACAATTGGCAGGTGGCTGTGACCTCTCGAGTGTGTGCAGCCATCACCCTCCCCTGTTCCTACCCACCTTCCCCTTCCTCCCCTGCCCCCTGGCAGGAGCCTAGTTGTTGTTTATCTTTGGTTGCTACAGAGGGGACTGCTCTTTGAGGAGGAAAAATAATCACTGGTGGTTTAGAGGAGCAGCCTGGCAGGAGATGGCCTGTCTTCTGCAGATGGCAAGCTGACCCATCATGCTGAGTAACAAATCAACCCAGGTGAAGCCTTCAGGTGTGTCCGTCCAGGGGACGGCTGTGGATGAGTCACAGCCACTCAGCTTGATGCAGGACTGGCCACTTCCCAGCCTTGTCCTGAGGGATCCTGGCATTCACTCAGCTCCTCTGATCATTTCCTTCCTCTCAGCCCTGTGAGTGGTAGGGAGAGGGTAGAGTGGACAAGAGGCCCCTGCTTGCAGCTCGGAGGACTTCAGGCTTGGGCTGTAAAATTTACCCCTCTCCGGGGGCAGCCTGCATGTGCTCTGTCTGACCATGACTCTTCCTTAGGCCTTGCCAACATCTTCCCAACACACTCACTGGCCTCAAGGTCAAGTTGAACAAGGGTTTGTGGCTAGATGATAAAAACAGCAAAAGTAAGCATTGCATTAAGTAGTCTACACTGGAATGCCTGAAACAGTAGTGGTAAATGATTATTCTTTCCAGCTACAGCCTTCCGGATCTCTCCTAAGAAGTGATCTTTGGCTGAGTTATCCACCAGGCCTTTCTTGGAGGTGGGGGTGAGGAAGGAGCATTTCAGATGAGAAATGTGTCATAAAGGGAGGAAACTTTAGAGGTGACTAGTTCTAGTTTAGGGGGGTGAAGGCCAAGAAGGGAGGGACTAAAGAAATCTGAGCAGATAAAGTAAGAAGGAAGTGGGACTTTGGGGGAAACATGATATAAAAAGGTGAATTTTAGGAAAGTTTTCCATGTGGTTCATGGGGCAAATCCCCTTCTTTTTGGGTATCTTCAAAAACACTTCTGTGACGAGCCTGTCACTGTTCAGTGTGTTGGATCTGCTTTGTCTTTCTATGTACATTTGTAACATGTAGCCTGGCCCAGGAGACCATGAGCCGGAGGTGGCCCAGGCTCCCCAGACCATAGCATCTGCATACCACCTTGGTGGGTGGTAGGCAATCCCAGGATATCAAGATGAGGAGTGGGACCCAACTTGTAGCCTAGAGGTTAAGGGAGCCATATTCCACATGACTGATCACAGTTTTAATCCTGGCCTTGGAGACTTGAAAAACACATAGGGCATGTGTGTGTGCACCCCAAATCCCAAAGGGCTGGAGAAATGGGAGAGAAAGGATTGCTTCATGGGGGGTTGTGATTTCTCCCTCCCTCTCTTGTTCACTCTCTCTGGTGAGTCATGTACCCTCTGGCAACTAAAAAGGAAAAGTGAGGATGAAAGGTCATGAGGTAGGGGAAAAAGTGAGCAAGTGACAGACCATGTGTCACAGTGGTGGCTACAGCCTCACAAGGAAGAGAGCAGCTGTACAGGACATTCTGGGAAGGTTACCTGGAATCATTGATTTTGCAATAGCCCATCAGGAGTGGGAAAATGAGCGAGCAATTGATCTGTGAGCTCCTTCCCATCTGATTTTCACTGGCTTTTGTTCAAAGGGGTTTTATCTCTGTCATGTGTCTGCATGTGTCACCAACCTCTGTGGGAAGCCACTGGCATGGTCAGAGGCTCTAGGGGTCTATTTGTTCCCCACCTGGTTTCTGGGGCTGCAGCTCCCACCTTCAGTAGATGTTATGGCCATTATATTGAATCCCAGCCCTGCTCTGCCAGAGAAGTCTGAGGCAGGGGGCCGAGTTGGGTGATGGTGTGCTAATGGTGGCTGTACCTGGAATAAGCAGCTGAAGCCCAGGGATCAGCTGGGGGAAGCGGATCTGGGGAGGTGTGCCAACTGGTGTGGTGCAGTACTTTTATGCCAGTGGGAGAAGGCACATCTTCCTCAAGACATTGTGCTTCTGTCTGTTGGAAAAATTACCATAATATACTGATTTTGGGTAATAAAAAATAGGTTGGTTCCAGGCTGACTACGTGGCCTAGTGGTTAAGAAAAACGGATCCCACATGGCCGATGGCATGGTTTGAGTCCTGGACGTCCACTTGAAGAACAAACCAGGCACGTGTACATGCATGCCCCAGATCCCAACAGTATAGGGAAATGGAGGAGAAGGGATTGAAGTGTGACCATTCCTTCCTCATGAGAGGATGCTTTCTCTCTGTCTTTTTGTCTTGCACACATGCTCTCTGGCAAATTAAAGAACACATACATTAAAAAAAAATAAAATAAAGCCTGTATATCTAAAAAAAGTTGCTTCTATCTGCCTGAAAATTGCCTTGATAAATATACATATGATGTCTACAATGTGAACTTGTATTGTCGCTCCTTATTTTTAGACCTTGATGTCCTCCATTGGTTTTAGGATAAGTCTGAATAAAATCCAAACTCCTTAGAATTGGTCACACTTCTTTTACCATCAGACCCACTCCCTACCTCTCCATCCTGTCTGTTATGTTTCCATCATGGGTCTTCTTCACTCCTCCATCCTGAACTCTGTCATTTCCCCTAATGTGCAATGTTTCTCACTCAGGTGTAGTTCTCTAAACAACCACCTGTAGAAGTTCCAACACCCAAACCCACCACGGCCCCGTCTCCTTGGGTTGTGTTTATGTGTACTTGTTTGTCACACTAGCTAGGGTGCTCCTCACAAGTTGTTGATTCACTTTGGGGCCTCATTGTATAGTGTTCTTTTTTAAGTTCATATTTCTTCCATAAGAGAATGAGACAAATGAGAGAGATAAGATCTTTATGTTGCAATCCATCCCTCACCTCCACCAGCCAAGATCATGGGCATACATGTGGACCTACTGTGTACAGGGAGACCTCAGGACACAATATGGGATCTTCCCAGGTGGGCCTAGCATCACAGAGGGTTGTGTTGCTACTGTACCACCAGTTGCCCATATAGTGGCTTTTTAAAGTCCCTCCCCCCCGCCCCCCACCCCGTAAGGTGAATGTGCTTGCTAAGAAGAAAGAGAGACAGAGGAAGTGAGAAACCAACCCCTGGAGGAGTGGCCATGTTGCAATCCCTTCTCCTTCATTCTCCTCCTGGGATTGGGATTTTGGTCACACGTGCACGTAATGTCTGGTGTGATTTTCAAACTGCCAGGTTTGGGACTTGAACTATGGGCAGCCATGTGGGAGTCCAGTGCTTTAACCACAATGCCACCTGCTGGCCCCTACATAATGGCTTTTAATATATGTTCTCAGGAACAGATGCAAGGCTTTTGTTCTACTATCCACTTTTTCAATTTCCCTCCCTTCACTCCAACCAGCTCTACCTTTATTATTTGAATATTGAAATTTAGGAGGTAATGCTTTATTTTGAAGATGATTCCTCTGACTTTAAATATATATTTAAAAACCATTTTCCTAGCACTTAGTGGTCACTCAGTGAACACCTGTTACTTATTAGATTACACAGGTCTATGTGTGTGGAATAACAGGGCAGCTTTGGGTATTTTGTATGGAAGACACTACAGGAAACTAGACAGGAGGTTCAATTTTCTTCATGGAAGGCCAGGCTGAGTCTACAACTCTTTCTCTCTCTCTCCTTTTTTTTTTTTTAAAGTATTTTAATTAAAAAAATTTCCCATTCCTTTCTCTTGCTAATTTTTCTCTTCTCTGCCCACGTAGGACAGGGTAACTGTCCTTTGGTAACAGGTAACAGGCCTTTTCAGAAGGCATCTTTATCTGAGCTGTGCCCATTCATTTTCCATGGCACACTTGCACACTGTGTAGTTTTTATTTTTGTGTTTTTCTTCTTTTTGTTGTTGTTTTTACTTTGTTTTATCTTCCTTTTTCTGCTTTCTATTCTCTTTTTCTTTTACCTTACTTTCTCATTTTGCTGCTCAGCCTCCACTCACTCTCTAGAAAGGTCTAGGTCATAGTAGCCAAACATATGACTACTATGAAGCTCAGAGAAATCCTCACCCCACACACACTAGACCTTCTGCAAAAGAGGAGAAACTCCTCAGTATAAATCTGAACTCAAAACTCCTCCTGTGGACACCATGTTGCAAAACACAGTAGAAGAGAGAAATTGGCACAGCAGTACCTTACTGTAAATAGAAACACACAAATTAACAGTTACAGAAAACTTCCCCAACAAATTAGCCAAAAGCGACTCCATTACCAAATGACTAAAAATCAGAGAAGAGCTTCAAGGAAGAGAGAATCAAGTAATATGTTTCCAACAAGGGAACACAGTAACTTGTCTCCAAGTATGAAAAAAGTAGAGGAAATTACCAAAATGTCAGAAAAAGAATTCAGAATATTTATGGCAACAAAACTCTATGAGAAAGAAGAAAAAAGAACTTGAGATGAGGAAGTTCTTTCATGACTCGAAAGAGGAGAAAAGCAAAATAAAGAAGAATCAAACAGAACTTCTGGAGTTGAAGGCTATAATGCAGGAGATTAAAACCTCCCTTGAAAGTATTAAAAGCAGATTAGGTCATGCAGAAGACTGAATCTTGGATCTAGAAGACAAATCGTCTGACCTAGAAAAGAAGAATGAAAGAATAACCCCCAAGTGAGGATAACATACAGGAAATAATAGATATCATTAAACACCCAAACATCAGAATCATTAGTATCCCAGAAGGTGAAGAATCTAATAATGGCATCGATAATCTATTCCATGTAGTCCTGAAAGAAAACTTCCCAAACCTAGAGAAGCATTCAAACATCCAGACCTAAGAAATAAAAAGGACCCTAGACAGAATCAACCCAAGAAGATCCTCTCCATGGCACATCATAGCCAGACAGGTCAAAGTTACCGATAAAGATAAGATTCTATGGGACCAGAATGGCTATGTCACTGGACTCCCATGTAGCTGACTGCAGTTGAAGTCCCTGACTCAGTGACTTAAACTCATAGCAGGCGCATGTGCATGTATGCCCAAGACCTCAAGAGGAGAATGGAGGAGAGGGGAGTGCAGTGTGTCCATC
>NW_006203430.1:3736224-3743793 GCF_000334495.1 Tupaia belangeri chinensis | reverse complement strand
GAAAACGCCCATCCCTTAAAGCAAAAACCCCCAAAAAAAAAAAAAAAAAAAAGATAAGATTCTAAAAAATAGCAAGACAGAAACATCGATTACTTACAAAGGTTAACATCAGACCACCATCAGGCTAACATCAGATCTCTCAGTGGAAACAATGCAAGTAAGGAAAGAATGGGAAGATGTATTCAAAGTATTAAAAAATATTTTTTCAACCAAGATTACTATCTCCAGAAAGATTAATCTTCAAATGGGAAGAAAAGATAAAAATATTCTCAAGTAAACAAAGCCTGAAAGAACACCATACCAGCTCTTCAAGAAGTACTATAGTACTGCTATACCAAGAAAACTAAAGAAAGAGAGACAAAAATAAGAACAAAAAACAATCAAGAAAATGGCTAACATACTGGCAGGGACAAGTCTGGAATTATCGATAATAATGTTGAATGTTAATGGAGTAAATTCTCCAATCAAGAGACAGACTGGCAGAATGGCTAAAAAACAGAAACCCTGTAACTGTTGCCTACAAAAAACACACCTCATGGATACAAATATACACAGACTAAAGTGAACAACTGGAAAAAAGGTATTCCATGCAAATGGAAATTAAAAAAAAAAAGGCTAGAGTTATGATACTGATTTCAGACAAAATAAACTTTAAGACAAAAACTGTAAGAAGATACAAAGAAGGCTATTATATAGTAGTAAAAAGGCTAATTCTTCAAGAAGATATAACACTTATTAATATCTATGCACCCAACCAGAAGCACCCAAATACATGAAGGGAAGACTGCTAGATCTAAAAGGAGAGATAAACTGCAACACACTAATTGTTGGGGATCTCAACACCCCACTATCTCCTTTGGACAGATCATCAAGACAAAAAATAAGCAAAAAGATACAGGATCTAAATGACACCATAAATCAAGTGGACTTGACAGACATCTATAGAACCTTCCATCCCAAAACCATGAAATATACATTTTTCTCACCCTATCATGGAATCTTTTTGAAGATTGACCACATGGTACGGCATAAAACCAGCCTTTACAGATTCAAAAGCACAGAAACTATATCCAGCATCTTACCAACCATCATGGAATTAAACTTTATATAAATTCCAGAAAAAGTTCTCAAAAATACACAAACATATGGAAACTAAAAACCTACTCCTGAATAACTTCACAACTACTGAAGAAATTAAGACTGAAATAAAAAGATTCATTGAAACCAATGAGTACATAAATTTCTATAATTTATGAGACACAGCAAAAGCAGTCATAAGAGGGAAGTTCATAGCAATTAGTGTGCATAAGAAAACAATGGGGGTGCCCACAGGTGGTGTAGTGATTGAGGCCCTAGATTCCCACATGGCTGACCTGGTTCAAGTCCAGGACTTCACAGCCTGAAAATCACAATAAATAAATAGATAAGTAAATATTAATAAATAAATGTCTAAAAAAAGAAAAAAGAAAGAAAAGGTTGGGGACTAGCAGATGGCATAATGGTTACATCTGCACCCCCATGTAGTTGACTATGGTTCAAGTCCCAGATCTGGTGCCTTAAAACTCACACTGGGCACATGTGCATGTGTGCCCAAGATCCTAAGAGGAGAATGGAGGAGAAAAGATTGTGGTGTGGCCATTCCCCCGGACGGTGATTTTTCACTTTCAGTCTCTGTTTTCTTGGTCTCTCAGGTGAGTGCACATGCCTTATATAGAAATCTCTTTCTAGAAAACAAAAAACAGAAAAAACAGAAAAAGAAAAAGATGGAAAGGCAACAAATGGACAACCCAACATTGTGCCCCAGAAAATGTCAGGAGAAAAGAAGTAATAAAGATTTGAGTAGAAATAAACAAAATAGAAAAATAAATGAACTATATAGAAAATAATTGAAACCGAAAGTTGGTTCTTTGAAAAGATAAACAAAATTGACACACCATTAGCTAGACTAATTAAAAAGAAAAGAGAAAGGAACCAGATAAATCAAATTCACAATGAAACAGACAATATTACAACAGGCATAACAGAAATACAAAATATCATTAGAGGATACTATGAGTGACTATATGCCAGAAAACCTGGATGAGATGGACAAATTCCTGAACACACATATTCTACTGAGATTGGATCAGGAAGACATAGAAAGCCTGAGTAGACCCATAGCAAGCCATGAGATTGAGTCAGTAATAAATAACTTCCCAACAAAGAAAAGCCCAGGCTCTGATGGCTTCACTTTTGAATTCTACAAAACTTATAAAGAAGAGTTAACCCCATTTCTACTCAAACTATTTATAACAGTCCAGGAGGAAGGAACCCTTTCAAATCCATTCTATGAAGCCTCCATCACCCTCATCCCTGAAACAGAGAAGAACATGACAAAAAACGAAAACTACAGACCTATATCTCTGTTGAATATAGATGCAAAAATTCTCGAAAAGATACTAGCAAATTGTATCCAACAACATATAAAAAATATTTCACATCACAGCCAGGTAGGCTTTATTCCAGGGATGCAATGGTGGCTTAACATATGCAAAATCATAAATGTAATACACCATATTAACAGAAAGATAAAAACCACATGATTGTGTCAATTGATGTATAAAAAGCATTTGATAAACTACAACACCCTTCATGATTAAGACTCAGCAAAATCAACATAGATGGGACATTTCTCAACACAATAAAAGTCATCTATAAAAAATCCATAGCTAACAACATACTGAATGAGGAAAAGCTTAAAGCTTTTCCATGAAAAACTGGTACAAGACAAGGATGTCCACTTTCTCCACTCCTTTTCAGTATAGTGCTGGAAATCCTAGCCAATGCAATCAGAAAAGAGAATGAAATAAAAGGTATTCAAATAGGGAAAAAGGGGGTAAAGTTATCTCTATTTGCAGATGACATGCTTGTATACATAGAAGACCAAAGATATTCATGAAAAACTCCTGGAAATGATAAATGAGTACAGTAAAGTGGCAGGATAAAAAATCAACATACAAAAATCTATAGCAGACTGAGGTAGAACTGAAGAAAGTAATCTCAATTGCCATAACCACTAAAAGTATACAATACCTAGGAACAAATCTAACCAAAGACGTCAAAGACCACTACAAAGAAAGCCATGAAAATAAAAAAAAAAAAAAAATGAAAGTGACACAAAAAAGTGAAGGACATTCTATGTTCCTGGATTGGAAGAATCAGTATAATCAAAACATCAATTCTACCTAAATTAATATACATATTTAATGCAATCCCAATCAAATTACTAAAGACATTCTTCACAGATCTAGGAAAGATAATCATAGAATTTGTCTGGAATCATAAAAGACCCTATATTGCCAAAGCAATCTTGCACAAGAGGAACGGAATAGGAAGCATCTCATTCCCTGATCCCAAAATATTTTACAAAGCTGTGTAATATGCATGGTATTGGCACAAAAACAGACATTGGACCAATGGAATGAAGTAGAGACCACAGAAATAAATCCCAAAATATACAGCCAATTGATCTTTGACAAAGGCAGCAGTCAATCCAGTGGGGGTGGGGGGAGAGGAACCTCTTTAGCAAATAGTGCTGGAAAAACTGGGTATCCACCTGTAGAAAAGTGAATCTGGACCACTTTTTCTCATCATTAACAAAAATCAACTCAAAGTGGATCAAAGATCTCAATCTAAGTCCTCAAACTATGAAACTATTTCTGGAAAACACTGGGGAAACTCTGGGTGACATTGGTGTAGGTAAAGGCTTCTTAAATATGCACCCAAGCTCAGTCAATAATCTCAAGAGTAGACAAGTGCAATGACATCAGATTAAGAAGTTTCTGCACAGCAAGAAACACAGTAATTAGTGTGAACCGACAACTCTCAGAATGGGAGAATATTTTTATAAACTATGCCTCAGATAAGAGCTATAATCAGAATACACAGGGAACTCAAGTGGCTTATCAAAAAAAAAAATCAACCCAATTAAAAGATGGGAAAATGAGCTGAACAAACAACTTTCAGGAAGACATGCGAACAACCAAAAACCATGCAAAAATGATCGATATTCCTCATAGTAAGGGAGATGCAAGTCAAAAAATCAAAACCACAATGAGATACCACCTAACCCCAGTCAGAATGGCTAAGATTAAAAAAAAAAAACGATTAAGTACTGGCGAGGCTGTGGTGAAAAGGGAACTCTCCTACACTGTTGGTGTGAATGTAAATTGGTACAGCCACTGTGGAGAACAATATGGAAGTGCCTTAGAGATCTACAAATAAAACTCCCATATGATCTAGCAGTTCCACTCCTGGGTATCTTACCAAAGGATAGGAAAATGCTCAGCTGGAAAAGTGCTTGCACATATATGTTTATTACAACATTATTCACTATTGCTAAGACATAGAGCCAACTCAAATGCCTACAAACAGATAAATGGATTGAAAAATGTGGCACATATACTCTATGGAATACTATTCAGTCTTAAAAAACAAGACCCTGGCATTTTTTTTAAAGAATTATTTTATTTAACTTTTATTTATTATTATTATCATTATTATTTTCCAGTTTACTTGCTCTCTTCTTGGGGCATACATGCTTGGCATGAGTTTAAAGCTGCCCGTTTTGGGACTTGTACTGTAGTCAGCCATGTGGGAGTCCGGCACCTTTAACCACCATGCCACTTGCCAACCCCGACCCTGGCATTTTATAGAAAGTGGGCAAATATGGAAGATTTACTGTTGAGTGAAGCAAGCTGGGCTATGAAAGAGAGATATTGTATGTCTTCAATTAATATATACTGAATATGTACACTCTCTGTCAGAAACTGAAAGATTAGGGTATATAAAAGTATGGAAAATGGTTATGGATACTGGATATGTTGTGGGAAGAGGGCAATAGAAGGGGGAGAGTGAGAGGAAGAGAATCAAGGAGAAAAACAGAGAGGCAAGACATTTATGGGACACAAAAATGGATGATTATCTGTTGATGATAACATGCATGGTATCTTCAACTGGACTGATTGAAGTGTGTTCATGTTGAGTAACTTCACTTTATAAGTTGTATAGTGATTGTATAACATAAATTTTAAATATAAAATAAAATTTAAAAAAATTATTATGTCTTAAAATTAAAGCAAGCAAGCAAGCAAACAAACAAACAAACAAAAACTATGGTAGGGGCCAGTGGGTGGATGTGCTGCATCCCATATGGCTAGCTCCACAGCTCAAGTCCTGAATCTGGCAGCTTTAAAAACATACCAGGTGTGTGTGCCTAGAATCTCAAGAGGAGAGTGGAGGAGAGCGGATTGTGGTGTGGCCATTCCCCCGGGGTTATTTTTCACTTGTTCTCTCTCTGTGTCTCTATCCAGTGAGGGCACATGACCTGTGGCAAAAACAAAACAAAAAGAAAAACAAAACAAAATTATGATGAAGGAATCTCATCAGGGTTCCCAGAGCTTTTGAAAGTACATTGCAAAAAATAAATTATGAAAACTCCTCTGAGAATGAGTTTGTTTTGAAATCAATCAGGTAAACTAGCTCTTAGAGTGTCTGTTCAATTCTTCGATCTGTAATTGCTTCTGAGTCCAGAAAAAAAAAGGTACAAAGTTGTCAAAATATATTAGATTCCTAATGGATCCATGACCGTAAATAGCGAGGGTGACTCAGTGATTTTCCATATCAGAGACCTATTTCAACAAGACTGTGTTAAAGGAGAGAGGTGGTCTTGACTTAGAAAGCCTAGGCCACTATAAACTATCTCTATTTTTAAACCTAGGACACTAAACTACCTTCAGTTAAAAAAAAAAAAATCTATCTCTATCTTGTTCCCGAAGGGATTTAAGATAATTTACTAAAGTTTGAAGGCTGTTGCAAGGAGACATAAAATTGAAGTGGAAAAAGAAAAAAGAGGAAAGAAAAATAAGGAAAATAATATGAAATGAAACCTGAAGTTAATACAGTAATGTGCACAGATAGGCCAAAATTTTGACTCTTAGCGTCTCAATTTCTACTAGAAGAGAGAAATCTGGTTAATTGACAAAGGGCACACACTCAGGGGAAAGGGAAGGAGCTCTGATCTGTACTTGTATAAGAAAATGGAGCAACAGAAGAAAGTCCCAATGGAGAGAAAAGCACAGAACAGGAAGAAGCAGAAGGTGGCAGAACTCAGGCTCCTCATGGAAATTTCCAGGAGGTCACCAGTGGCACATTTAGGCCAATCCCAATTGGCCTTTTTCAGAAGCAACATGGCTTATTGAATTCAAGAGAACCGAGGAAAAGACACTAAGTTTTATTTAACCTCAATACCACCTTATATTTTTATTTTACCACATGCTTTATAAAATATTTCACACATGTCATCTTATTTGATTTTTCTCATGAATTAGCCAAGATTGCAAAATATTTCCAAATTTCAAAACTGTACCAGGTTTTTACTTTTTTTTGGGGGGGGGGGGAACTGAGCAATCTTACAGTAGATACAAAGAGTATTTTAAAATAAGTTTCATGAATAACTGAAGGACAGAAAAGGCCTTGTTTTGGAGTCGGAAGAACCTGGATTGAAAATTTAGCTCTTTAGCTTAATAGTATGAGTGACCTTAACTTACCCAGAAAATGGAGGTACTGTAACCATATATCCCCTATCCAGGGTCTGCTTCATAAATGGTAATTACTATTATCGAAAATACCTTGTAATAACTACATTACTTGGAAATCATTGGCCTATATACTTCCTCCTACAAAAATAAGATACCTATAGCTAAAGAAGATGAAATTATTCACTCATAGTGATATGGTCTAATTGAGCACTTCTCAAACTTGTTGACTGACCCAAAATTTGAAATACATTTTCATTACTATCCTGTACACACATACATCCATCTACAATTGAAAAAAAAAAAAAAAGAGATCTTGAAGCAGCACTCAAAGAGTTTGTCTTTCATTCTATTTAATGAAAAATGGCTGGCCAAGATCCACTAAATTGATTTTGTGATCTACTAGTGAGTCTCAATCTACAGCTTGAAAAACACTAGCCTTAATAGCCTTGTGGTGAGGTTGGATGGCAGTGCAGTGGTAAAACATGACATTCTTTTTTATTTTTTTCCATTTTTTATTTATTTTATTTTTTTGTATATACTTTCAATCATATTGTTTGGCTTACAATGAGACCATTTCGATATGTGCACATTTCTCCCCAGACCTGTTGCTCAAAATATCTTCAGCAGATAACACCACACCTCCCCATCCCGTCAATGCTCAACCTCTGTATCCCTTCTCCATGAGGCTGACAAACCTGGTTCTGGGTTTGTGTTCAGAGATCTCCCTGAGTATACCAGGCATGTGCATGTTGGGTTAGATGAGGCTGGCTGTGGATTGTGGTGTCATCACATGGTGCCATTGTGATGAATCAGTAATGCAGGTGCCTTAACAAGACTGGAAGTCACATGGTCAACAGGGGTTTCAATAACCAGGTAGTCCTAAGATGTGGCAGGTGTTCACAAGGGTGCCCAGAATCATGAAGATCTGAAAAGCTGAGAAAGGGGATGTGGTGTAACAAGACCCTGTCGAGGGTGCCCTTCTCTTCCCACT
>NW_006203430.1:3724273-3736205 GCF_000334495.1 Tupaia belangeri chinensis | reverse complement strand
TAGTTCAAATAAAAAATAAGTAGACTAAAAATTATAAATAAATAGATAGTTATGTTCTATAAATGTGTATGGGACATACGGATTTAGTTTGACTACAACCTGCAAAAAGACCTAACAGATGCTTTAGTTTTAAAGATCAATGTAAATTAATCCCCTATCTTTCTCTCCCTAGAGATGGTTAAAACTTAATCTTGGTCATCAATGGGAGTTTCCCTCCTATCCTTTCAGGGTCATGCAATGATTATGATGTCTCATGCAGTCCAGATTTTTGGGAGGGCCTGTGTTGTTGAATCTGAGCCTCTGTGGTCCTTTAAGGACCACTATTTCCATGGCAGACTGGCCCAGACAGGTTTGCTGAGGCTGGAATCCTGGTATCCAGCTCACAAGGCCTGTAGGTGTGTCATGCAGACTGTTCTCCTGAGGTTCTGCCTCCATGGCAGGTTCTGCAATGGAGTAGGTCTATTCTTTCCTGGGACTCACTCTTTATTCCCCTCCAGAACTAGGAGAATCTTCTGAGCTACAGTCACTTTTGCTTTTTTATTTTCCAAGCTAATGTGAGAGCCTCTTCATCATCTGGGACTGTGACTCACTGCTTCTGCTCTCTGCAGTCCTGGAAACCCAGGTCTCCTGGATCAATTGCTCATGTACTTTGAATATCCATAGAGAGGGAACAGATGGCTCATGGGCCCATTGCTCAGCCTGGATGTGCCATGAAAAACAGAGTCAGAAGCTCTGGCTGCTCTCCGTATCCACAATGGAGAAAAAAGGCAAAACAATGTAGTCATATTTGGCCTCACACAAGAGAACATGCCTTTCCTCCATCCATTTGTTGGAATTAGCTATGTTTAATTCTGATATCATGTGCTTAAAAAAAAAAAAGAAAGAAAGAAAAAGAAAGAAAAAAACAATGCTGCTTTCTAAGGCATTAGCTTGAATAAGTAAATTTAATAACACCCTCCCTCCCACACACACACACACACTGTCTATATCTCTTTTTAAAGGAGCTGAAAATCGGGACCAGCAGTTAGTGTAATGGCTATGTCACTGGACTCCCATGTAGTCAACCGCGGTTCGAGTCCCAGACCTGGTGGCTTAAACTCATGCCAGGCGTGTGTGCATGCATGCCCAAGATCCCGAGAGGAGACTGGAGGAGAGGGGATTGTGGTGTGGCCATCCCCCCCTGGGGGGTGATTTCCTGCTTTCTGTCTTTCTGTCTCTCTCTGTCTTGTGAGTGCACGCGCCCTATAGCAAAAACCTCTCTAAACAAAAACAAAAAACAAAAACAAAAAAAAAAAAAAAGAAAGGAGCTGAAAATTAACTTGTTTTATTTGGAGAGGTTTTTGCTATAGTGTGCATGTGCTCGCCAGAAAGACAGAGAGGAGACAGTGAGAAATCACCCCCCAGTGGGGATGGCCACGCCACAATCCCTTCTCCTCCATTCTCCTCTCAGGATCTTGGGCACACACGCACATGCGTCCGACATGAGTTTAAGCCACCAGGTCCGGGACTCAAACCACGGTTGACTACATGGGAGTCCAGCGACATAGCCATTACACTAACTGTGGGTCCAGAAATTAAATAACTTTTATTAAGTCCTTTTCTATTACTCCTCTCTTCCCAGCTGCCTACAGCTAACAACAGGTCCATTCTGAAGGTGTGCATAGCAGCATGTTGGCAGCACCACCTGCCCTAGAACCCACAAAGACCTTTGGAATGCATGGACCAACTGACAAAAAATATACTTGTGTGAGAGCTGGAAGCTTACTAAATGAGAACCAGTTTTCTCTAGGACTAAGGTACTAAAACACCCTAAACTTAGGCTTGGATAATGACGGTGACAACTCAGTGTTTACTTTCCGCACTGTCTGTACATTGTGCAAGTAAGTTCCTTAGTGAGTATTTCTTTCTTAATTCTTCTCTTTCTCTTTTAGGAATCCTATGATTTCAATCACTCATGCCTTTGTCTAAATTAATATACCCGGAAAATTCCATTAATGTTCTTTTCTGTTCTTATAATGATATCCTCTGTACATCTCTATTGACATAATTATAGATAAGATTTTGTTAAATCTATAGATTAATTAGGAGATAGTGCCATCTAACTTCATGATCAAATTACTTAAAACCAGTTATAATAATAATAAATCTAAGACACATTATGTACAGAGCAACAAAGGCAAGATGACAGCCAACTAACTTCTCATTAGTAAAAATGTAAAGTTCAAAGAACTAGAGGAAGGTCTAGCTGGGTTTTATAAATGAAGTTTGAGAGTCTCTAGACTTTAGTAGACAAATGTAATGCATTCACATTTATGTCGCTTACTGATACACTGCATTTTCCTATCATCTTATTCTGTGTTTTCCATTTGCCATGGCTTTCATTGACTTTATTAGGTTTTTATAATTTTCCTTTGCCTACCCCTATCATTAATAAAAACAAAACAAAACAAAACAAACACAAACAAACAAAAACTCTGTTATTCTCATTTAAAAAAAAATTGCCAGAGGGTGTGATTGCTTGTCAGAAAAACAATGAGAGAGAGAAAGGGAGAGAAACACCCCCTGTTGGGTATAGTTATGCCAAAATTCCTTCTTCTCCAGCCTCCATCTAGTTGAGATTTTGGGCACACATACATACATGCCCAATGTATTTCTCAAGCCACCAGGGCTGGAATTCAAACTGTAATTGGCTATGTAGAAATCCAGCTCCCTTATACATTAGTCTATGGTGTCAGGTCTGTTATTCTTATTTTTTTTTCTCTTTAAATAATTACTGTAATTTATGACTTACATATTATCATTACACATCTTTGTAAGGTATAGAATGGTCTTTAAAAGCATGTATATGATGTGCAATAAACAAATTGAGGTTATAAACATATTCACTACCTTCAACATTTAACACTGTATCATATTGTGAACATTTGAAATACACTCCAATGCTTATTCTGCAAGTAGGTACCGAATTATCTATGATGTTCTTTACTGTGAACATCATACAGTTCTTTTTTTTGGAGAGGTTTTTGCTATAGGACTCGTGCACTTGCCAGAGAGACAAAGAGAGATAGAGAGACAGAAAGCAAGAAATCAACCCCCTGGGGAGATGGCCACGCTGCAATCCCTTCTCTTCCATTCTCCTCTCGGGATCTTGGGCATGCACGCACACACGCCTGGCGTGAGTTTAAGCCACTGGGTCCAGGACTTGAACCACAGTCGACTACATGGGAGTCCAGTGACATAGACATTATGCCAACTGCTGGTCACAAACATCATACAGTTCTAAAGAAAAACATATTGGTTAAAAATGAGGCAACGATCTCATAAATTAACAAAGATAATCTTAACATAACCAATGAAAGAAGAATTTGTAGTTTCCTTGTAGAGGACTGTGGGAGATAAGAGTTAATATTCTGAAAAAAAGTATGGGTATCAGTCATTGGTCCAGTTATAGATAGGTAAAATTGTACATAACAATACTCATTAGGAAGAGACGGGAAAATAACACTTTTACTTATACAGAGTTCTTGTAAAACCATAGTACTGTACTGTATGTGAAGAAATAAGTCCTTAAAAAAGCAAAGATAATACAAAATTGGAAAGAGGTGTTTAAAAGTGAAAACATGGTAAAGCCAGTGATTTGGTGATTTGTAGGCTTTACAATGGTTTTGATTTAATCCTTTTTTTTGAATCCATTCCAAAGAAAGACTCGGTTGTAACATTTTAGACTTTTCCTCTATTATCTAGTTTTATACAATGAGTAATGGTTATAATAAATATGTAAATTGAAACCCGTGGAGACAATTGTCTATCAAATAATTGGTGAATTTGTATTTAAACCTATGTAAAATAGTTGGATTTGCATTTAGTCCCAACATTCAATGTTATGATCAATATGTGTGGATTTACCCTGTTTTTCTAGTTGTTTTGTGTCCTCTTACTTGTATTTGTATCTTTTTAGTTTTCCTGGTATAGTTGTCCCTTAAGTATTTCTTGAAGAACTGTTTTAATTTTGGCGATTTCTTTCAGAATTTGTTTATCTGGAAATTATTTTACTTCTTTTTCCCATTTGAAGAATAATCTTGCTGGGTATGATACTCGGCTAAAATTACTTTCTTTCAGAATTTTAAATATGTCTTCCCATCATTCTTTCCTTGCCTGCATTGTTTCAGCTGAGAGATCTGATGTTAGTCTAATGGAGTAACCTTTGTAAGTAACTTGGTGCATCTCTCTTGCCATTTTAGAATTTTGTCTTTGATTTTTACCAATTTAACTATGATATGCCTTGGAGAGGGTTTTCTTATGTTATATCTATTTGGTGTCCTTTGTATCTCTTGGATTTGGATGTCTGCATGCCTCTCTAAATTTGGAAAGTTTTCAGCTAATATATATAAAAGATGCTTTCTATGCCTTACCTGTCTCTTCACCTTCTGGAATACCTACTATGTGGGTATTCAGTCATTTAATGGTGTCCAGAATTTCTTGTATATTGTCCTCATTTTTAGTAGTTGTTCTTCTGTTCTTTTTGGTTGCTTGGACTAGAATGGAGGTTTTGTCTTCAAGGTTAGAGATTCTTCCTTCTGCATGGTCTAACCTGCTGTTGACACATTTGAGGGAAGTTTTCAAATGAAATTGGAGACTTGTATTGTATTCTTCATCCAGAAATTTTGCTTGACTCTTTTTTTTTTTTAAATCTATCTTGTGTTTGTGTCTATATCTTTACGGAGTTCCTCCTGCAAGTCCTGGAAGGATTTTCTCATCTCCTGAAATTGGTTCTCTATTTTTCTCCTGCATCTTGTTGAGTATATTTACAATTTATAAATTCTTCTTTTGACATTTCTTCAATATCTTATGTTTTATTCATTGTTGTGAGGAGTTATGATCCTTTGAGGGGGAGGTATTTCCTGATTTTCTCTATTTCTTGGGGCTCTGCTTTGATTTATAGTCATCTGGTGGTATACTCACTACTTCCTACTTCTATGGAGTATATTTCTATAGCTGTGTGCACCTGCAGTTCTTTATGACATGCACAATCTCTATGCCAATTTGCTTCCTTTACTGTGGGAAGGAGTGTGGACTCCACAATAGAAGTTTAGGCATGCAGAGGGGAGTTTCTCTCCTCTTACTGCAAAGGGAGTTTTAGGGGAAGAATTGCTTCAGAGTCTCCTATTTTCAGGTTTGTTCTCATATACCCAAAACTAACTGCTCCCTATGTGGATGGAGGTTGAGCTGACGGAATGTAAGGTGGTAGATCACTTTGAACGGTGCGCTTGTGTGCCATGTGGGCTGGAGAGCTCGTCCTCCCCCACAGCAGGCTGGGCAGGGGGCCCTTCTGATGAACTCAAGTTCAGCAGCTTGGGTTGGTTCTGCCTGTTGGTTCTGGATGAGTGAAGGGTGAAAGGCATCAGCACACATGGGAAGCAGCTCTTACCTTCTCTCTCTGGAATTGTAGGGTCTCCCTGTTGCTCCTTCTTTGTCTGGGATTGCAGAAACCAGCTATTGGTTCTTTTATTATTTTTAAAAAATAATTATTTTATTATTATTATTTAATTTGCTATAGGGCATATGTATTCACTAGAGAGAGAGAGCAAGAGAGAGAGAGAGAAAGAGAGCCAGCAAACTTCCAGGTCCTGGTCTCAAATCACTGTCAGTCATGTGGGAGTTCTACTTGGGTGTATTGGTTCTTGAAGGCTGTAGAGCCCCTCCTCCCCCACAGCAGGCTGGACAAGGGTCCCTGCTGATGAGCTCAAGGTGGCTTGGCTTGGGCCTGCCTGTTGGTCCTTTTATCTCTGGGATCGCAGGGTCTCTTTGTTGTTTGTTCTCTCTCTGGACTAGTCTCAATTTATTAACACAAAAGTTTTACTTAGATTGTAAACTTTTTACTTCGATTGTAAAGTCAACTAATATTTCTGTCCTTCTCCTTAATACAAAGACCTTAGAACTCTTCAAAATCAACCTTCTATCTTCTGTTGTCATTTTCTGGTACTTTAATTTTATATTCTTTTTATTTCTAATCCCTGCCTCATTACTCATTATTTTTCATCATTTACATTAAAGGCATGTTTAGATTTACCAATGTATTCACAATACGCTTCTTGCATGTCACTCAAATTCACTCTTTCTATAGAACATTTCAAACTGGTTGTTTCAGGGAAGTCTGTGAATAGTAAATGCCCTTGTCTGAAAATATCTTTATTTTACTCTCACTCTTGTATGATAGTGTAGCTGGGTTTACAATTCTAGGGAGGCAGAGTTTTTCTTCCTCAGATTTTTAAAAGTGTATTTATTTATTGAGAGAGAGAGAGAAAGAAAGAAAAGCACCCCCAACAGGGTCTGCACACTGTGATCCACTCCCAGCTTCAGCCAGCTTGGACCATGGGTACATGGCGTGTGCACTCTTCTGTGCAGGGAGACCTTGATACGTGAACCTGGGACCCTCTCAGGTGGTGTGGCATCACAGAGGGTTTTATTACCGCCATGTGACCAGTTGGCCCCTCTTAGAACTTTGAAATGCCATTTCATTGTCATTTTTCTGTTGCTGCTGAGAAGTCTTCTCCAGTCTAATTGCCATTCTTTAACAAATAACCTGGTAGCTTTTAAGACTTTTTTCTTTGTTTTTAATGACTTGCTATTTCATTATATGTTTAGATGTGGTTATGTTTTAATTTTTCTCTGCTCAGGTCCTGATAGGGTCCTTTAATTGATGACAGTTTCCTTCTTCCATTTAGGAAAATTTTCAGCCTTTAACTTTTCAAGTGCTGCCTCTCCTATTTTTCCTATTGTTTCCTTTTGTAATTGTCATTACAGATATTTTGAGGTTTCTCATTCTATTCCTTTTTTTTTTTAGAGGTTTTTGCTATAAGGTGCGTGCGTTCGCCAGGCAGACAGAGACAGAGAGACAGAAAGTGAGAAATCACCCCCCAGTGGGGATGGCCACACCACAGTCCCTTCTCCATTCTTCTCTCAGGATCTTGAGCACACACGCACACACGTCTGGCGTGAGTTTTAAACCACCGGGTCCAGGATGTGAACCTCGGTTGACTACATGGGAGTCCAGCGACATAGCCATTACGCTAACTGCTGGTCCCTCATTATATTCTTCATGTACCTTAGACTCTCTTTACTAGTTTCATTCCTGTTACAGTTTCTTTTTTTTTTTTTTTGAATTTATTTCTAATTTTCTGTTCAGCTGTATCTAATTTGCTTTCCCCCAACTTACTGCATTTTTAATTTCAATAACTATACATTTTATTTTCACAATTTATAATGATTTCCTTTCAAAAACATGTTTTCTTTTCTCATATTATACTGTACTTGACTTATAGTTTCTATAATTTATTGTATCTGTTTTAACAAACATAGCTTACAATCTTTTCCAACTTATTCAATTACCTTTAGTTTTGGAGAATGCAAAGTCTCTTGTTTGCTGTTTCTCATGACTTTCCCTTTCTTTGAGAGGTATAGATTTTTAAAAAATTAAGTTATCTTAAGTGAGGGTACCCAGGATACCAGTATATACTAGGATATCTTCATTTGCTAAGACTGTTATAATGAAATACAATCAACTAGGTAGCTTGAACAACAGACATTTTTCTTACAATTCTGGAGGCTGGCAGTGGGGATGGATCATGGTGTAAGACTCTGTTGGGAATGCTGATTCTCTGTTTCTCTGTTTGTGTCTTTTTGTTTCTGTTGCTCAAGGACGAAATAAATACACTTTAAAACAAAATAAAACAAGGGGCCAGTGGGTGGTTTTGTAGTTAAGATGCTAGATTCCCATGTGACCAACAATGGTTCAAGTCTCAGATCAGGTGGCTCAAAAAATCACAACAAATTGGGACCAGCAGTTAGTGTAATGGCTATGTTGCTGGACTCCAATGTAGTCGACCGCAGTTCGAGTCCCGGACCCATCGGCGTAAACTCACGTCAGGCACATGTGTATGTGTGCCCAAGATCCTGAGAGGAGAATAGAGGAGAAGGGATTGTGGTGTGGCCATCATCCCAGGGGTGATTTCTTGCTTTCTGTCTCTGTCTCTCTCTGTCTTTCTGGCAAGTGCACGCATCCTATAGCAAAAACCTCTCCAAAAAAAAAAAAAAAAAAAAAGAAAGAAAGAAAGAAAGAAAAAAATCACAACAAATAAATACATAAATAAATAAATAAATGTTTTTTTTTAAAAAAAACAACAAAAACAAAATACAACCCCCCAAAATGTCAGTGTTCAGCCAACAAGACTAATCTAGGTATGATACCCTGTTTTATTTCTTAATTACTACTATGGCTTTGCCTTTTTTTTAATGCATTTTTTAATTTCAAGAAAAACAGTTTTAGTTTTAATAGGTAAAACTAAAAAATGTTAAGACTTAAAACCAGGAAAAAGGTTGGGATTCAATTCAAATAATAGGTAGATGAAACCATCAACAGTTCAAGACAGGACAAAAATCCTTAAATATGGAAAGCAAAGCTTAGAAGAAAATCAGTAATATTTTAGACAAAAGTCATACAATTCTATTTTACCAGTTCAATCTCGTGTAATTAATGTCTCCTCTACTGAATTTGCAGTGTTACTGTGGTCTGATCATTCAACTCTGGCCTTGTCTCTACCATTAGGCAGGCCATTTTCTGGGTGGTTTTTTGTACTTTTATTTCTGTGTGTCTGACTTTAGTTTTCCTGGTATAGCACTCTCTTCAGCACTTCTTAGAAAGTTGGTCTGGTGTTGGTAAGTTCTTTCAGGTTTTGTTTATCTGAGAATGTTTTTGGCATTTTTTTTTTTCCATATGAAGGATAATCATGCTGGGTACAGTATTCTTGGTTGAAATTGTTTCTCACTTAACACTTTGAATGTATTTTCCCATTTTTTCCTTGCTCACATTGTTTCCAATAAGAGATCCAATGTTAGCCTGATAGGATATCCTTTCAAGGTAACTTGACATTTCTCTCTTGCCAATTTTAGTATCTCGTCTCTGTCTGTGATTTTGATCAGTCTGGCTATGATGTGCCTTGGGGAAGATCTTCTTGGGTTGATTCTATGTGAGGTCCTTTGTAATTCTTAGGTCTGGATATTCAAATGTTTCTCTAGGTTTGAAAAGTTTTCTTCCAGGATTTCATGGAATAGATTATTAATGCCCTTATTAGTTTCTTCACCTTCTGGGATACATATGATCTGGATGTTTGGATGTTTAATGGTACCTAGTATTACTTGTATATTATTCTCATTTTTTTAAGTTCTTTTCTCAGTCTTTTTGGTGAATTTTTCCAGGTCAGAGGTTCTATTTTCTACATCTGAGATTCGATCTTCTGGATGATCTAATCTGCTTTTAATACTTTCAAGGGAGGTTTTGATTTCCTGTATTACAAACATTCATCTCTAACAATTCTGTTGGATTCTTTTTTATGGAGTGTATTTCCTCTTTCAGATCGTGCAAGAATTTCCTCATCTTCTGAAACTCATTGTCTCTTTTCTCCTGCATCTTTTGGAATTCGTTGTCTCTCTCCTCTTGCATCTCTGTTAGCTTTGTCACCATGAATATTTTAAATTCTTTATCTGACACTTCCTCGAGTTCCCTTGTATTGTCTATGGAGGCTGAGGAGTTACTCTTTTCCCTTAGGGGAGAGATATTTTCTTGGGTTCTCATATTTCTTGTGCCTCTTCAGTGGTTTCTGGTCACCTGATGGATTATATATTTTTTCCTAGTTTTTGGAGTTAACTTTTAGCATTCAGAGGCATGCAGGAGGAGGTGACCTGTGATCTCTAAACAGTACCACTTTTCTCCCTTTGTATAGCAGATTCAGTGGAAATTGAGGGTTAATCTGACCCTGAAAGTATTCAGATATTTGGCTACTGTGCACCTAGACCTGTTTAGAAACTCAGTGTGTGGAGGCTGAGCGGAAAAGTAAGAAAGGTCAAAAGAAAAGGAAAAGAAAATAACCAAACCAAACCAAACCAAGACAAAAACAATTTTTTAAAAAAAGAGAAAAAAATCACTCAGAACTCAGATATAGATGGCCAGTGATTGGCTTGTCCAGTGGGGGTGGGGGAAAGGTAAGAATCAGCAAGACAAAAGAAGGGGCAGGAGGGTGAAGTCTGGGCAGAAGGTCTTCAGTGGCCCCAATCCCTGAAAGGGACACTCAGAACTCAGATATAGATGGCTGGTGATTGGCTTGTCTTGGATTGAGCTGGAAGGCAGGCGGGTGAAGTCTGGGCAGAAGGTCTGCAGTGGTCCTAATCTTTGCCTTCTTTTTATTTCAAGCCTTTCTTGTAAAATGTGTAATCTCAACTATGTGTTTAAATTTATTTTAGGGGATTATATCTTATGCTGAATATTTATGTGATTAGAGAAAGATGGTGGGGAGAGAATAACTTCTAAGTTCAATAGCTATATAATTTATTTTCACAATTTATAATGATTTCCTTTCAAAAACATGTGTCCCCTACATGGCCAGTAGCATTATTCGGTGTCAGAACTTATGTTTCTTTCTCTTTTTTTTTTTTTGAAGAGGTTTTTGCTATAGGGCGCGTGTGCTTGCCAGCCAGACAGAGAGAGACAGAGAAACAGAAAGCGAGAAATCACCCTCCAGGGAGGATGGCCACACCGCAATCCCTTCTCCATTCTCCTCTCAGGATCCTGGGCATGCACACGTGCCTGGTGTAAATTTTAAGCCACCGGGTCCAGGACGCGAACCGCAGTCGACTACATGGGAGTCCAGCGACATAGCCATTACACTAACTGCTGGTCCCAGAGCTTATGTTTCTTATTGTACATTTCACTGTTTTCCTAACTAAGAGATTCCTTAATGTCTTTGTTCATATAGTAGAGACTTTTTGATGGATGAATCACCAAGTACTTTAGGTTCTAATTTTTACACTCTATCTTCCCCTCCTCCTTGAAAAGATTTCTGAAATTCTTTCCTCCACTTGCCTTTCTTGCGCAAAAGAGTCTCTTCCCCCTCCCCCACCATATTGATTATCTTAACATGACAAATTCAACAAAATTAATTTTGCCACTAGGCCAAAGAATCCTAATTTTCTGGATGGCCATTAAAATGTAACTGGTCCTGTTTCCAGTAATAAAAAAGGGGGGGGGATGAAGAAGGCACCCAAACCTGTGTGTTCAGAGATGATTTTGTAGGTGAAAAGGATCCTGAGGTGTTCATGTTCTAACAAAGCTCCCCCAGCTCATGTTTCCTTTCTTTTCTGGGTAGAAACCAGTGAGTCTCCAGGGAGCTCTGTATTGACAGCTCCATGAGCTGCTCATGATGGCAAAGTAGCTCCAGTGGGACTCACATAATAGGTACTTCACAATAGAGGAAGAGATCACAATAATTACAAAAATGGAAAAAATGCCAAGAGCTAATGGATTTCTCAGCTGTATTTTCAGCAACACAGGTAGAATTAGGTTGGAAGAAATCTGATTCGGTGCAATTGAAAGGTCTCCCGCTGACTTCAACACTTGGAGTCCCTACAGTTGTTCTGTTTCTTTCTTCCTAGAAAAAAAGATAAAGATGACATTTTTCCATCCTGCAAATTATTTAACCTGGAAAAGTTTCATTTAGAAACTAAGGAAGAAGCTATCGCTTAATTATTTAGTGTAACAAACATTCCTTTCCTTTCAGACAATGCTATCGGACCACAGCCATAAAGGCATTACTGGACTGCTTTTATGACATTCTGTGCTCTTAAGTTTTATTCTTAGGTCAGCTCTTTCCACAAAAGAATTAGAGAGTGACTGTACCCATTGTACCAAATCTCTAAATTGACCCATGCTGTTCCACCATCCTGTCACAGAACAACGATAAGGTTAATGATGGTTTTTGATGACCCAGATCGATTGCAAAAATCCTAGCTTGCTCTCAGGTCTCCTGTGTCACCTTTATGTATTCTCTCCAAGTTTATTTGCTTTTCCGTAAATGGTCTGACTATATATATATATATATAT
>NW_006203430.1:3686011-3720960 GCF_000334495.1 Tupaia belangeri chinensis | reverse complement strand
ATATGTATGTGTGTGTGTGTGTGTGTGTGTATGCCGATGGCATTCCAATCAAAAAGCTACTGTTGGAAAAAAATTCAACCCCAAACAAAGCAGAAATCACCAAAGTCTGAAAGCATGCAACATCAACAGATGCAAAGGAGCCATCACAGTGGATTAGTGGCTCTTGGGTTTAGGGGGCTGGGCACTAATCTGGGATTCTGGAAATTGTTGCTGTAACCAAAAGATAATACATGTCTTACCCTATATTGGTTAAAACGCTTTTAAGTAGCACAGATATAGAGGCATCTGCAAAATGAGGGCATCCAACCATCTGTTACCATTCCTAATCACCTAAACACAAGCTTCTTGTCAGCTCCCTTGAAGCAGGCAATCTTACAGCCTGCACGAAGGGATGAGGCTGGGGAAAGAAGGGAGCAAAGGAAAAAATGGTTTCTACAGTGGGCTGGATATGTTTGTGCATATATAATAACTAGTTTTTGGCAACTTCCATATGAGGCAAATTAATACTATGCTTTATTCTCCTACAGAGGGATGCCAAATATACTATTGGTCTGGACATGCTTTAGTTGCCTTTGGCCAAAAGTCACTTATTCATTTAGTCATCTTATTGATCTATCCACTCAACTGCTATTTATTTAACACCCATTTTATGTCATGCTCCATTCTAAGTGCTGGGGAGGCAGATACAGATATAAGATATTAAGATAAAATTCAATAAAGAGGATTGGCCCCATAGCCTAGTGATTAAGGGAGCCAGATCCCACATGGCCAACCA
This sequence comes from Tupaia belangeri chinensis, assembly GCF_000334495.1. Taxonomy (NCBI): domain Eukaryota; kingdom Metazoa; phylum Chordata; class Mammalia; order Scandentia; family Tupaiidae; genus Tupaia; species Tupaia belangeri. The sequence goes on along the minus strand of NW_006203430.1, from coordinate 3,720,185 downwards.
TGGTTTGAGTTCCAACCCTGGAGGCTTGAAAAACATGCTGGCCAGTTGTGGATGCCCCAAATCCTGACAAGATAGAGAAATGGAGGAGATAGGATTGCAAAATGACCATGCCCCATTGGGAAGTACTCTTCTTCTCCTCTACCTCTCTCTTTCTGTCTGTCTCCGGCAAGTGCAAATGCCATATATATATATATATATATATAGACACACACATACATACAGCAAGTAAAGAGTTCAGCAAGTGACAGGGTTTATATCCCAAGGTATAAAGGTAGCATTTATTTGGAAGAACAATATAAACAATAGAAAGTTGTTAGAAAAAGGCTGTGGTGGTTTCTTTTTTTGGGGGGGATTAGCTTTTTGTATTTTTTATTCCAACTATCTTTCTATAAAAGAACGAGTTTTCCCTATGATAAAAACAAAATACAAGAGGTTTTCAAAAATTTCCTGGAAAATGCATGTTATGAAAAAACTGCATCAATTTAAATTTTGCTTTTGTGCCCAAACAAATGCATACATTAATTCTGTTTTCCATGAACCTTTTAAAACTCCTCATACATTATTTTCAAAGATACCATATTGATGTGTAGAGGTATATAGGTATTATGTCAGTTACTAATTAAGCAAGTGAATCCCAAGATGTCGCAGGTTGGGTTTTGTGGAAACCAATGCTAAGTTGGAGTTCAGTGGGCAGGATATTTATTAGAACTCAACACCCATGGAAAGGAGGTGATAGAAGCAGGGTTTCTCTAGGGGAGCGGTCGAACTGCAATACAGACCAATAATGCTCACACAATGGAGAGCTTGTAAATGGCTTGCCCGAATGGCCCCAGTTTGGGGTGAAATGGCTGGACTTTGATCCTCTACTACAATCAGTCAGTGGAGATGGAGTGCCCCTGATCGCTCCTGAAAAAGAGTATGCACTTGGGCAGGGCCGCTCCGCATCTGAGATAAGAGGCTGCTGGAGCCTTCCTGCCAACAGCTGGCACAGTTCCTTCCTTGTAAGGGTTATAGGCAGTGCACCTCCATGTCCAAGACAGGATTTCTGCACACTTACAAGGCAAACTGGGAGAAATACTTGCTACATAGTAACAAAGAGTTAAGATACTTCAAAGCCAAACACTCCTTAGGAATTAATGAACCAAAAAGTTAATGTCACTATTTAACATATGCATGTAGATAGATGCTCCTGATCAAGAAATTTGCAGAATAGGCAATACGTATATGAAAACATGTTTAATTTCACTTGAAATGATATAAGCCAAAGAAATAAAACACTGAGATAACCCTTGCTATTATATCAGAAAGGATAAAGAAAAATACTAGAACTTAATAAGAGTGAGAATTATGGAGCTGGAGTGGATGGTGGTGTGGTAGTAAAACCTCTACACAGAACAGAAGATGAGGAACTTTAAAAGCAACTCTGGTATGCCTTAAAAAACTCAACTCAACATTATTCTTTCCCAGCTTTTCCCTCCCTTAAATAGGGCATATCTGCAAAGACGGAAAGGAGAAGAAATACTAAAAATAACTTTCTCCAATTAGTGGTAGCCAAACACATACAGGAAGCCATAAATAGTTTTAGATGGCCCAAAGAAACATTGTGTTGGGAAGTGAACTCCCCATGCAGAGGATAATTAGAAACAGTCACAAACATTTACTAAGACATTGTGGGAACAACTGCTGAATAGGATATTCAGGGCACATGGAAGAGTGTAAAGAGGTGATTACGGTCTTGCAACTTTTTGGAAACTGTAGACAGGGAGGAACTGGCTCTGAGAATGTTGCTGTCTGTTCATTTTCACAAAGGTCTGGGTGCTGGGTTTCTTCTTGGAAAGTCTGAAATTCGGGATCCCTTCACAGAAGTTCGAGGGAGAGGAGTGAGATCAGAACTGCATACTTCATGAGAGCTGATGGCATGTGGTGGCGCGGCACCTCCTCAGCTGGCAGGGATTTTGCTGCAGCCCCGGCCTGAGAGGAGGAGCCACCTGTGGGCTGTGGGCCTGATGAGAGGGCACGGGACTGCCAAGACCAGACTGCGCCTCTTCACTCTGGGCTGTGGCCCAACTGGCCAGCTGGGTTCTCCGTCCTGGACATTTGGGCGGCACCCGGCCAACTGGACGGGTGCTTCGGTCCAGGGCTGCCTTCCCTGGAGGGAAAAGTCAGCAGTGACACCAGGGGGCGCCAGACCCCCCAAGACCCAGCCTGCGGGCAGCTCTTCAATGCTGTGCCAAGCCCCCCCCCCCCCCCGCCCCCCCCACGCGCCCCCCCCCACCCGCCCCCCACTTTGTCATTGCCTGGATGGTGCAGGGCCCAGGCTGGAGGACCTGTGACAGCCTGTCACCAACACCCAGGCAGAGTCCCGAGGGCCTCTGAGAATCAGCGGACCAGCGGCATTGTTTCCCTGGATGCCTCTACCCAGCTTGCTCCGAGATGAAGCAGAGTGACCTCTATGCTCCCTGCCTGCTGATTGGTTTACAGAGACACTAGATTAGGACTCGTCCCCCAGTGTCCTGCCTTCCGACTGGCTGTAAGTCTCCCTTCCCCTCTGTCCCCTTGTTCTGATACCCACATTTGCCTTCGTTCCTTGGAACATTCGATGGCAACGTTGAGGGAGGGACTAGCTCCCCCCCTCCCCATGAGAGCACAGTTGTGTGCAAATAACTAATTAAACTCTCTGCGGTAGTCCCTGATGCCAGGGACCCTCGGATCTTTCCTTGGGAAACCCTCACCCAGAACCAAGGGCCTTCTGGTAATTGAAACAGTTGTAATTTCACAGCTTGAAAGAATGAACGAGAGTAATTTTACTGCACGACAGTCTGCATACAGAGATGACACAGCTGAGGGGGATGTCCCTCACGGAGGTTGAGTTTCTGATTCAGAGAAAGAGGTAATACTGGGTTGTTAGGAAAGTCATGATGCATCGTTGTGTAGAAAAGCGTAGAGAAATACATCATGACTTTTCGGACGACCCAGTAGATTTGAAGGGGGTGTAAAATGTGGCGTGACGTAACAGCAGCAAAGTGCTTGCAAAGCATGAACATCACATGAGCTGGGGAAACCAAGGGACATTTGACGAGAGGAGGGACACAGGCCTGGTTTGAATGTCAGCTTTGCCGAGGACTGACGGAGTATGCTTCTGTTCTCACAAGTATAAAATGGAGTCATCATACCTACCTTGCAGAGTCGTCCCGAGAATTACACAAAACAATGCTCGTAAAGCTCCTGGCACCTGGTAAATGTGGAATAGATGGGAGCTATTGTTTGAAAGTTTCTTGGAGTCCTGGAAGATTTGATCAGGAGCATTTGAGCTGGGCCCAAAAGCCAGGGTGTGATATGGACATATGAATGCAGAGTGCACGTGGCAGTGCCGGGGACTCAGGCATCAAGAAGACATCGTTCTCACCAAGAGAGAGCCTCTAAAGGCCTCGCGAATCCCCTTCTTTCAAGCTGAGAAGTCTTGATAATGCCAATCCTCAGTGACACCAATTTTTAAAAATTTCTCTTTGTTAAAAAAAAAAAGTCTCTGTAAATGTAAAAGGCCTCAGACACAACTACCAAAGAGAGCTACTAGTAAAACACAAAACACAGAGGTGCAGGCTGTGGGAAGGTGTGTCCATGACTCATAGGTCTAAGGGGACCCACCTGCAGGTGGGCAAGCATTCGGGGGAGAGGGACATTTCTCTCCAGGATGGCTAGGTGGCGACAGAGGCACGCCTAAGCAGTGAGAAGGTGCTTGTCCGTTTCTGTAGCTCTCAGGCTGCTCGGGAGACAGCTCTGCTCACTAGAGCATGAGGATACATTGCCCACCAGACACCCCACTCGGCATCCTCGCCCCCTTCCTGCCTTTCTTCAAAAAGCTCTTGAAAGAGAATATGTCTCAGGCCTGTGCAGACACCAAGGAGTAGAAATGTATGGGAAAGTCTAGAGAAATACCAAGTCTTATGTAAGGTGTATTCAATAGTTCATGAAAAATGTGTATTATAGGGGTCAACAGTGGCATGGTGGTTGGGGTGTCTGGGTCTCCCATGGCGCACTGCAGGTTTGAGTCGCAGACCCAGCAGCTTGAGAAACACTCTGGGTGTGAGTGTGCTCATGCCCCAAAATACTGAAAAGGGAGAGAGATGGAGGGGAAGAGATTATGGCGTGGTGGTCTCCTCTGGGGGTGCTTTCTCATTCTCTCTCTATGTCTCCTTCCAGTGAGTGCAAATATCCCATGGCAAATTAAAGACAGAGAACTAAAAGAAGATCCATATTAAGTAAAAACTATGCTTGCATTTCAAAATCATTTTGCACCAAAATAAAGTTTTACGTGAGTTTCATTTTTTCTACAGACCATTTGAAGTCCTCTTGTACACAATATGAATCTGTTAGTTGTCATGCATCTTGGGCCAGCCCTGAACACAAAAGTTAGACCCTGTGTGTAGTGGCCAGATCTCACCTCACTCCTGCCCCGGTGGTTTGATGAACATGCCAGGCACATGTGCATGCATGCCTAAAGATCTGATGGGGTGGAGAAATGGAAGAAAAGGGATTATGGCATGGCTACACCACACTAGGGGGTGGTCTCTCTCTCTCCCCCCCCCCTCTCTCTCTCTACTGGCAGGTACACTTACCCTCTGAAATTAAAAGAAGAGAGCAAAATGCATACTTGTAAAGAAGTCCCATTATGAATGACCCTTGAAGATCTCTTTAACATTCTTACCTATTTATCAATAAATGGTGTTTCAAGTTTTTGGGACTCACTTGATTTGAAGGGAAAAGAATTCAGCAGTGTAGTATGGAAAGTGTATGGCATTGCTGTCCCACAGCCATGGTTCAGCTCTGAGAGCTGCCTGGCCTCAGGCATGTGGTCTAGTCTCTCTGAACCTCAGGTTCTGCAATTGTCCAAGGTGATAGTGACTTGTGCACAGACTGTGCATGGCATCTGGCCGGTGCCTGACAGATGTCAGTTTCTTCCACTCTGCTCTCTAATGTAGGAAAAGCATCGCTGCCTGTGTAGAAAATGGAGGGACGTGTCTGGGCTAGGGAGCAGCAACGTTCTCCAGGCTTGGCTGGGGGATGGCAGAGGACTAAGAGCCTAGTCTTGCTAACACACACAGGTCTACGCACAGGCAGCCTCAGATGATTTGAACACTGCCAGGCTTGAAACTGCAGGAGAGAAATAAAGACAGTCCATTGCATACTTATTAGCAGATGAGGAGAAGAGTAAAATCCAGTGGATTAGAAAAGTAATTTATGAGAGAGAGAGAGAGAGAGAGAGAGCGAGAAATGAGCACCATCCACAGGGTCCTGCTGCAATCCCTTTCTCCAGTCCTTCATCCCCTTGGATCTTGGCCACTTGCGCACATGCCTGGCACGTTTCTGGCTGATCAGGCCAGGGATTTGAATTGTGGTCAGTGTGTGGGATCCGGCTTTTGTTGAGTAGCACTTTACCACTGTGCCATGGGGCTGGTCCCCAACAGATATTTATTGAGTGCTTAATCTGTGTGAGGCACGGGGCCAGCAAGAGAAGCATTATCACCGGCTGGGATGGGAAACTGTCCAAGAGGCAAATTTACATGAGCAATGGTGTGACACCTGGGCAGAGGCAGTAGAGAGGAGCACAGGAAAGAGAGACTCGAGTAGGGACGTCTGTTCCCTTGCATCATATAGCTTTATTAATAGTTTACGGCTGCTGGTTTCTGGGTAATTGGGTTTGATGGCTCAGGCCTAGAGCTGATTGACACGTTTGCTGAAGGGGGTCTCTAGGGAATGTTGATCTAGATTTAACCACAGTGCATTTTACATGTCATGAAGTATTTCATGAACTGCAGGGGCACCACATGACCTCGGCAAAGGGCTTATTTTGGGTTTGTGAAGTTTTTTTTTTTTTTAATTTTTTTTTTTTGAGAGGTTTTTCACTATAGGGCATGTGCGCTCGCCAGACAGACAGAGAGAGACAGAGAGACAGAAAGCGAGAAATCATCCCCCAGGGGGAATGGCCACGCCGCAATCCCTTCTCCTCCATTCTCCTCTTGGGATCTTGGGCATGCACGCACACGCGCCCGGCGTGGGTTTTAAGCCACCGGGTCCGGGACGGGAACCGCGGTTGATTACGTGGGAGTCCAGCGACATAGTCATTACGCTAACTGCTGGTTCCCAATTTGCTTTTAGAATGGTATGGTGTGTCAAAGGCTTGGGCCCAGGACTCACAATGGCTACAGGATCAATGTCACTCTTCATTGCCCATGGCACCTTAGACAAGCTCCTTATGACTTCTAAATCAGAGCTTGCAGGGGCTGGATGAGAGGCTTTGTGAGACTGACCCACAGGGGAAGGTTCTGGGTTTGCAACTGGAGATGTCCTTGAGTATGTTGGGCAGGAATGTCCTTATGATCCAGGGCTGGCTGACTGGAGTGGATCAGTGTTGGAACCCCATAGGGGGGAGTTGTCACTCTGTTTAAAAAGAAGCAAATAAATAATAAATCAGGGCTTTTGGCAGGCAGAGTTTAGACTGCCAAGGTTCCTGCCCCGTGGTGTGCATGCCCTGGATAACCCCTTCCCTGAGTACGCTGGAGCCTATGAGGACAGAGGGATGTGGCACTCTTGATTGTCTTACATCATATGACAAAGGTGAAGGAGCATGCAGAGCTAATTAAGGTACCCAATTAATTAAATTGATAAATGAGAAATTATCCTGGATGGACCTAGGTGAGCCCTTGAAAAGAAGGTCAGAGATTAGATGCAGAAGTCAGAAATGTCCTTCTGATAGTCTTGAAGAAGCAAATTGCTGTCAGAGAATGGCAGGTGCCCTCTAGGAGCTGAAAGCAGGAACCTCAGTCCTCTAACTCTAAGGAACTTTGGCTGTCATTTCAGGGGACAAGCCATCTTTGGAGCCAACAACCTGTGGGCTTGGAAGAGTTCTTTTATAAAATGAGATGGGATCACAGCCCAGCTGACACCTTGATTGCAGCCTTGGGAGACACCAAGCAGAGGTCCCTGCTACACTGGGCTGAGCTCCTGACCCATGGGTCCTGGGAGATAATTAAAGTGAACACACAGGACCTGTACAACCTACTTTGCAGGGCTGTGGTATGGATTAGGAAAGAAAGTATATCAAGCACCTGGCATGTATGAGATCACTAATAAATAGTAGCATTAAGTCATAGAGTCCATAACTATCCTAGTCTTTTTTTAAAGAAAACATGTCTCCTTTCTTTTGAATAAATCCTGTGCTATACTGAGAGTTGTTAGGATTCTATGAAATCAGTATGTAACACATTCTAGGGCAGATTCTAGCACATAGTGAACAGTATGTAACAATGACGATGGTTTTTATCCTAGGAACACTCAGCATTTATCTCAATAGACATATGGTTTTTTTTTTTAAATCAACTTTTAACTTGCTTTATAACTGAATTTTTTCCCCCTAAGTACCAGAGACATCAGAATCATCCAATGGGTCATTACTGAATCATCTGCTGTCTGAGTGGAAATGAACCCTGGTTATAATCTGACCCAACTTCTTCAGTGTGTAAGTCAAAAAATAGAGTCTGAAGTAGGCTTGCCCAATGCCCCAGCACAATTCAATAGTAGAATCAGGGGTTGAATTTGGGTGTCTTGATGCCAAGGCCTCTTCAGCAGAACCATAAATTTATTTTTCTACTGAAATGTTTCCTCTGTTTAAGACTTACTGCCATGTCAGCTCACAAAGTATCAGCACTTCTTTGTAAAACTCACCCTGCACACAATTTATTAGCCAGGAACATTTTTTCCCCAGCTACTTTTCTAAGAATTTATTATTGATTCACTCAATATTTATTTTTATGTTTTTTAAAGTTTATTTGTTTGGGTCAACAGGTGGCGTGGTGGTTGGGGCACTAGACTTGCCACATGGCTAACTGCATTGAGTCCTGGCCCTGGTGACTTGCTTTCTCACTTTATCTCTCTCTGCCTCTCTCTCTCTCTCTCTCTCTCTCTCTGTGTGTGTGTGTGTGTGTGTGTGTGTGTGTGGTGCTCTCTGGTGAGCACAGGTGCCCTACAGCAAACATAAAATAATAATAAAAAGAATCAATAAATAATTAAAAAATAATTTGCTTATTCCACGAGAGAGAACGAGAGATAGGCACCCCCAGCTGGGTCCTCACAACACGATCCACCCTTCCAACCCAAATCACAGGCACGTGGGTATGCGCTCAGCAGGGAGAGGGAGGCCCCAGGACACAAAGTGGAGACCTTCTCATGTAGGTTGAGTTGTGTTACTGTGGCACCACCATCTGGTCCTGTCAACGAACATTTATTGAGGGCTTCTTTTATATTAAATTTGGAATCAAGTTTGTTAAGCTATAGCCCTGAATCACTTTAAACCTACATCTCAAATTCATTGTAATCCTGTTTGCCATAAGGACTCTATAAAGAAGTGTTGCTATTACTATTTTTTTTTGTTTGTTTGTTTGTTTAGGAAGAGATTTTTGCTATGGGCCATGTGTGCTCGCCAGAGAGACAGAAAGCAAGAAATCACCCCCTGGGCAGATGGCCATGCTACAATTCCTTCTCCTCTCAGGATTTTGGGCATGCACACACATGTGCCCAGTGTGAGTATAAGCCACTGGGTCTGGGACTTGAGCTGCGGTTGACTATGTGGGAATCCAGCGACATAACCCTTACACTACCTGCTGGTCCCCATGACTACCCCTTTGTTTATTTATTTATTTATTTTAAAAAAGAATTATTTATTTATTTAATTCCATTTGTTATTATTTTTTAATTTGACCAGACAGAGACAGAGAAAAAGAGAAAGCAAGCCGCCAGATCCGGGACTGGAACAGTGGTCAGCCGTGTGGGAATCCAGCACTCTTAACCACCATGACACCTGCCAGTCCCCATCACTACCCTTTTATAGAAAGGTAAATTGAGATATAAAAAGGTTCTGGGCTTGTCTGTATTAAATACCTAGTAAGAAGTTCTGGGTTTGTATACAGAGCTGACTGGTTGCCATTAATGTCTTTCCACTTTTAATGAGACTTCTTCCCAGGAACTGGGTAGGCCAAAAATTTATAATCATAAGTAGGACAGATCAAGAATTCCTTCCTTTGTGCCCTATCGTTAGGAGCTCTATTGGATTTGAGCCATGATCCATTTTTTATTTCAAGGGCATTAGAGAAGAGTGAGTGAAGAACCCAGTTGCATCTTCAGGAAAGTAGTCTTATCACAGGGCCTCCTTGGAAGCTTTTATCTCTTTTAAATTTTATTTTTATTTTGTTTTTTATTTTTTTCTCTCTCTCTGTGAGAGAATAAGCACCTTCAAATGGATCTGGTGAAGCCATGATCTCCTTTCCTCAACCTTCGAGCCTGTCAAGATATTGGGAACGTGCCTATGTGCCTGGTGTGTTTCAGGTCAACTGGGCAGAGATCCAAACCCATAGCTGACCATGTGGCTTCCAGCATTGCAGTCCGGTGTACTGTGGACTGCACCACCAGGCTGGGCCGGCTTTCGACTCTTCTTGGGAGATGCCTCTGTATCTTCCTCTTTATGAAATCCTAAACTCCTCCTCTCATTTATTAGTTTGGTTGAAGCCCCAGGAGCTGTCTGAAGTGTTCTGTCTTTACAGTATGACTGCTTTCTCAGCTCGTCTCTCAAGCCACTGTTGAGATGGTTCCCCAGAATTTCTAGTTCCCTTCTAATTGGAACTCTCCTTTTGCCTTGGCAGGCAGCTCAGAAACTCTGTCAGACACTATAGCAGCCTGAATGGTCCCTCCTCCTCCTCCTCACTGCCCTTTTCTCTGTGCTCAGTAATGACTTTGTCTGTCCAAGAATCACCTCTCAGATCTGCCTTGACAGGAGGGAGCCTGCATTCGGGAACCATGCCCTGGGTTCATGGTGGGGTTGAGCTCATAAGCAAAGATCAGTGTTTCTTCCGGGTTCAGATATTTGTAGTGCGAACAGGGAACAAGTCCCAGGGAAGTAAACAGCTAACAAAACCAACAAAAAACCCACTATTCAACCATAATAGCTATTGGAACCAAAACCAAAGCTAGCCTAAAACAGGTGGGATCTTATAAGGCATAAGGTGCCCTGGACAAGAGGTAGTTGGGGCCCCTGGTAAGTCGTTTGTTTTCTATCAGAGCAGACCAAACTTGAATGGATTATTTCTCATTTTTTTGCTTCTGGGCTGTAGCTCCTATCTACAGTGCAAGTGTTTCTCCTGCTCCTCAAGCAGCCCATGAGACCAAGCAGGCCTTCACCTTAACTGGGGCTCTCAGTTCTGTCCTGTTCCTTGAAGTTCAAGTTTATTGGGTAGACTTGGCCTGGGTAAGGCATTTTGTTCAAATAAACCATTAATAAGCATGCCCTGGGCAGGGCACTTAGAAATCAAGTCAGGAAGCCAGCTAATACTCCGGGCCTTTTCTTTCCATTTTCCAGTCCCCTGTTGGCTGCTGCCTTCCTCTTGCCCTCGGGCCTCTTGTGCCCCTTCTTTTCTCAGCCTGGCCTCCACCTCCTCCAGCCCCCACCCGCACTCCTACTGTGATGTGGAAGAACTAAGAGTGAAATCTCTGTTTTCTTTCTCAAGAGTCTTTTCTTTGAAAATCTTTTCTATTGCCTGGATCAAAGTGTCCTTTGCGCCTTGTTGAAGCAGGTTTAGGCTCAGTGGCACTGAGGGAAGGCATAGTATAAGCGTTAGAAATCATGTGGCTCCCAGCTGTCTCTTCGTCTGTGTCCTCCGGGCAGTCCAGTGGAGAAAACTCAAGTGAGGAACAGTGATGATGATGACTTAGTGGGTGTCCTTCTGAATCAGACGTTATATCGAAGACCTGAATAGCCCTGCCTCCTTCCATCACGGCTCTGACCCTACGAGACAGATAATCTGTTTCATGGAAAAGGAGGAGAGGCTTAGTGAGCTTGAGTAACATATTCGAGATGACCCCCTATTGAACATTGCAGCTACACCATCTTGCACTTCTAATCCCTGTTCAGTTGTCTTTTGCCCCTTCTGAGTAGCATTGATCACTTTTTATTTCTGTGCAACTTCCTTATGGATTGGGTTTGTTGTATACAGCCTGTCTTCCTGCCTCTTTCCTACCTCCTCCCCCTAAATAAAAATCCACCTACTCTACAAAGGCAGGGATTTAGGTCAGCTCAATGCGGGTATCCCAATGGCATAGCTTAATGCCCAGCACTTAGTAGAGGTTGAATAAATATTTGTTAAATAAATGACCAAAGTAACTAAGGTAGATTATTTTTCTTTTTTAATATGCTAGAGAGCATGGTGCCCAGAGACAGAGAGAGAAAAAGAGAAAGAGTAAAAGCACTGTGGGTCTCAAACTTCACTGGTAGCCATGTGGGATCCAGCTACCTTACCCATCATGCCAGTAGCTGACCCACAAGACAAATTTAAATGAGATATTTTTATATAAATGTTAGCACTAACTTAGACATCACTCAAAGCCCTCTTTGTTCATTCGTCTTTCTTTCTTTCTTTCTTTCTTTCTTTCTTTCTTTCTTTCTTTCTTTCTCTCTTTTTGAGAAAGACATGGAATTCATCTCTTTTGTGTCCTATCAGAAAATAACAAAGAATCTTCAACAAGTTTCTGGAAAATGTGTATTATATAAAACTATGCATGAATTTCTAAATTTTTTGCACCAAAATGAACTTAGATTTTAATTCCATTTTCCCACAAACTTTCTGAAGTTCCTTCATTGGGTCTGGGGATTTTATGCAGATGAGGCAAGCCATGTAGCTTTCATCTGAATGAACTCACTGAGCAGCTTTGGATTTCTTTCTACCCACAGTACATGGAGAGTTTTCAACTGCGTATGGCCACTGAAGTCCATATCCATTACAAGAGCTGAGCTCCGCGAGCACCATTATGAGATATGTTAGTGCCACCTAGGGAATGGCTGCCGTAATTTTCAAGGCACAGTTATGGGGCAGTCTTCTTTTTTTGTCGCTGGAATTTTCCACACAGACACTGGCTTTGTCTGTGATTTTGCTTCCAGTCAGACTTGCAAACAATGGACACATTTCTCACCTCTTCTCCCACCCTCTCTGCCACCCACCCTCCAAAAAAGTCTGGCTCTGATTTGAAAAAGTATTTTCTGTGCACATCTTGTGCCATTTTTTCTACATGTTCCCTATGTGAGATTGTTCTAGGATTTTTCTAGATCTCTCTATGTGGGAGTCTGTGTCTGCTTCAATGCCATCTTACATAATTATTTCCTCTATTCATACTGTTAGTTAAAAAAAAAAATCCCACATACATTCTCTCATACAACCTTCCCTTGTAGTGAGGTTGGCAAGACAAGCGTAATTGTTGGTGATATTTTACAAATGAGTTGTGTGAGACTCGGGGAGCTTATGTGAATTTTCTAAGGTAGTAAAGCCAGAGACAGAACTTGGACCAGAAAGCAGTTCTTCCGAGGCCATGCTCTAGGCCTTTCCCTCTCTGCCTCCTTTGGTCCTGGAAGGCCTGGACTTGCTTCGGCTATGTTTTTAGTGCCATGGCATGTGCAATTAGGTGCTTAATAAATGCTTTATAAAGCTGGTGTTTTCCGAAGTTAAACTAATGGTCCATGTGAACAGTGTAAAAATAATTGAGCTGAGAAAACAAAACAATGAAAATCCAAGGCAATCAGAGAGAGGCGCGAGGGTATCATGTGAGACCTGGAGAATAAATAGTAGATTGAGTGGAGAGAGGATAAGTTCTGACGGCAAAAGACCAGGGGCAGACTGAGTGGGGCACAAAAAAGGCTTGTAGTAGTACAGTGCTTTTCAATTTTGAATACATTTTCTACTTTATCCATTAGACCAAAGTTATAAGGTAGGTGTTAGTAGAGTCTCCATTAATTAATCAAGATTTTGCATAACAGAGTTTAGTGCTTTTTTTTTCTTAACATCACTTGGCTAGTAATTGGTGAAAATAGGATTTAAAGAACAACTTTTTAGGCCAGCAGGTGGCGTGGTGTTTAAGGTGCTGGACTCCCATATGGCTGACCACAGTTCAAGTCCTGGACTCTAAAGCTTGAAACTCATGCTGAGCTTGAAACTTAGGCCAGACACACATGTGCTCATGCCCTAGATCCCGAGAGAAGAATGGAGGAGAAGGGATTGCAGAGTGGCCATCCCTCAGGGGGATGATTTCTCATTTTCTTTCTTTCTGCCTCTCTAGTGAATGAATATGCCCTATAGCAAAAATCTCTCTCTGAAAAAACAAAAACAACAACAAAGAAACTTTTCTGAATCTAAAGACTGACTTTATTTTTTTTAAGCTATTTGTTTATATCTTCAATGAGAGGCATAAAAAGAAAGAGATAAAATGAGAGGTGGGGGGCACCCCCAATTGGGTCTCTACACTGCAGTCCTCTTCAGCTGGTCTGGATCATGGGTAATCTGGCATGCTCAGGGAGATCCCAGGACAAACCCAGGACCTTTCCTATGTGGGCCCAACCGCATTACCACTGTCGACACTACCTGGCTTTAAGATTGAATTCTTTCAAGGGCAGAACTGAGATTATTGTTTCCCCCCAGAAATGTTAAGTGAGCCTGGGTCCTTGAGTTATACATGTTCTTCTATAGTAAAAATGTACATCCTCTTGGTTCCTCCATTTTTTTTTTTTTTTTGAGAGGGATTTTTGCTATAGGGCTCATGTATTTGTTGGACAGACAGAGCGACAGAAAGCAAGAAATCACACCCCAGGAGGGATGGCCACACTGCAACCCCTTCTCCTCCAGTCTCTTCTTTGGAGTTTGGCATGCATGCACACACTCCTGGTGTGAGTTTTAAGCTGCTAAATCTAGGACTTGAACCATGGCTGACTAGTTGGGAATCCAGTGACATAACTATTACACCGTATGCTGGTCCCAGTTTCTTCTTTTTTATAGTAGGTTCTAGAGTGACATCATAATACCCACAGTGACTCTAGAATCTACTATAAAATCCTTTCTCTGCCACTTAACACATGTGAATTCAAGAAAAGTTACTTTCCTTATCTGTGTCTTGGTTTTTATAACCTGTAAAATGGGAATAACAATGTATCTAGCACAAACAATTATTTTGGGAATCAAACAAGATGTATATAAGGTGTTCATCATAGAGCTTTTCAGTAAATGTCAGTTATTATCATTGTATTGTATAATAAAGAATTCGTCTGTGGTTTGTACCAGAGCTTCAAAGCCCTTGAGTGATATAAAAGTTCTGGTTATTCATGGTGAGCCTTTGGACCACACTCGAGTTCATACTAACAAGATGTCATGCACCAATCATGATTAGAGGGTTGGGGCTTTGAGCTTCCTAATATCGGTCCAACCTACCTACCATTGAGGAGGGAGGATGGAGATTGAGTTTGGTCAAATGGCCAGTGATTCAATCAGCCATGCCTACATAATGAAACTCCACTAACGAGTCTGGACACCTGAAGCTCCCCCTGGGTTTGGTGCACACACTGCTGAGCCAGGAGGCTGATGTGCTCTGATTCCATGGGAGAGGGCATGGAAGTTTTGCAAAGTGCCCTCCTAGCTTTTGCCCTGTGTATCTCTTCATTTGTATCCTTTATAATAAAACTGTCATCCTAAGTATAGTGCTTTCCTGAGTTCTGTGAGTCATCCTAGTGAATTATGGAAACTGAAGGTGTCATGCAAATCCTGTCACTTCTGACCCTTCTGACCCCTAGCCAGTGAGTCAGAAATGCGGGTGGCCTGATACTGTGTGAGGGCAGTCTCTGTGGGACAGTGTCCTTACCTGTGGCATCTGTGCTAATGCAAGTGGTTAGCAGCAGACTTGAACTGCAGTAGTACCTATGGTCATCACTGAATGAGACATTGCCTGGCTGGTAAGAAAAGCAAAGTAGACCATCACAGAAAAAGAAACAACCTCCTTCCCCAAAGGGCTAGGTTCTTGGTTGTGGAGACAGGAAAAATAAGCCACGTTTTAGTCAGAATCTCCAATTCCTCGGAATCAAGTTCGGTCTTTTTTGGACTAGGAAAAAGGGTCTTTTCCTGGATAGTTCCATGAGAGAAGGTGAGAGGGTAAAGCAGAGAGAAGATAAGGAACAATAAACAACGAACTTTTTTATTTATTTATTTTTTTGGAGAGGTTTTCGCTGTAGGGCGCGTGCGCTCGCCAGACAGACAGAGAGAGACATAGAGATAGAAAGCGAGAAATCACCCCCCAGGGGGGATGGTCACGCCACAATCCCTTCTCCTCCATTCTCCTCTCGGGATCTTGGACACGCACGCACATGCGCCCAGCGTGAGTTTTAAGCCACTGGGTCCAGGACTTGAACCACGGTCGACTACGTGGGAGTCCAGCGATGTAGCCATTACGCTAACTGCTGGTTCCCAACAACAAACTTTCATCCTCCATTTTTATTTGTGTCTAATACAATATTCTGAGAACATCTGAAATTTTTCCAGCATTAAAACGATAATAATAATAATAATATTTTCCAGATAATCCTCAAAGTGGCCTATTGAAAACTGGACATATTTTGGGCCAGCTGGTGGCCTAATAACTAAGGAGCTGGATTCCACATGGCTGACCATGTAGTTTGAATCCTGGACACAGTGGCTTGATAAACATACCAGGCATGTGTATGCACATACCCAAAATCTGAAAAGGAGAATGGAGGAGAAGGGATTGCTATGTGACCATGCCTCATGAGGGGTGGTAACCCCCATTTCTCTCTTTCTATTTCTCTCTTCGGTGAGCACGTGTACTCTCTAGCAAATAATACAAACAAAAGCAAAAGTAAGAAAAAGAAAAGAAGTTAAAAAAAGAAAAAGAAAATTAATTATACTTTGAATAATCCTTATTTTTCCTGGGCCACTGGGACCATTCTAAGCTTGCTCATCTCAAAAACTGATTGTGTTACTGATGACAGACTTCCCTCTCAGACCCTTTCCATGTTCCTGGTTGTTCCCTTTAGAGACCTTGCTTCTTTTCCTCAAGCCCATAGGACTTTGTGTCAGGACGAAGCAGACCCTGGGAAGCTTGGCCTCTCCACAGTGCATCCTTTTCCCTCACTTACCCTTCCCGTGCAGTTTCAGATCTGCTTTCTGCAACTTCCTGCCATCCTTCAGAGCCTCTCCATGTGGAAAAAGCCTCTGCTGCTTCCATGCCAAGACTCATGCTTCCCTCTAAATCCTGCTTTGAGCCCATGTTTCTTTTCTGAAGTCTTTTATGGAGATTTCTCACCAGAGTGTTCCATGATTTGTAGCAACTGAACAGCCGTTTCCTCTTCCAGATTTATCTTGGGGGATAAGCAGCAGCACAAGCTTACGCAGGAGAAGAAATCACTTCTGCGGCTCTCTACTATAATACATAGGAGGTTTTCCTTGAAAACAATGATGTTGTTAAAAACTGACAAAATGAGCTTTGTAAAACTAGGCCAAGAGCCCTGAGGGTTGCTTAGCCATGAAGAGCAGGGTTGGAGGCTGGTGGGAAGACAGCTGATAGGAGGGGTGGGAGCAGAAAGGGGGTGGTCCCTTTCCTTTCCACCATAAGGCTCAAGGCTGACACTTCTGTAACAAAAGGCACGTTCACAAGAGAAAAGCATATGAATGTATTTAATCAATGGGAACCTTCAGAAATGAAGACCCAAAGAAAGAGCGAAAACAATCCAGTTATGCTTATGTTTGATGAAGAATGGACAGCTGTGTAGGAATACAACAGGACGGAAGAGTCTGGTCTGATGAGAGTAGACCGAGGTGGGAAACCTCAGCAAGGCCTGCCTCTTCAGATTCTTCTGGGTCTCTTTATTGTAGGGTTTCTTCCTGTGTACAGAGCACAACACACTGGAATGACCTACTATCAAACAAGGATAAATCAGAAAATTTCTCATGGCCTGCTCCTAGACAAAAAGGCAGGAGAAAATTAGAGGAATAATTTTAGTTTTCGTGTCTGGCTACAGGAAAAGGGTTCTAGTTTCCATAACGTACATGGGGAAGAAGAACTCTAGTTTCTATAACTTGCCTTGGGGGTAGGAAGAGGGGTGAGGAACAGAAGGGAGGGAGAAGATCAAAGACTTTCTGAAGCTTCTGAGGCCTTTACTTTGTTTTCTGAGCCCCAACAGATTCAGAAATACATCATCTCCAGCCCTGGGGACAGATGCCTTAGTTCTGCTGCGGAAGTCCCATCTGGAGATGTGTCCAAACTTGTCTGTGGACCTGAGCTTCTCAGCCTTAGTTGAGCAACCAGTGTGGAGCTGTTTGACTACAGCATTTTTGTGGCAAAACCCAGAATGATGACCAGTTTTTAAAGGAGCTTTATAGTCATCTCTTCAAACACTCAAATGACAACCTACCGAATCCCACCTGAGGTGGGGAGCAAAGCCTTTTCTTTTTATCCTACGTCTAACCTTTCTCTTTTAACTCAGGGAGACTCCCTGAACATGGCTTTGAGGGAGTGCAGCAGCGTCTCCTGTGCAGCAAGACCTCACCCAGGTCTGCTTTTCTACCTCTGCTTATCTCATACAGTTCAAAGACTGCTTCTGCTGTGGAGCTAGCTTGTGAGTGTAGGTGACCTGACTGAGCCTCAGTCCTCTCTAATGGAGATAGTACTAGTTCTTTACCCGGAGACTTCCTCAAAGATTCAATGAAAGAACCCACATCAGCACAAGACACAGTACCTGACACATAGGAAGCATTTAGGGAAAAAGGGAAATAGCTATTAAATAGACTGAACTCTGTAGTGTAGTGTTTGGCTTCCACCCCTCGTTAGCCTGCACACTTAGCAAGTGCATTGTGCTCAGTAGTTTTCCACTGTGTCGCTCAGTCCTCACAGCACCTGTCTGGAAATTCAGAGTGGGTGTTACTACTCTCATCTGACCATGAAGAAATTAAGGCCATGAGGATATACCTGAAGGTGCACAGCTGGTTTGTAACAGGAACGCTATCACCTAGGGTTGTCTTAATCCTCCCAGCAAGGGTAGATGCTTTGCATAAAACAATTTTTTCTAGATTCATTTCAAATTTAAATGAATGTGCAGAATATCTACTTTGGTTTACACATATTATAGATATGATGACGTGTATTATCTCAAGGAATTCTGTCATTAAAAGGTGAAAGGGCCAACAGGTGATGTGGAAGTAAGGTTGCTGGATCCCACATAGCCAACGTGACAGTTTGAGTCCTGGACCAGGTGGCTTGATAATCACACTGGGTGCATGCATGTGTGTGCATGCCCCAAATCCTGAGAGGAGAATGGAGAGGGATTGCAGCATGGTCACAACACTTGAGGGGATTTAGGGGATTAGAGGTAGAAACCATCACACCTGGCCTTTAGGTTTAACAGGGAATCAAAGTTGGATCTCCCATGTGGCCTTCCCTGTGGAGCACAGCATCTTAGCCATGCTCGCCACTAGTGGATTTATCTTCTTTTCTTTATTGCCTCCATTATGCTCAGGGTACTTGCAAGTATGCACATGCCCTACTGCTCAGTCAGGAATTTTTATTAGGTTATTGAGAAGGGTTTGGTCTAAACAGACTGGATCAACCCTCTGCCAAGCTACCCATACACATGCGCCACATAGAACCTGTAAGAGTTGTATATGGTTCTATGATTATGTCTAAGGGCTCTGGGTCTGGAATTTATAATGCTGCTGAGAGAAACTGTATTATCAGACATACGTGTTATAGAAAGTTGAGATCATAATCTAAGAAGTTTTTTTTTTAATTATGGGAAAATATATATAAGAAAAAGTAGTATTTAGACCACTTGTAAATGTACAATTAAGTGGCATTAAGAACATTCACATTGTTGGGCAACCAAGACTGTTACTCCTATCCAAAATTTTTCACCATCCCAAACAGAAACTTTGTGCTCATTAAACAATAACTCCCCATTTCTTTCTGTTCTCTTGCCCCCAACACTTGATAACCACTGTATTGCTTTCTATCTGTGTGAATTTGAGAAGGTACCTTACATCAGTGGAATCATATAATATTTGTGCTTTGGGGTCTGGCTTATTTCATTGAGCATAGTTTTCTCAAGGTTCATCCATGTTGTAGCATGGATCAGAATGTCATTCATTTTTAAGGCTGCATAATATTCCAGTGCATAGATATACCACATTTTGTTTAGCTGTTCATTTATCAATGGGCAGTTGAGTTGATTTTGGTTTTTAACTATTATAACTAATGTTGCTATGAATATAGGTGCATAAGTCATCTGAGTCCCTGCTTTCAATTCTTTTGGATATATATATATGTATATCTAGAAGTAGAATCACTGTATCCTATGGTAATTCTATAATATATTTAATTTTGAAAAAGGAACAAACTGCTTTACTAGACCCTAATTTTTAAATCAATCATCTCAGAGTCTGAACTAATTATGTTTAGTCAGAGGGATTGTTAGCCTGCTATTAGAATTCACTTAGAAGGCCAGCCAGTTGGCATGATGGTTGAGGTGGCTGGGTCTCCCATGGCCCACTGCACGTATGAATCCCAGATGCAGCAGCTTGAGGAATACCCTGGGTGTGTGTGTGAGTGCTCAGAAGAAAATGGAGGAAAAGAGATTGTGACATGGCCAGCCCACCTTGGAGGATGTTTTCTCACATTTCTCCCTCTCTGTCTCTTTCTCTCTCTGGCAAGTGCACTTCCTTGTGACAAATTTAAAAAAAAATTAACTTAGAGACCCTGGCCAGTTTAGAGCATGGGTCACTAAGTGTTTGAGAAGCAAATTTGGGTTCAGATCGTGACTCCAGTACATCTAGCTGTATGATCTTAGGGAAGTTTCCTAACCAGCATGACTGGTACCTTTCTCATCTACAAAGGAAGCCTGGTGTTTTACACCCCAAGATCACTGAGGCAATTGAATCAGATGAAACCACCAGAAAGTGTTTTGTACAGTGCCTGGCATAAGATAGGGGCTCAGCAATGTTTAGTCTCCTTGGTCTTTTGCATTTCATGGCCACATTATCTCCATCTGGATGTCCTTTCTCCCTTCCCTCTGCACCCCCACAAAATCTGTCCTTCCATCCTCTTCTCCAAAAAACCCATCTGCCTTGGCCCATCTCCATTCTTTCTAGGGCTCTTCTTCGAAGATGCTGTTTGAGAAGGAACTTACCGACATTCTTGGGCTAAGGGTTAACAGTCCATAATTCAACGAGTGGGTTCTCCCTGGGGCATTTGGTTTTTCACTAGACTAAGCTTTCAACCTAAAGATGCATCTTTAATGACAGTGCCTTGGACACTTGGGACAGAACCCTGGTGGGTCGTGATTGCATTGGTGACCTTCACTATGTACTTTAGACCCTGCCTGGGCTGAGATGGGTGCTGGAGTAGATCGGACAGTCAACTTGAATCACTGGACCCCCAGTCATTGGGCAGAAACTGAGAGATGAAGTGGTATCTCCATGCTTATCTCACAAAACTTTGGAATATGGTAATTAATAGTAAGCTGGGTGGAAACCTTTCTGCTAAAGAACAGATGACACCACTAAGTGATCTAGGGTGATCATGTTTTGAAATGGATACTCTGGACTAAGGTGACTCAATATGCTGCCCTTTGGGGCAGAATTTCTGGGGCAGAAATAAACCTTATCATTATATAGGTAAAGTGAATTTGTTTCTGTCAAAGATTGCACAGGCTCTCAAATTAAATTTTGTATTACCTCCTAGTATGAAAAATTGTCCAACAGGTATTGTTCGTACAGTAAAATATTAGAATTTTGAGGGCATTTTGATTTATTACAGAAACAAGTAAAATATTATAAACTAAGATAGTTTCAGAAACACTAGAACATATGGTACCCATCCTAGTGAAATGCATTGCCAACACTGAAACCAAAAACAATTGAAATTTTAAGTGAGGTAAATTTGGAAACCCTGCCAAAAAGTGGACTCTTCCTGTCCCCACCTCTACTGCCTGTACTCTCTGGCCAAATATCCAGAGATGGAAAACAAGGTCTCCCAGGAGGTTGATAAGGAGATGGCACCTGCAGTGAAGCTGGGTTTGCCCACTGAGCAGACATGACAAGGCACATATGGTGCTCGTCCCTGCAAATGTCAACTCCTCATTTCCAAACCTAAAAATAAAACAAAGTGCTTTTTAAACATTTATGCACAGATCAATTGAGAATATGGTTCCACGAATGTGAATATGATGCCATGGTACTGTTGTCAGAGTCTGTCCAGCATATCCCCCTGTTCTAACTGGCAATGCAGCTGGGGGGCTGACTCATTGTCAATCAAGGATGTCTTGACTTTTGGCCCGTACAAATAAGAGTGAAGATTAGTAGCACCTGTCAAGTGGCTTTTAGACTTTAGATTCTAACTAATAGAATGAAGTCACACAATAACCACAGTTTGAATGAGAAAATATCCCCAAGAGCATTTATGAATTTTATACACTCTGTAGCTTCTTTGCCTTTACCTTTAGGAGGCCCCTGTATGTATTAGTCAGAACAGGGTAGATTATGTTGCAGAACAAAGAGCCCTGGAATCCTTCAACAAAGGTGTATTGCTTGTTTATGCTATTTATTCAACACAGGTCAGGGAAGTAATCTGCTACCCATAGCCACTCAGGAGCCCAGGTTAATAAAAGCTTGTGTTTGTAATGTGACTGATGACTTATGCAGAGAAGAGCCTGCATGGATAGCTCATGCCTATGGTTTAGACTCAAAGTATCACATATCACTTCATGTAGTCCATTGGCCAGGGCTAGTTAAATGGCCAAATTTAATGGCATGGAAGTTTGACATGTATTCTTTTATGTGCCTAAGGAGAGAAGAACTGGAGGTGAGCACTAGTAGTGTCTACCAGATTTTAATATTCCATTCAATCATTCTTCCATTGACTCACTTATTCACATAATAAGCAGGTACTAAATACAATTCTAGGTCTTGTGGTGGATTTAGACACATATAAACTGCACTCATTGGCCTTAAAATCAGAAGACTTTGTATCTTGGGCTTGGAAAGTTAAGCTTTGAGACTTCGATCACCCATACTCAATTATGTCACTTTGAATATCTGGCATAAAAGATGAAGAATAATTGCCCAGAGGAAGTGCAGATCAGATAGTGCCTGACAAGCAAATGCAGGCATTTTAGATGATCTCTACCATAAAAGTACCTAACAACCACCCTCTCACTATACCTGCCAGACCTTTGCTTCTGTGCCCTGGCAACTAAAATTGCATGGAGGTTAGTGTTCAGAAAAATATTTGAAGAGAAGACAAGGAACAGGCGAAAAGCAAGAACACCTGGGCTAATGATTTTTAAAATGATAATGAGACTTTTTATTAGTGTCAAATGAAGAGTCATTCACAAACATTTACTGTCCATTTCAATAAATAAGACCTTGGCGTGGGCATTTATATTCTTAAATTAAAGACAAGATGAATTGAAGACAGCATATGACAGTGTTTCACAGCATTATGGACTCATTAATGGTGAAAGATTTGAATGATGATTTGTAGGAGGCTCTCAGTCAGGGTTGGATCTGCCTTTCATGATGGCTTCCCTGAATACTACATTTTAATTTTGTCTTCATACCTGGAATTAAACTGAGTTGAGATGTAACATTGTTATTGAACAGCTTCTTTCAAAAACACCCATACTACACAGAGGAGTCTGAAGCTAATAGCCGTTGAAGGTAAAGCCATTCAACCAGATACTTTTCCTTTCTAACATCTATATTAACTAGGAAATAGGGGTTTTATTGAGGGCCAGGGAACAGGAGGACTAGCTGGAGTGACCCAGTTTAGGGCTTAAGGCACACTAGCAAATCAGGACCCTGAGAAAGAGGCACACTAATCCAGGAAAAGAGGTGACTATTCCAATCCTTATTTAGGACTGACTAAGTACTTAGGAAGGTGAGGGAGTTGAGAAGAATAGTTTATTGAGTATCTGTTAAATGCCAGACACAATGCTAGGAGCTTCCCTAAGTCTGCCTCCTTTTGTCCTCCCATCAGGTAAATTGTCATTATCTCTATGCACAAGAGAGCAACTGAGGTTCAAAAAGAATAAGAACCTTGTCCCAAGACCCTGGAGCTTGTCTTAGTTTGGGCTACTATAGAAAGATACCATGAATTGGGTGGCTTAACAATAAACAATTCTTTCTTACAGTTCTGGAGGCTGGGAAGTCCAAGATCAAGGGGCCAATTGATCTGGTATCTGGCGAAGGCTGCTTTGTGGCTTGTAAATGGTGCCTTCTCATTGTATCCTCACATGACAGAATGGCAGAGAGAAGAAAGGAAAACAAAACAAAAACAAAAACACTCTCATAGCGCTTTCTTTCTCTCTCTCTTATTTATTTTTTTCTTCTGAGAGAGAGAGAGAGGTCCCACAACAGGGCCTTTACATTACAATCTATATCCAATCTAGGCCATCTTGGACCATAGGCATGTGTGTGCACCCAGTATGCTGAGGGAGGCCCCAGGATGTGAGCCCAGGACCTTTCCCATGTGGGTCCAGTTGCACGACCACTGCACCACCACCACCTTGCTTTGTGTCTCTTCTTATAAGGGCACTAATTTCATTTATGAGGGCTCCATCCTCATGACCTAATCACCTCCCAAAGGCCCTGCCTCCTAAGACTATCACATTGGGAGTTAGAATTTTAACCACTTATTTATTTATTTATTGAGAGAATTTTTGCTATAGGGTGCATGCACTCTCCAGAGAGACAAAGAGAGACAGAGATACAGAAAGTAAGAAAGCACCCCCGGGTGGATAGCTACATCACAATTCCTTCTTTTCCAGTCACATCTTGGCATTTTGGGCACACATGCCCAAGCACCTGGCGTGAGTTTTCAGCCACTGGGTCCAGGATTTAAACTGCGGTCAACTACATGGGAGTCCAGCGATGTAACCATTACACCATTTGCTGGTCCCCAAATTTCAACATTTTAATTTTAGGACAGGAGGAGGACACAAACATTTAGTTTATAATAGGACTGGCAAGGGTTAGAGTTGGAATGAAAGATCCCATGCTATTTCTCTAATGCCATCTTTCTTCTGGTGACTGACCTCCCTCTCAGTCCTACAGTCGTGACTTTCTGGAGTCCAGAGAGGACTCAGGACAGGCCTCTGAGGACCAGAGATCTTTGACCTTACATTCAAATGGGTCTTGATAGGCCAGCTCAGAGATCTCCCTTCTACAGCTGATGTGTTTCCTATGGCAAAAGGCACACTGAGCTCCACATAGCTTGCTTGCAACTACATTTGGGGAAAAAAAATCCAACTGATCACAGGAGTTTACTTATATAATTAACCTCCTTAAAGATAGCTAAATAGTCTTAAGGTCTTATTTTAGTAGACAGTTCTGTGTATGATACACGACTGTGAAAAATGAGGCTCTTTACTCTCAGCTAACTCTTCAGGGTGAAAAATTTGGAGTCTCACTGAGTATTCAAACTTTCCCCTTTCTTGTGTTTGACAAATACCATATATTTTTCTACAATGCATTTAGCTGGCTTAAGTTTTCTCCATGTTGCCTACTGAAATTGGCTTGGACTGGGTCATGGTTTCTGAAATAAAATGTCTTCATCCTAGGCTCTGAAATAACACAGTATTATGATGATTAGAGATCTCTGTTTCTCATTGTAGTTTGCAGGTAAAGCATCAGGGTTGTTTTGGATTCCTTATACAATGGAATCTGCCATTAGTCAGCTATTAATTGATGGGGGCTTCCTTTACCCTCTCTGGGATTCAGAAAGTCTGCACCTTATTCTGAAAAAATGAACTGCAGGATTTCTGTTTGCTCACCATTTTAGTATTCTATGATCTGCAAACAGTGGGAGTGAGAAGATCAGCTTGGGATTAATGTAAGTTTTGGGGTCTTTTAAGTTCTAAGCTCCAGTATTCTGGCCAACTTTCTGCTGCCTGGGTAGACATCTGGCATATTATTTTCCATTTGGCACCTGTTCTGGTGTGTGATCACGTATTTTAGTCTATAATTTCTCAGAGCAGCAAAGAGACTGCCCTTGGTTCTCCAGGGTCTTGGAAGGTAACGAAAACAGGTGCAGGAAGCAAATAAACCATTTAATTTTGTCATGGCCAGTTCTTTGGAAGGACCTGATCATCATTGTGTAGCCTACTAATTCATCCTTTTGAGGACAATGGAGTCACAAGAAGGTGACCTGCTAGCAGCTGCCTGTACAAAGAAGAGTCTCAGTAAAGGCCCCCTTTCATGTACGCCCAAGAACTTCCAGGTTAAAATGAAGATCTTACCCTTTGTTGCTACTGACATTTCTATACCTGCACTTCAGTGTTTTTCCTGTGGGAGGTACTTCTCTATCTCTCATGTGCACATGCACTCTATCATGAACATTTTTTTTTTAATTTAAAAATTGGATTGGAAGGAGGAGGAAACAAATAGGAAAATGATTTGATCCTCTATACATGGGCCTCAACAGTGTGTGACACACATCACAGACAATGATAGATGATGATTCTCATTACAAATGTAGTGTTCAGATTGACAAGATATCTTGCTTGTTTGTTGCTTTTCTTTAATTGATTCATTACTATGTACTATAGGTGAGCTATCTGCTGGGAAACGTCAGGATAGAGATGCTTACAAGGCAGAATCCCAGCTCTCAAAGCGCAGAGGAGAGAGGAACCCAAATACTGACAGAGTATTTGTAGATGATAAATAAACTTCATCTTACCGGGTACAGAGGAAGTCTATGGGAATTCAGTGGGACAAGGGCTGGAGTTGAAGAGGGTGGGTGCTGTGGTTTGAAAACACACCCCCCAATTTGTGTGCTGAGATTTGGTTGTGATGGGATTTAGAGTGTAAAAGCTTAATCCACCTATGGCATTGAAAAGAATGGGAAAATATTTTTGTAAACTATGCATCAGATAAGGAACTGATAACCAGAATATACAAGAAACTCAAGTAGCTATTCCGAAAAAAGGTGATCAACCCTATTAAAAGACTGCAGAATGGGAACCAGCAGTTAGTGTAATGGCTATGTCGCTGGACTCCCACGTAGTCGGCCACAGTTCACGTCCCGGACCTGGTGGCTTAGAACTCACACTGGGCACATGTGCTTGCGTGCCCAAGATCCCAAGAGGAGAATGGAGGAGAAGGGATTGCGGTGTGACCATCCCCCCTGGGGGGTGATTTCTCACTTTCTGTCTCTATGTCTCTCTCTGTCTGTCTGGCGAGCGCACGCGCCCTATAGTGAAAACCTCTCCAAAAAAAAAAAAAAAAAAAAAGACCGCAGAATGAGTTGAAAAAACCACTCTCTAAGGATGACATACAAATAGCCAAAAGGCATATGAAAAAATGCTCAACACTCCTCATCGTAAGGGAAATGCAGATCAAAACAGCAATGAGATACCACCTAACCCCAGTCAGAATGAGAGATTAGAATTAAGGTTGTCAAAGTGATTGACTCCTGGCATGTTTATAATGGGGGGGGGATTTTACAGATAGAGAGACACACAGACAGAGACACACAGACACAGACACACTGGCTCCTGTCCACCACCATGCTGTCATGTAGCCAGGAAACCAGCCTAGATATGGCTCCTGGGCTTTGGACCTCCAACTGTGAGCTGAATAAACCTCTATTTAAACAATGAAATTACCCAGATGTGGGTAGTTTTTGTTACTAGCAACAGAACAAACTAGAGCAGTGGGCCATCAGTGATCAGAGACACAGCAGGCTGAATGCACTGGGTGGTGTTCCAGGGAGGGAACCGAGAAGAGCAGATATTTTCCCTGTGTACATTCAAACCGTTTTGAAGGTATGTTTACTTGACCATTGCTACATGCATGACAAAGAAGTGTTAACATAAAGATAAGATAAGCCCAGAGAAAGGTCTTCAAGAGCAATATGTTTTTATGTTAATTATCCCACCCCCCTTCCTTAGCCTCATCTCACTCAGGCTGGTTCTTCCTAAACACTATATGTGGTTGAACCACTCAGGGCAAGGAAGATAGTGCTAAATCTTGAAAGAAATGGCAAAAACACTGAGTATGGATAGGGAGTAGTGACACATTCAGGTTGGAGTTTCTAGATTGTAGTCGAGATTAGTTGAGTAAGAGGCTGGAAGCATAAATGAGGATCTGATTTAGAAAGCATAAAATTGCAGTTTAAGGACTTTGGACTTCCATCAGTAGTCAATGGAAGGTTTGATCAGGGGAGTACATACACTTAGAACAGTGCTTTAAGACTAGAAATGCCCTGAGTATATGGAAGCATTTATTTACAGATAAACTACTTGGCAGAAAGGTTTGGGTCAACAGAGAAGAGGAAATATTCAAAGCTAAAGGGTTAGCAACTACTACTAGCGTCTGTACTGACTGGCTACTCATTTGGCATTGATCACTTACTCTTTCTAATGGTAATGACCCTCACATGTGCACTGAGCTCTATGACCAGATGACCAGACACCTGTGGACTCTTTGGAATGCAGTCAGTGTATAATAAATGGAAATTGCTCAGGACAAATTTCTTATTAGATGTGATGACAAGACTGGAGATTACAATGGAAATCAACAGGAAAAACAAAAAACAAAAAACCTCCCAGATTTGTGAACCTTGATTTGTACTCAATTTTAAGGGACTATCTAGGAAGCAGGGCGTAGAATTTATGCATAATTTGCATACATTTGTGCAGAATTTGTATCTAGGCAGAAGAATGTGTGAGAAGTTACGTCTGTTTCTTTTAATACACATAATATTATGAGTATATTTTTAAACTCATAAAAGTACACTTTAAAATCTGATTGTGAATAACAACAAATACATAAATCTTTATTACTAATGCACTCATGATTTTTTAAGACGGAGTCTCACTACGTCAGGATACTTCTGCCTCGGCCTCTGCTGTCTCCATGATGCAGGTGTATACCACCAGGTCTGCTCTTGTCCAGATGGGGCATTGCTATCCTGTCCAAGCCGGCCTTGAGCTCTCAGCATCCCAAGTCACTGGGATTATAGGTGCACACCACTGGACCTGGCCTATATTGGACTGGGAACCTAACCCAGGACTCCCACGTGGTTTAGTCTGTGGAACACAGCACCTTAGCAGTGTGTGACACCATGGCTGAGCCCATAAATTGTTTGATAGATTTGCTTCCTTTATTTGCCAGGGTAATTAATAATTCCCAAGTGACCAAGCTGGACAATGAGGACTCTTGTTAATGAGGCCAAAGTCTGCATTGATTAAAAGGGACATTCCTTTATAATCTAATCTTTCCTCTAAGCACGCAAATACCCCAGTTGTGCTAGATACGATTCTTCATACCCCCAATACCTGCATTACAGATTTTGCAACTATTTCAGAACCTGGGAAGGGCAACCAAAAGTTAGCCATTAACTAACCAACTAACTGAGATAAATCTTAGTTGACTAAACAAATGCAAGCAAAGTATATAACATTTTAGGCAAAATAAACAGGATAGAGTCAACCTAAAACTCTTACAGAAGTAAAATATCATTAATAAGAGTCATTATTTTTTCCCTCAGGTGAGGCAACAACTGTTTTCTTGAACCCAAAATATGAAAAATGTTCACATACATATAAACTTCCTGATTAGATTACATTCTCAGACTGATATTTGTTTCTTAGTTGTTTCTCACATTTTTAAAAAAGAATTATTTATTTAATTTTATTTATTGGTAGTATTCTTAAATTTGACCAGAGAGACATGCAGAGAGAGAGAGAGAGAAAGTGAGAAAGCAAGCCACCAGGTCCAGACTTGAACTGTGGTTAGCCATGTGGGAGTCCACTGCCTTAATCACCCCCACCACCTTCCAGCCTTGTTTCTTACATTTTTAAAAGGTTAATTGACTTTTTAAAAAGTTTATGTCTTCCATGAAAGAGAGAGAGGAGTGAGAGGAGACAAGCATCCCCAGTAGGGTCTTTCAGCTGCAATTCACCACCAGAATCAGCCAGTCCAGATCATGGGCTTGCATACACCCAACACATAGAGGGAGACTTCAGGACACAAACTGGGGGTCTTTCCGTGTGGTCCAAATGCAACTGGACCATACAGGCAAACCCTCAGTTTGTATCCTGAATTTTCTTCATTGAAAAAGAGGATGGGGAGGCCAAGAGCTGGACTCCCACATGACTGACTGCAGTTTGGGTCCTTAGCTTAAAACTCATGCTGGGCACGTGAGCATACATGCCCAAGGTCCACGTGTGTGTGCGTGCCCAAGATCCCAAGAGGAGAATGGAGGAGAGAGGATTGCAGTGTTGACATGCCCCCCGCCGGGGGGGAGTGATTTCTCACTTTCTCTCTCTGTGTGTCTCTCTGTCTCCAATGAGCTCATATGCTCTATGGCAAAAATCTAAAAAAAGAAAAAAATTTGAAAAAGGGGATGGGTTGAAACTAACTCAGGTCAGGCATATCACAGGCAAAACAAACAAACAAACAAACAAAACACACACACACAGCAAAAATAAATAAATAAACAATAAGATCATATTTACTAAGTTAAATTTATCCTATTCAAGGATCACTATTATTGTAATTTTCACTATCAGGCTCCATTCCTCCATTTTCTTCTCTTTTCCTTTCACTGACAGCATTTGCTAACACACACCGTGCAGCCAGGAGAGGAGAGCTAGCTCCTTGGTGGACACCTGTCACCTTTTTCGGTGGGGGTAAAGGGAAGCTCTGTAGTACGTGACAGCTTAGCAGAAGTACAAGACTTTACTAGGAAGGGTGGGACATCTCTGTAAGCCCAGAGGGGACAGTAGAGTCATTTACATGTCCCTGCCCCATACATAAGATCCCTGGTTTTCTCCACCAGGGCCTGACCTTCGCATAATAGACCTGCCTTCACTGAGCATCTAAATGTCTCAGGAACTCATGACTGGACCAAGTAGGGCTTCAGACTGCATCTGGGCTGCCTCTGTTCTTCCTCTGCAGGAGATAAAGATCCCTTTGTAAGCCACACCCAGCTCTGTGTTCATGGGCCTCAGTGCCTCCTTCTCCTGCTGGGCATCTAAACAACTTAGTGGTACTGGCCCTCTGTGCTGTTGGTGTAGGCGTTTCCTCACTTTCCAGGTCACTACTGGCTGAACTTTGAACAACTGAGCCACGGCCTTCTGCCACGAACTCTCAGCACTCCAGCCACCAGCCAGGATGGCAGCCTCTTTACCTGCAGGGAGGTGGATGGACCGACTCAAATCCTCAACTGTTTCTCACACCATTCTGCTCCCTACTTGCGTTATTCTGGGTCCTCTAAAAAACAAATGCCAAGACGGGATTAACAGTGCAAGAAATTCATTAGAAGAAAGGTCTGTGAGAGACAACGGGGAGAAAGGAAGAGCCTCCAGCCTGCACTGAGTCTGACCACCAAGTGAGAAAGGAGGGAGAGTGTTGAGATGGAAGTCTCTGATTACGAGGCAGTGCTTGTGAGACTTTGGAAGGGTTGTTGCCATTGCCTGAGCCAGAGCTGCCAGCCAGACTCCTGGGAGGGCCTGCCTTAATGTCCTGCTGTACTTGGTGCTGGGCGGGGGGACAGCAGGCCTTGACAAGGAGGGTCTTGGTGCAAATGCACGAGTGGATTTCATGAAGCGCAGCAGCTGGTGCCTTGAAGAGTCACCTACTCCCTGCAGTCAGGAACACGAGACATAGACATGCATACGGATACATGGATGCTCACTGTGTACAACACAGACACACACACACGGACATCACACACACATGAATAGACACACAGACACACTGCAACACAGACACATACCACACACACAGACATAAACAGAGATAGACATGCACACACAGAAAGACATACTACTCTTCTTTTTATTTATTTATTTTTTTGAAGAGGTTTTTGCTATAGGGTGCGTGTGCTCGCCAGACAGAGAGAGACAGAGAGACAGAAAGCAAGAAATCAACCCCCAGGGGGGATGGTCACGCCGCAATCCCTTCTCCTCCATTCTCTTCTCGGGATCTTGGGCACGCACACACACACGCCTGGAGTGTGTGTGTCGACTACGTGGGAGTCCAGCGACATAGCCATTACGCTAACTGCTGGTCCCCAAGACATACTACTCATACAACACACAGACACCATACACTCACTATACATGCCACACACACAGGCACACTCACATATAGGCACAGACACACACACATACCACACACAGTCTCAGAGTAGGTAGATGAATGTGTGTTAGGCTGTCAGGAAAATTACAATGGTATTTTTCCATCTTTTTCTATGCAAAAATGCATCATGTATCAACCCATAGGAAAGTTTTTCTTTTGATTTTTGACTGACATTACAGAATCATTTTTACCTGAGTAAACAGTGTCATATTTAAGGTTTTATGATATTGTACTTTATAATTGCCAAATTAGTACACAAATATGAGTAAATCCCTTAATTTCAAATGCAACTCGATGATTAAGTTAACATATTAAAATTTTCTTATTTTTTCAAATAAGTTTCTTTCATTCTTTGTTTCTTTCCTTCTTTTCTTTTTCTCTTTTACCCTTTCTTTTATGAGAGAGACAGAGACACAGAGAGAAAGACAAGTACCTTCAACAGGGCCTCACACTGTGATCCTCTCCTGAGCCTCCCCAGGCCCCAGGATCATGAGCACGGGTGCACATTCAGCATGTACATGTTGACCCAGGAACTAAACCCTGATCCTCCGTGTGTCTTCCAGCATTGTAGAATGTTGCACTATCGCTGTGCCACTGTGGCTGGCCTGAAAAGTTTCCTTTACTTAATGTTCAAAGGTCTCCATGACCTATTTCAAACTGTCTTGTCAGTTTTCACATGACATTTACCAGTGAAACCTATGACCTCACCACACATTCTTACTTGTGGTTACTGACCCTGTTACTCACACTTATCTTTCTTTACCTTTGCTTTGCTATTCCTTCTGCAGAGTTCCTTTTTCCCTCATCCTACACAAATCAACATCCCACTAATTATTTAAAACATAGATGTGAATCCTTCTGTCTCATGCCTGTGATCCTTGAGTTGGAATGAGTCACTCCTTACTAGGTCTGTAAGAGTTCCTGGAAAGACAGGACAGGAAACATCCACTGGGTACCTGAAATTGGGTAGACCTTTCTCTTAGTCTATCCCTGCTGCTATAACAAAGTACCCATGACTGCGTAATTTAACCCAGAGCAGAAATTCATTTCTCACAGTTCAGAAGGCTGGAGTCCAAGATCAAGGTGTTGGCAGGTTCAGTGTCCAGGGAGAGCTTGCTCTCTGCTTAAAGATGGTGCCTTATTGCTCCGTCCTCACATGGTGCAAAGACTGAAAAGACAAAGGAGAGTTTCCTTTTATAAGAACATTATCACCTTCTTTTTTCTTTTTTCTTTCTTTCTTTCCTTCTTTCTTTTTTGTTTTGCAATAAGGCGTGTGTGCTTGCTGGAGAGAAGAGACAGGAAGTGAAAAATCACAATCCCCAGGGGATAGGGCCACACTGCAATCCCTTCTCTCCTCTTGGGATTTTGGGCACACACACACACACATACACACACACACACACACACACACATATGCCCAGTGTGAGTTTCAGGCTGCTAGGTCTAGGATTCAAACTGTAATTGGCCATGTGGGAGTCCAGCACCTTAACTCCTATGCTACCTGCTGGCCCAAATGGTCCCCATCTTAATGCTATCACATTGGGTATTAAGTTCCAATGCACCAATTTTGTAGGGACATAATTCAAACCACAGCAGCCATTTTCATGTACCTTGTGTAATCCACATATCAACCCAGCAAATAAACACTATTATCCTTGTTTTACATCTTGTATTTTTTTTTTTTTTTTGGAGAGGTTTTTGCTATAGGGCACATGCGCTCGCCAGAAGGATAGAGAGAGACAGAGAGATAGAAAGTGAGAAATTACCGGGGGGGGATAGCCACGCCGTAATCCCTTCTCCTCCATTCTCTCAGGATCCTGGGCACGCACGCACACGTGCCCGGCCTGAGTTTAAGCCACCGGGTCCGGGACTCGAACTGTGGTTGGCTACATGGGAGTTCAGCAACGCAGCCATTACACTCACTGCTGGTCCCTTGTATTTGTTTTTTAATGCTGCGTAACAAATTACCAGATACTTAGTGGCTCAAAATAATACACATACATTATCTCAGTTCCTATGTGTCAGATATCTGGACACAGCCTAGTGGGTCTTCAGCAAAAGTGCAGTTAAGGTCTTAACTAGGGCTGAGTTCTCATATCAAGGCTCCAATAGGGAAGGATCTGTTTACAAACTCACTCAGGTTGTTGGAAGACTTTACTCCTTGCAGACATGGAGTTCATGGGTAGCTGGTTTCTTCAGTTTTTTTTTTTTTTAAATTTACATCACATCATTATATAATAGTGTTTTTCAACTTGTGCTCAAAATGCATGATAATTGAATCAAGGATATTACAGTATACATCATTTTCAAAAGAGAAGGAGAACAAGACTTGAGATCGAGTCTGTTAATAAGACAACATATAACAGCATAATTATGGGAGTGACACTGATCACCTTTTTACTTCTGTTGGTTAGGAGCAAGTCACAGGAGTCATGGAACCACCATGAAGTGTATAACCACATGTATATTGAAAATTAAACTTGGCCAGGTTATGTAATATTCTAATAAAAGGCAGATGATAGAATTCTAACCTGTTCTAATGAAGCCACATTCTTGTCATTAGACTTTTCTTTCATTTGTTTTAGTCAGATGGCATGAAAGGATGGAGATACTGTAATGCTAAGGAAGCTTCCACTTTGAGGTTCCTCATTTTCATATCCTCTTCCAAGGCCGTGGGGATACCCATGAGAGGACCTAAGTTTGTGGGCCCTGGAGCTTGTACATAAATGCAGTATATAATCCATGTAAAATTATTGGGGCCCTTCCTGGGGCCTACAAGTAAGAGGCCTGAACCTTAGCTTTAGTGGCTGTATGGTAAATCAGCCTTGTTGACATATCATTACCATTATTACGTTTTTACTGGGATTATTTATCTTTTAGTCTATTGTAGGGCTTGAGAAAGAGCAGTATTCAAAAATATTGCACATTACTGAATCAGCAGAAGCATTCTGAGCATGACCTCATCTCCCACACTTTGCTTGTTCACCTCTCCAGGATGTGAGCTCTTTGGCCTTCAGCGCAGCAGTTTGTGCTTCTCCCACTCCATTGGTTCTTTCCTTTGCTTATTGCATCTCAAACTAGCTGATTCCAGAACTCACTCCCTTGTTTGCTTTTTTGGTTGTTGTTGTGCCCTTCTGGCAACACCCAATCCTAAATGAGACAAGATA
>NW_006203430.1:3683436-3685483 GCF_000334495.1 Tupaia belangeri chinensis | reverse complement strand
TATATATATGGAAAATGCATATTAAGAAAAAAACTAAGCAAGTATTTAAAAAAAAATTGCACCAAAATAAATTTGTACCTTAATTACTTTTCCCATACACTTGAAAAAAAGATCTACTGATTTATTTCTTCCATCAGCAGGAGAGACAGAGAAGCAGCATCCCCAACAGGGTCCACAAACCACTCCCTCAGCTTCTGCTAGCCCTGAATTACAGGCACATGTGTACTCAGTGTATTCAGGGAGGTGTCCATATGCAAACCCAGAACCTTCCCATGTGGGTCCAGCATCTCAGGACATTGCATTGTCATTGCGCTGCTGCCTAGCCCCCATTTCCTGAATTGCCTGAAGTCCCCTGATGTGTGTGTGTTCATTCTTTCTGTTCAAGAATTATGTACCTCGAGCTCACTCAGTTTCACCATGCTCTGGTGATCAGTCATCAAACTTCATAGAAGCCCAGTGCTGCCTTACGCCCCGCTACTTCTCTCTGGCCACCTCAATATCTCACTCTCCAGATGAACATTTCAAACATTATCTCTCCCCAGTCTCAGAGGCCCACTCCTCCTCCTCCCTTCAGCAGAGGCTGAGTGTCCCTCTTCACAGAGAAAATAAAAAGCAGCAGATGGATATGCCCTTGTCTTTCTCCTACCGTATTCTGTGAGCCTGACATAACCTTCGCCATGCTAAGAAACTGCCCTTCTCCAAGCCAAGGGGACCACTCTCCATTGGTGCTCTACGTGGACCGGCCCTGACCCCTGCTGCCTCTTCATGAACTTTACTTTTTTCTTTCAATTATCTGTTTTTTGAAGTTTATTTATTTATCTTTCTTCCATGAGCTAAAGAGTAGAGACAGAGAGAGCCAAGACCCAAAAGGATCTTAACACCTGACCCATCCCCAGCTTCAGGAGGGTACACACATGTATGTAGCATGCTCAGAGAGGTCTCTGGGCACAAACCTGGAATCCTCCGAGGTGGAAGCCTCACATCTGCCAGCCTCATGGAACGCTGCACCACTCATGCTAACCACAGCACCACTGTCTGGCCCCTGAATTATCTATTTTTACCTTTTGTATTCAACCCTTCCTTCTCAAAGGGCTTCCTCATCAGTTTTGAAACCAAATGAAATCAAAAAAAGAAGAAGAGGAAGAGAAAAACTCTTTCACATGCCCCTGAACCCCTGTGGAGCTGCTGTTCTGTCTCTTTCCATCTTTTTTTCAGCCACATTTCTCAAAATACTTGAGTCTACTTGCTGTCTTCATTTTCTTACTTTATACTTATTCTTCAACTACCCCAATTCTGCGCATGTGTTGGTTTGACTTTGTTCTGGTGCTCTGTGATCACTAAATTTAAGAAACATTTTTTCACTGCCCTCCCCCAGCATCATCTGACACTGTTAACCTACTCCCCCCCACACACACACCCCACACTGGCCTTGCTCACCTTCTGGGGAAGATACTGTGGGTTGGCTCATTCGACATTTATTCCATTCCCCTCTTCACATACCTTCTTGGCAGAGGGGAGAAAGCTAAAAACAACATTTTCCATATTCTCTTGCCACGTTTCCAGAAGAGATTCTAATTTCACACATCAGACGCCCTCCCCAAGACTGTCATTCGTAACTGAGACGACAGGCAGAGAGGCAAGGCCGCAGGCATCCCTTCGGCTGGCATGTATTCTGGCAGGGGCAGGAAGTTTCCGAAGCCAGCAGCAGGTTGCAGCTTCCAGACTGATGACTCCCTGACGATGGCAGAGGCTGCAGCTCCTGTGGGAGTTACTCCAGGAAGCTCAGCCTGGAGTCTGTTTCCTTGCCTTTCCTGACAATTTCACAAGTTGGTAATGACTCTTAACAAATGTCTTTTGTTTAAATTAGCTAGAGTAGATTCTGTTGTCTGAGACTAAGAACACTGACAAAAACAGCAACTATAATATTAGAACACTGTCCTCGTCTTCCTTGGGCCTCGTGGCTCTGCCTCCTGCTTCCCTTAGAGGTTTTCCATCAGGCCATGAAATGAAGCCATCTCCGAGGCTCAGTCCGAGGTGTCTTCCTCTT
>NW_006203430.1:3679313-3683405 GCF_000334495.1 Tupaia belangeri chinensis | reverse complement strand
TCCCTTTCCCTCTCCCTTGGCACATGTGGACATGGATATATCCTTGCCCACAGCCAGCTCCTATATAGAATGAGGCGCGACGATGTGTCCAGAGACCATCTTCCTGCCTGTAACTATGTTTTTGTTTTCCATGACAAATGACCATAAATGTAGTGGCTTAGAACAATATCCATTTATCCTCTCACAGTTCTGTCAGCAGGCAGTGTGGGTACCCTCTGCTTCCAGTCTCACAAAGCTGAAACTAAGTTGCCAGCACAATAGCATTTCATTCGGAGGCTCTGGGACTGAATCCACCTTAGCAGTGCTCAGGTTCTTCTTGGCCTCTATCTACAGTTAGGGAGACGCTTCAGAAATGAGAGTCCTATTTAGGAGATGTAGTTCAGAAGTTTCTTTTATGAGGGGACCAGCAGTTGGCATAATGGCTATGTCGCTGGATTCCCATGTAGTCAACCGTGGTTTGAGTCCCGGACCCGGTGGCTTAAACTCACACTGGGTGCGTGTGCGTGTGTGCCCAAGATCCCGAGAGGAGAATGGAGGAGATGGGATTTTGGCGTGGCCATCCCCCCTGGGGGGTGATTTCTCGCTTTCTATCTCTCTGTCTCTCTCTGTCTTTCTGGTGAGCGCACGCGCCCTATAGCAAAAACGTCTCCAAAAAAAAAGGGGGGGGGGTTTCTTTTATGGCTTGTTTCAGGAGAGGAAGCCAGGGGGGATGTCAGAGAGTGACCTTTCTGTTTCTGTAGCTTTTTTGGTTTCCTTCAGCTTAAAATGGTCAGTGGCCAGCACAGTGGCACAGGCAGTTGGAGCTGCTGACAATGGTGGCGACCATGTCCACCTCAATACAACCGGTGCCCCCGTGATGCCGCAGGGCTGTGGGTGGGGGAATCAACGAATGAGGACTCTGCCGACTCTGTTCCTCTCTCTTTCAGGAAATAAACTTTTTTCTTTTCTTTTTAAGAGGTATTTTTGCTACAGGGCATGTGCACTCACCAGAAAGACAGAAAGGGAGAAATCACCCACCAGGGGGGATAGCCACTCCACAATCCCTTCTCTTCCATTCTCCTCTTGGGATTTTGGGCACGTATGCACACACACCCAGCATGAGTTTGAAGCCTTTGGGTCCAGGATTTGAACTGTGGTTGACGACATAGAAGTCCATTGATGTAACCGTTATGCCATCTGCTGGTCTCTTTTTTAAAAAAAATAGCATGCCAAAGTGCTATATTTTGGCGTATTATATTCTGAGCCCCAACATCCCCAAATACACTACTGGGGTCCCTTTTTTGGTGCATCTATTTGTTTATGTATTTATTTTCGGAGAGAAGCACCGTCAACAGAGTCTTACACTGCAGTCCCTCACAGCCAGCCTTTCAGCCAGCCAGGATCATCCCCACATACGCACATCGCCTAGGGGTCACAGGTCGATCTGGAAACGGAATCCTGACCTTCCGTATGGCCTCCAGCATGGCCGAGCATTCAGTTACCAGTGTGCCCTGGCAGCTAGGCCCGGATAGTCTGCACATTCCCACCAGCCTAATCAGGCTAAATGAGCAGACTCAGGGTAAAATGTTTTGCTGTCAAGTTTTAGTGTTTCCAGTTTTTTTCTCAGTCCTCCCTAGAACAGTCAGTTGTTTAAAATTACTGTTACTTGAGTTTGGAAAAAAACAAAACCCCAAATCCCAAAACAGCTATTTCTTTCTCTTATTACATGCTCACAAACAGAACATTTCTGTGAGCAAATGTGCTGGGTTTTTCTGCGCATACCAGGTAAGCATTCAGTTCTGCAGTGGACACTAACCGAGTGCCCTTTAATTCAATTGAGTGCTGAAGTTATCTTGCTGGAGATAACGACCCCACAGGTGGAGAGCCCAGTCCCACAAGGCTGTTTCCACTTCAGGTGCGAGTCGCAAGTACCAAGTTACCACCTAGGCTTCCGACTGGTTAGAAATCAGAGCTCCCACTACCCTACCTCCTGTCAGATGAACGTGCAGGAATAGCTCACAGAACTTAGGGAAACGCTTACTGACATTTCCCTGTTTATTATAAAGGATATGGGAGCAGGACACAGGACAAAGCATGTGGGAAGGGCATGGAGCTTCCACGCCCTCTTCAGGTGTACCACCTTCCAGGAACTTTCACTGGAAGTTTAGCTATCTGGAAGTTCCGTAAAGCCAGTCTTGTGGCAGCTTCACTGCATAGGCATGATTTATCAAATCACTGGCCACTGGTGATCAATGTAAATCTTTAGTTCCTCTCTGCTCTCTGGAGGGGAGGCTCTGATTCCAACCCTCTGAGCACCTCCATGGTTCTTCTAAAAGCCAGCTCCCAGTCTAGTTTCCTAGGGACTTGCCAATATCAATCCAGGTGTGGGTGAAAGAAGTTATTACAAATATGTAACAAAAGATGTTCTCTTACCTTCACCACTCTGAGGCTGATTCAGGAAACAATGACAAAAAGCCAATATTTTAGCAAAAGATACTCTCATTGCTCTAGTCACTTAGGAAATTGCAAGGGTTATAGTAGCTGCGAGTCAGCTGTGACCCATTGAATGAAAACTATAATTTATGTTTCATGATATCACATATCCTAACTAGCGTAAACTCATTTATTATAGCTTAAACAATCTGGCTACTTCTATTCTTCATAAATATGGCCAGATAAAAATGTGTTTTTGCATACTTACACCAGCACGTGATATACTGTGACGATATACACTCACAATTGTTGATGCACTTATATTCACATTGTGAACAGATAAAATGTCACTGCTTTAGACTTAATACAAGCATAACTCAGAGATACGTGGATTAGTTCTAAAGCTAATATTGCAATAAAGCAAGACACATAAATTTGTTTTCTCAGTGCATATATAAGTTATGTTTACACCATGCTGTAGTCTACTGAGTGTATAATAGCATCGTGTCTAAAAGAAGGTGTATACTGTAATGGAAAATAGTCATTGTTAAAAATGCTAACAATTACGTAAACCGTTAGTCATAGTCTTTTTGCTGGTAGATGGTCTTACCCCGATGTTGATGGCTGCTGACTGATCAGAGCGGTGGTTGCTGAAGGTTGGGTGGCTGTGGCAATTTCTGAAAATAAGACAACAGTGGAGTTTACTGCATCAATCAACTCTTCCTTTCATGAAAGATTTCTCTGTGTCATGGGATGTTTTTTGATAGCCTTTACCCACAGCATAACTTTTCTTCCCCGTTAATTTATTTATTTTTACATTTTTTTCACAAACATTTACTATACATATCAAAACATTTTAGCTCATACTTCATAGTTCTTGACAGTAAACATTTCATAATTTCAAAATACTGAATTTTAAAGATAATGTTCAAAATATTTCTTATTTCATATAATTTTGTTTGTGACTCTATAACAACAGAGACAGTGTGGTTTTAAATAGTTTTGAGAAAAAATTTACATATCAACTACTCAAATTGTTAAAAAGCAAATACCCAGCCTACAAGTCACACATAAACCTTCTCAATTCAGCCCTGCCTACCAAGTATTCTGTGATATACCATCTGCTAGCAAAGATCAGTCTCTTTTTCTTTCTCAAAGTCTTTCTCAAGATAATCCTCTGTTGTGGTTGCTCTTTTGCAATCTCTACTGAATACAATGCTGGGCTGGAAAAGTCCAGGTTATTTTATGTTATAAATTCTTTCGTATATCTTCTCTAATCCTCTCTGCCAGGCAGAACTATTTATGGTGCCAGGCCATCTTTCTAAGAGCTTCTGTTGGCTTACTTGAGATCTGCCTTAGTTCCATAGTTTTCTGATTAATCTTCAGATATGACATTCCAGTCAAAGCCCTGTCCAATGAGTATTTCCAATTTCTGATTCAATGCAACAAGCATTATTGAACTTATGCAAATAACCCTTCTGGCACAAAATAAGAAGACTCTCAAATATTTTCCAATTCCAGAGGGGTCAGGAAGAAGGAAAAGTTTATGTTTCCATCTAAAGAAACAAATGAGAAAAATATTTTAACAAATTGCTGAACCTATCAACAACTCAAAAGAAAGTAAAATGCTTAAATTGGGAAAAGAAAGCATAGTAGAAAAAATCAGTAATGTTTCACTAA
>NW_006203430.1:3626653-3678605 GCF_000334495.1 Tupaia belangeri chinensis | reverse complement strand
TTAAGCCACTGGGTCTGGGACTCGAACCGTGGTTGACTACATGGGAGTCCAGCTACATAGCCATTATGCTAACTGCTGGTCCCTCTCTTGCCAATTTTAGTATCTTGTCTTTGTCTGTAGATTTGGCCAGTCTTGCTATGATGTACCTTGTAGAATATCTTCTTGCGTTGATTCTATTAAGGGTCCTTTGTATTTCTTGAGTCTGGATATTTGAATGCCTCTCTAGATTTGGAAAGTTCCAAGCCAAGATTTCAAGGAATAGATTATCAATGCCCTTATTAGTTTCCTTACCTTCTGAGATACATCCAAATGTAATGTTTGGGCACTTAATGCTGTCTAGTATTTCTCTTATAGCATTCTAATTTTGGGGGGTTATTTTCTCAGTTTTTTTTTTTTTTTTGGTTGTTTTTTTCTAGATCAGAGGTTTTGCCTTCAACATCTGAGATTCAATTTTCTGTGTGAACTAATCAATCTGCTTTTAATATTGTCAAGGGAGGTTTTGAGTTCCTGAATGGCAGTCTTCATCTCTAATAGCTCCATTGGATTCTTTTTTATGGTGTGTATTTCCTCTTTCAGGTCATGGAAGAACTTTTCAACACCTCCTGGAACTCATTGTCTCTTTTCTCCTGCATCTTCTGGAGTTTATTATCTTTCAGCTCTTGTATCTCATTTAGTTTTTTCACTATGAATATTCTGAATTCTCTATCAGACATTTCCAAGAATTCTACTATACTGTCTGTGGATGATGAGGGATTGTTCTTTTCCCTTAGAGGAGAGATATTTTCTTGTTTTCTTGTGTTTCTTGTGCCTCTGTGGTGGTTTCTGGTCATTCTGTGACAAAACTCTCTCTCCATGTGCTTGTCTTAATATTTTGGGAGTCTAGAAGATGGAGTTTAGAGCATAGCTTCCCTGAATAGGCCAGGACACATCTCAGCTTTAAAATGACTTTTTGTCTGAATATTTTGGGACCATAGCATACCTTTCAAAATCGGAGTCAATCCTCTCAAAACCTACTTATCAATTTAGTTTATGTAACATTCTAAATCTTTTGTTGTCATTTCAACAATGTTCACAGTATCTTCACCAAGAAAATATTTTATCTCAAAAAATCACTTTCGGGACCAGCAGTTAGCGTAATGGCTATGTTGCTGGACTCCCACGTAGTCGACTGCGGTTTGCGTCCCAGACCCGGTGGCTTAAAAAACTCACGCCGGGCGCGTGTGCGTGCGTGCCCAAGATCCCGAGAGGAGACTGGAGGAGAAGGGATTGCGGCGTGACCATCCCCCCGGGGGGTGATTTCTCACTTTCTGTCTCTCTGTCTCTCTCTGTCTGTCTGGTGAGCGCACGCGCCCTATAGCAAAAACCTCTCACCCCCCCCCCCCCAAAAAAAAGAAAAAAAAAAAGAAATCACTTTCTGGAACCAGCAGATTGCATGGTGGTTGGGACATTGGACTCCCATGGCCCCATGGTCCATTGCAGTTTGAGTCCTTGACCTGGTGACTTGCTTTCTCACTTTTCCTCTCTCTTTCTCTATCTCTCTCTAGTAAGTGCATTTGCCTTATAGCAAATTAAAAAATAATAATAATAAATAAAATTAAATAATTTAAAAAATCACTTTCTTTGTTCATCCCTAAGAAGTAATTCTCATTTGGTAGACTTTTACATTGAAATTACAGCAGTTCAGTCACATCTTCAGGGTCTACTTCTAATTCTAATCTTCTTGCTATTTTTTTTTTAAACCACATCTGCGGTTTTATTCTCTACTGAAATCTTAAAACTCTCAAAGTCATCCATGAAGATTTGGAACAACTTCCAAACGCCTGTTAAGGGATATTTTAACCTCTTTCTATGAATCACGAATGTTCTTACTGGCATCTAGAATGGTGAATCCTTTCCAGAAGGTTTTCAATCAACTTTGTCCAGCTTCAGCCAAGGCATACTGTTTATTCAGGATAGATATTATGTTAGTAGATATGAAAACAACATTAACTACCTTGTTCACCTGGGTTTTGGATAGGGGCATAGTCAATGAGCAGTAATATTTTGAAATACTCTTTCATTCTGAGCAGTGATTCTCAACAGTCGGCTTAAAATATTTAGTAAACTGTGCTATAAACAGATGTGCTGTCATACAGTGTTCTTGTTCCATTTATAGAATGCAGGCAGATTAGATTTAACATTTTTTTTTTTAAGGGAGATTTTTGCTATAGGGTGTGTGCACTCACCGGAAAGACAGAGAGAAAGACAGAAAGTGAGAAATCACCCTCCAGGGAAGGTGACCATGCGTAATCCCTCCTGCAGTCTTCTTTTGGGATTTTGGGCACTCACATATGCACATGTGCCCTGTGTGAGTTTTAAACTGCTGGGTCTGGGACTTGAACCACAGTCTACTATGTGGGAATGCAGCAAGGTAAACATTATGCTATCTGCTGGTTCCACATTTAATATAATTCTTAAGGACTCTAGGATTTTCAGAATGGTAAATAAGCAATGACTTTAACTTAAAGTTACCAGATGCATTAGCTTCTTTTTTTATTATTATTTTTTAAAATTTTATTTATTATTATGTTTTAATTTGGTATAGGCACATGCACTCACCAGAGAAAGAAAGTGAGAATGCAAGCTGCCAGGTCTGGGACTTGAACTGCAGTCTGACACCTGGGAGTCCAGTGCCTCAACCACCACACCACCTGCTAGCCCCAACCAGATACATTAGCTTCCAACAATAGAGTTAACCTATTCTTTGGAACGTTGAAGCCATTTATTGACTTCTCTCTAGTTATGAAAGTCCTAGAAGGCATCTTCTTTCAATAGAAGGTTATTTTGTGTACATTAAAAATCCATTGATTAGTGTAGCTAACTTCATCTTAGTTGGATCTTCTGGAAAACCTCCTGCAACTTCTACACCTGTACTCACTGTTTCGTCTCACACTTCGATGTCATAGAGATGGCTTCTTTCTTTAAACTTCATGAACCAGACTCTGCTAGTTTCAAACTTTTCTTCTGCAGCTTCTTGGGGTTAAGTTTATATTTGACCTTCCTCTCTCAGCCTTCATAGGATTGGAGAAAGTTAGGACCTTGCTTCGGATTAGGTTTTGGCTTAAGGGAGTGTTATGGCTGGTTTGACCTATCCAGACCACTAAAACTTTCTCCTTACAAGCAATAAGGCTGCTTTACTTTCCTATTATTTGTGTATTCATTTATTTGTGTAGCACTTTTAATTTCCTTTAAGAAGTTTTCTTTTGATTCACAACTTGGCTGACTGGCATAAGAAGCCTAGCTTTGGGCCTGTTTCAGCTTTTGATATGCCATCCTCACTAAGCTCAATCATTCCTAGCTTTCA
The DNA here is from genome assembly GCF_000334495.1 of Tupaia belangeri chinensis. Classification (NCBI taxonomy): domain Eukaryota; kingdom Metazoa; phylum Chordata; class Mammalia; order Scandentia; family Tupaiidae; genus Tupaia; species Tupaia belangeri. The sequence continues at coordinate 3,675,262 of NW_006203430.1, read as the reverse complement.
ATTGGAAGTGAGAGATATGAGACTCTTTCCTTTCACTTGAACACTTAGAGGTCACTGTGGGATTATTAACTGGCATTATTTTAATATTGTTGTGTCTGAGGGAATAAGGAGGCCTGAGGATAGGGAGAGATGCAGAGGGACAGCCAGTTGGTGGAGCTGTCAGAACACACACATTTATGGATTATGCTTACCATTTTATGTGGTTCCACAAAACAATTACAATAGTAACATCGAAGATCACTGGACACAAATCATTGCAACAGATATCGTGATAATAAATAAGTGTGAAGTATAGTGAAAATTTCTCAGATGTGACACAGAGACACAAAGTGATAATGTGTTGTTGGAAAAATGGTGCCAATAAACTTGCTCAGCACAGGATTGCCACAAACCTTCAATTTGTAATAAACGCAATAAAGCAAAGTGTAATAAAACGAGGTATGTCTGTACCCCTGCTGAAAGTGCTCTGGGTGAAAAAGACTGGTCTCCATCACAACACATATGGCAACATGGTAAAAATCCACCCGTTCTTATCTCACTCATTTGATGTATGCTATGGTCAGGGGAATGGGGTTAAGTTTATATTTGATCTGCCAGTGGGGAAAGGGTTGCTTAAGCAAGCAGAGGAGTAATGGTGGAACAAGATGTCTCTATTAGATGAGAGATTATTATTTTTTTTTTTAGAGTTTTTTTCGCTATAGGGCGCATGCGCTCGCCAGACAGACAGAGAGAGACAGAGAGACAGAAAGCGAGAAATCACCCCCCAGGGAGGATGGTCACGCCGCAATCCCTTCTCCTCCAATTTCCTCTCGGGATCTTGGGCACGCACACACACACGCCCGGCGTGAGTTTTAAGCCACCGGGTCCGGGACACGAACTGCGGTCGACTACGTGGGAGTCCAGCGACATAGCCATTACGTTAACTGCTGGTTCCCAATGAGAGATTATTTTCATGCATCACAGAAGCATGTTTTTATCTATAAGGGATTGTGCTAAGTATAAATCAACTTTATTTTCACATTAAAATAAAGTAGGCACCCTCAATTAGGTAACATTTGTTTAGCCAAGCCCAAGCTGATGTTTGTACTTCAAAGTTGTAAAACTGCATCCCACCAACCCCACTCCCCAAAAAATGAAAGAAGAGAAAAGAAAAGAAAAACAATGTAGAACAACCAGGGAACTGGAAGGTGGTACAAAGGTAAAACACCAAGCTTTGCAAGGCTGAAGGCTGAAAGTTCTGGGTCATGTCCAAAGACCTCCATGACAGTCGTGGACATGTGAGTGCTCATGAATGGGGTTAGCTGAAACTGGGGGGTAGGTAATGACATCAAGACCTGCCAGGGTCTGTCCCTCTCGCTCTCACTTATGGAAGAAATAAAGCAATAAACTTAAAACTATAGAAAGAACAATAAAAGATTGCACGTTGCTCCTCCGAAATAAGATGCATTGTGAGGAGCCTGTATTAGGTTGGCTTCTGATTTGACCTCTGATGTAGCAGACAGAGCATATTGTCCCACTCGCCTCTGCTAAAAGCTCTTTAGCCTGCCTTAGTTCACAGGATGTAGCCTCCTCTCTGTTCCCTAAAGGCAACTTCTGGGAGGAAGAAAGTTTGCCAGGAAACGGGGGTGGAAGCATGATCCTCCAGTCTTTCTCTAGAGTGCTTGTTGGCAGGTAGACTCTCTTGGACACATAAAGGCCCTGGGTCTGAATATTTCCCTAATCATTCAACGCACATAGTTCTCCAGAGAAGGTCCATACCTGTGTCTCGAGGAGGCCAGGTAATTGTCTCCAACCCCACCCTGCTTCTAATCTGATTCCACATTCCTGCACACTGCAAAGATCAAGACTTCTCTGGTGGGGCTTACTTCACGTGCCTCTCTCCAGGAGGGCACTCCGTCTTTCCTCTCCTTTGTTCTTTCTGAAGTCCTTTCCATGTAAGCTTTCCCTCTGTCCACCATCTTCACCTCCTCCCCCTGGGTGTGCTGGTTTTCCATGATAGGATGTCCCAGTACCCTGCTCTGGTCCCATGCCCTCCAAATTCCAATGCTTCAGATATTGGCAGAATTCTAAAGGCTTATTTCTCAGTTTGTAACCACACCAATTTACAGCCTTTGTGTCTTTGGCTTTCCTGTCTTGTAATTGTTGAGGTTCAGAAAATAATAACCCCCAAATATGCCTGACTTCAGAGGAGAGCAGCTGAAGAACAGCAAGTTCAGGGCAAAGTTTTCTTTGAAGCCTTCTCTACCTAAAAACCTGAGCTGCCACAGATGAACACAATTTCTTTGTCTTCTTACTGAAATTTCATTAACAAAAGAATATTAAACTCATATCACAGAAGAAGAGAATGATGTAACATCACATGTGGAACCCAGAGGAACTTTGTCTCAGGTCATTATCTGTGTTTTGTGCCCATTAATTTCTCCTAAAAGTCATTTAGTTTCCCTCTAAAAACATTTTCACCTTTCCCTTTCTCTCCCCTGAGAAGAGGATATATGTTTTTAATTAATTAATTAATTAATCTCACAAGGGAGAAAAAAATAAGACAGAGACAGAGAGACAGGCACCCTTCATGGGGTGTTCACACCACAGTCCAACCCCAACTTCAGGCAGCCCTTATGCATGTGTGTTCCTGCCATGTTCAGGAAGGTTTCTGGACATGAACCAGGACCTTCCCATGTGTGTCAGCTTTACAGAGCATCATGTTACTGTTGTGCCACCATCTGGCCCCAGAAGGTATTTAGGTCTCAGTCATCTGGCCCATCTTCACGTTTCGTATTTTGTGTGTCTACCATGCACACGTGCACATTATTTAATTTCTATGCCTTTTCTCCTGTTAACCTAACTATTGCCAGTTAATTTTGGGCTACTAAAGACTAGAATCTTCAGAGGGAAAATTTGAACTTCTCTATGCAATGCAAAAATATCTTCTTTCTGTCCCTTGCTACTCAAAATGTATCCATCAACTAGAAGTATGGGCTGGCCTAACCTGGGAGCTTGTTGGAAATATGTAGATTCACGTTTTACCCAGAAATGCAGAATGAGGGTCTTCATTTTAACAATATGGAGAGACAGAGAGACAGAAACTGAAAACTCACCCCCCCCCCAGGAGAGATGGCTAGATAAATGGTTAATAAACAAGATAACACATGCCTTATCACTATTGAGCCAACAGATAAAGTGCAGTTACAGAAATAACACATTATTCCTTTGACATTTTCCTAAAACTAGGAACACCTCAATCCCTTCTCCATTCTCCTCTTGGGATTTTGGGCACACATGCACATGTGCCTGGTGTGAATTTTGAGCCACTGGGTCCAGGACTCAAGCCACAGTTGACTACGTAGGAGTCCAGAGATGTAACCATTACGTTATCTGCTGGTCCCCAGCCTTCAGCTTTTAAAAAACCTGCTCCTATTCCACCAACCCACTTGCACTGGTCAGTTAGCAAACAAAATCTCAGTAAGGCTTGTGTGCTTCAAAGTGTCACATTTCTAGGCCCAGCTTGGGGATTTGGGTTTTTGTAGAATGGGATAAGAACAGACACCAATATGCCCATGTTCAAACTTTTGTTTGAGTTAGTCTTTAATCTCCAGATGACTCCAAACTGGCCTTGATGCAGCAAATTTTCATTTATAACAAGCATCAGTGTTTGTCTGTAATGTATCCATGGCACACAGCTCTGTGTGATTCTGGTTCTATGGGAGCTATTGGACAATCCTGTGTGGTATAGGTAACTGATTCAGAGATGAGAGTTAAGTCCTGTCTCATAGAGGTTCACTTGACTTTCCTTTTCCATGGCAGAAAACTAGTTTTGCCTTGATGTGCATATTAATTTCATTATGTCTGACTTGTAAATTTATTCTTCAGATTCTGTTTTGAACTGGTTGTAACATATGTCGTATTCCATCATGAGCTAAATTAAATCTTTTCCATGGGTTCATTTTTTTATTTGTATGAGAGTCATGATTTTATCTTTTTCTGAAAATAGCCTTGTAACAATGGCTACCTTTCCTATTTTAATTTATAGCAGGGTTCCTCAGCCCTTGCACTAAAGACTTTTTGAGCTGGTTAATTTGTTGTCATGGGGGCTGTCCATGCACTGTAGGATCTTCAGCAGTCTCCCTGGCCTCTACCCGCTGGGCTGGATGCTCTGAGGACTCTCCTCCCCACAGATGTCTTCAGTCCTTGTTAAATGCCCCCATGGGGTCAAGTCAGCCACCCACTCTCCCGTTGAGAAACACCAGATAAATGGTTAATAAACAAGATAACACATGCCTTATCACTATTGAGCCAACAGATAAAGTGCAGTTACAGAAATAACACATTATTCCTTTGATATTTTCCTAAAACTAGGAGAGATGAACAAATCTACTGGGAATATCATGTTTCAGACATATTAAAGGTCATGAGCACTTTGGGAAAAACAAATATCAGTGAAATCCAAAACAGAAGCTAAGAGATGTTCTTTTTTTTAGAGGTTTTTGCTATAGAGCGCATGCGCTCGCCAGAAAGACAGAGAGAGATAGAGAGATAGAAAGTGAGAAATCGCCCCCAGGAGGAATGGCCATGCCGCAATCCCTTCTCCTCTATTCTCCTCTCGGGATCTTGGGCATGCACACACACATGCCTGGTGTGAGTTTAAGCCACCGGGGTCTGGGACTCGAACCGTGGTCAACTACATGGGAGTCCCGCGACATAGCCATTATGCTAACTGCTGGTCCCAAGATGTCTTTTTTTTTTGGCAGAAAGTCTTTGGCTGAAGGGCAAATTGGAAGGTTTTAGCACTCTGAAGTCCTGAGGAACCAGCTCAGAGAGGCCATTGACTACCAAGAGAAGGTGAGTGTTTATTTGGGGCATCTTGGAATTAAAGAGAATGAGCACCAGAGGTTAATGCAGCTGGTGATTTTTCTGAGCTGCCTCTCTCCAGCTGTTTCCCTTCTAGAAGGGCCCCCTGAGCAATAGGTTGATTTGACATGCATTCATTCATTTACTCCTTTGCTCACTCATTCATTCACTGACCCTCTGTCATGGTGCAGGAGCTGTGAGTCCTGGGTGAGGGGAAAGAAGGGTAGAGATGCCAAAATACATCCCTTGTGAGGACGATTCAAACTACTACTAGCAGAGTGGAGTTGCGGTCATCACAGTGTCTATTATTGAGTGTCCTGTGCTCATTGTGTATCTCGTTTTATATGATGCTCAAAATAATTCTAGGAGGTAGCAATGATTGCTCCACGTTCTAATTCAGGAAACTTAGGAAGGCTAAGTAACCTGCCTGAAGTCACATAGCTTATGGGTGAACAGGGTCTGGAATCCAGCCTATGCCTGGTCTACTCTATAGACTCTGCTGCCTCCCCCATCACTTTCTCTGCTAATACACCCACCGGCATAGCACCGAGCACAGAACAAGCAGGCTAAGAGAGGACAGCTTCCCAGAATAGGAGACATTTGAGCTGGGCCTTGATAGCTTGTGCTCATTCATCAAACATTTATGAGGCATCTCCATGGGTTCAAGGACTCTGCACTGTGAATTTAAAACTAGACTTCACATTTTTGTTTTGTTTTGTTTATTGGTTCCTGCATGAGCAAGAGATATGGTGGGGGAGGGCACATCCCCATCAGAGTCTTGACACCACGATCCATCCCAGACAGCCCCAAATCATGGGCACACTTAAGCCTGGTACACTTAGGGAAGGCTCTGGATATAAATCTGGAACCCTCCCTTTTGAGTCAGCAAGCCCCGTACCCCCACCAAACACCAGACCTGAGGCTTTACCTCTGTCTAGTTTTTGCCATTGAAGAGTCTATTTCCTGTCTTCCTCAATTTTATGTGTAAGTTTTTTAACTCAGAGCTCCTGGTGGTGAAATAGGGTGCTGTTGTGGATAATCGGGTGCTATTGTAAATAATGCTGCAGTGGACACTGCTATGCAAATGTCTGTTTGAAGTCCTGCATTCAGTTCTTTTGGATAGCAACCCAAGAGTAGAATGACTGTGTTATACGGTAATGCTGCATTCTGCTTTCTGAATAACTACCAAACTGCTTTCCACTGCAGCTGCACCCATTTTACACTCCCACTAGAGTTCCACTTTCTCTACATCCTGGCCAACATTTATTTTTCATTTAAAAAATAATACCCACCCTGTGAGTGTGAGGAAGTATCTCATTGTGGTTCTGATTTGCATTTCCCTAATGACTAGTGATATCGAACATCTTTTCATGTGCTTATTGGCTATCTGTATATTTTTAGAGAAATGTTTATTCAAGTCCTTTGCCTATTTTTAAAATCATGTTGTTAATTTTTGATTGTTGTTGTTGAGTTTAGGAACTTTATTTTAGATAATAACTTCTGAACAGATAGGTAGTTTGGAAATATTTTTTCCATTCTGTGGGTTGTCTTTTCATTCCTTTGGTAGTGTTTGATGTACAGAAGTTTTAAATTTTGATGTAACCCGATATACTTAATTTTTTGGTTGTTGTTGTTGCCTGTACTTTTGGTGTCATAGTCATGAAATTATTGCCAACTCTAATGTCATAAAGATATTCCCCAATGTCTTTTTCTAAGAGTTTTATAGTTTTAGCTCCTACCTTTTGATCTTTAATTCATTTTTAGTTAATTATTGCATATATTGGAAAGTCAGGGTTCCACTTCATTATTTTGCATAGGGATATTGAGAATAGGATAAAATGTTTTCTACTACCCATCTTTGGTTCTCTAGCTGGGTTCATGCAAATCACATCATCAAAAGAGAGATTAAAAAGAGAATAATAATGAGAAATTTATTAGCATATGCATCATGCATGTACACATGGGAGCACCCAGAGATGAATAACCCAAAGGAGTGAACTTGATTTTATATATCATCTTAGGCTAAAGTAAAGGAAAGGGGCTTCAGGTTTCTGGTAGAGGAGGTAAGTTATGGGAAAGTGATCAGTAAAAGCATGGTAAATAAGGGTTAGTTAGTAAGGTATGTTATGTGAAATAAAGTTAGTACCTTTTCATTGATAAGAATTATTGAAAGTCTTCCTTTTCTGGTCATAGGAAAGAAGACATCCCCACAAATGGAAATTTCCTTTATAAAAAGAAAACATGTGCCCTGTTTTTAGAGCATTTCCTTCATCTGCTTGTTTTTAATGACCTTAGGTCAAAATAATTCATATGTCAAAAGGGCTATTTTGTGGTGGTATAGTGTAGTGACCTTCAATATCCAGTTTTCTTGGTACCATTTGTTGGAAAGACTCTTCTTCCTTAATGATTGATTTAGCATTCTTCTTAAAAATCAGTTGACGATGTATGCGTAGGATTATTTCTAGATTCTATTCCATTTCGTTGATCTAAGTATCTGTCCTTATGTTAGTACTATACTGTTTTTGCTTTGTTTGTTTTCTTTTGTTTTTAGGTTTTTGCCATAGGGTACATGTACTAGCTGTACAGAGACAGAAAAAAAGAGATGAAGGGAAGTAAGAAATCAACCCCCAGGGGAGATGGCCACACCACAATCCCTTTTCTTCCATTCTTCTCTTTGGATTCTGGGTGTGCACACATAATGCTTCTGGTGTGATTTTTCAAGCCACCAGGTCTGGAACTTGAGCCATGTCGGGCATATGGGAGTCCAACGCTTTAACCACTACGCTACATGCTGAACCCCTGTACTATACTGTTTTAACTACTATGGTTTTTTTAAAGCTATAATTATTTAATTTTATTTATTATTGTTATCATTATTATAATTATTTTAATTTGACCATAGAGAGAGAGAGAGAGAGAGGGAAAGTGGGAAAGCAAGTTGCTAGGTCTGGGACTCAAACCAGAGTCAGCCATATGAAAGTCCACTGTCTCAATGACCACACCACCTGCTGGCCCCACTACTGTAGTGTAGCTTCTGAAGCAGAAGCACGGGTTCTCCAACTTCCTTTTCCTTTTTCAAGATTGTTTGGCTACTTGGAATCCCTTGATATTTCATATGAATTTTAGGGTAAGTGTGAGAAAGAACAGTTCATAGCAGTTTATGGAATCTGAGGTCCCAGTTTGATAGATACTCAGATCCCAAGAAAGGCATGAGCCTGAGGCTTTGGTTACTCCCACACCCACTTTCTGGGTAATTGCTTAAAGTATATTTGAGTTTAGAGTGAACAAACTGATACAGCAATATTCCGTCCCCACTTCCTCCCCACCCCTACCACCTTTCTTTATTCAGTGTTTCTGAAATTATCATGCAATAATGTATAATCAGTTGCCTGTGTTATTTTAAATGGACCAATGTCAACTCTTGATAAACAGCTTATAGACTCCTCTCTTTTCACCTCTCTTTGTCATGAACTAGCCTTCTTGGCAGCTTTGAATGCACAACACTTTCTTTTTCCTTTTTCTTTCTTTCTTTCTTTTTTTTTTTTTTTTTAAGAGATTTTCGTTATAGGGTGCATGCTCTTTCTGGATAGACAGACAGAAAGTAAGAAATCATCTCCTGGGTGGATGGCCACACTGCATTCCCTTCTCCATTATCCTCTTGGGATTTGGGGCACACACATATACACCCCTGGCATGAGTTTTAAGCCACGGGGTCTGGGTCTTGAACAGCAGTCTACTACATGGGAGTCCAGTGGCATAACCATTACGCCATCTTCTGGTCTTGTACAAAACACTTTCTAGGCAAACAGAATCTGTGTCACCTGGGTATTGTCTTCAATCCTTGACAGATGCCACTACGTTTTTTTTTTTTTTTTTTTAAGTTTTTTGCCATAGGGCATGTGCACTCACCAGAGAGAGAGAGAGAGAGAGAGAGAGAGAGAGAGGGAAAGTGAGAAAGCATCTCTCAGGGGAACACCCATGTTGCAAGCCCTTTTACTCTATTCTCCTCTTGGGATTTTGGGCTCACATACACTTGCCTGGTGTGATTTTCAAGCTGCCAGTCCCAGAACTCGAACCATGGTTGGCCATGTGGGAGTCCAACACCTTAATGACCATGCCATCCACTGGCCCTGATACTTTTTTAAGTTTATTTATTCTTCCATAAGTGAGAAACACACACACACACACACACACACACACACACAGAGAGAGAGAGAGAGAGAGCTACAGAGAGAGAAAGATAGCACTCCTGATAGGGTCTTGATGCCATGATTCACCCTCAGCTTCAGCCAGCCTGGATCATGGGCATATGCATACCTGGTATGCTTAAGGAGGTCACTGGGTGAGAGCTGGGAACCTTTCAGTGTGGGCCTGTCTCTCCGAGCACTGCGTTTTACCTCTGCTCCACTATCCAGACCCTACTATTAGTTTTAAAGGCATGATTTCTGGAATCTTTCTAGAATTCCAAAGTTCAACTCCTACTTAAAGCTTTGAATTTTCTCTTCTAAATTATTGTCAACACTACTCCAAGTACTTCGAACTGAAGGAGATTGGGAGGGCCTTAAAAGCAGAAGATCATTCTGGTTTTCTCCCATCTTTCTGTGTGAGAGCTGACCTTACAGGTATTCTTCAACCTACCTTCCCTGGAAATAAGACATAAGACCCTCATGTGGCAGGTGTCTTCCCCCATACCCAGAAGAAAGTAATGCTACACAGAGAAACCAAGGAAAATTTGAACCAACAGACCTGCTGAGTTCATTGCCATTAGGCCACACCCTTTTTCTGTCCAATCCCATTTCAGTATGACCAACTGTCCATCTTCATTGAACCTAAGCGTAAAAATATCATTTCCCTGGCTCTTTGGGAATGCTCATTTCTGAATGCTCCTGTGCCACCAACCCTTTGCTAAATAAAGTTATTATGCTTTTTTCTTGTTAGCCTGTCTTTTGTTATTGCCATGATCCTTGCTATGAGTAAGGAAAAAATATGACTTTTTCTTCCCTACATCCTTCAACCAGCAGTCAACTTCATTACTTTGATTTCTCATCCTTTTGATTAACAGAAATTTCACATACCCCAAAGAGATATCATACCCATGCAGACCTAGGCCCTTTCCAGGCTGGGACCAGCTGCTTTATTGCTGTGCTACCTCTCAGTCCCAAATCTGGAAAGTTCTTATGGACTTTTGCATTTATTCCTATCTTGCAAATACCTTTTTCTAATTTTTGAATAGATAACTATAAAATAATAATAACATACAGATATGTTCTTTGGTTCTGACTTAGTGATGCAGTGATTCTTTTTCCAGGTGTACACTGGACAGAGACTATATCAATTAAAAGACTGTCTTCAGGCCTTTTCCTCAGACCCTAGCATTAGGGAAAGTTGTGCTTTTTGTAAATATCTAGTTTGCTTTAGCTTCTGAAAAAATAAATGTCTTGCAGTATGGCATTTTTTTTCTTATATGAAGTGTGTGGAACTATATGGCATTCATATTTTTATATTATTCTTGCTCTAGTTTTATTCTTTTCTTACCCATTGTTTTTCTGATATTAATTCCTCAAATTTTTTTTTAACATTTATTTCAGGAGAGTGAGAGACACAGAGAGAGACAAAAAGAGAAATCCAAGCACCCTCAATAGGGTCTTACACCATAACCCTCACTCTCCATCCTCCCAACCAGCCAGGACCAAGGTATATGTGCATGCGCTTGGTACGCACAGGTCAGCCAGGGAACTGAACCCTCAATCTTCCAGGTGGATTCAGCTTCATTCGAACAAGTTACCACTGAGGTACTAAACTGGCCCTTCAAATATTTATTTATTTTTATATATTATATTTTATTTATTTGTTTTTTTTGGTAAGCTGTCACAAACCTTTATGAAACATAGTATAAATAGAATTAAAAAAAACAAATAGACCGAGTTGTCATCTCCTTGAAAGTTGGTCTGACTTCTGCTCTCCAAAGTCACATCAAATCTGTCCAATCCTGTGTCAGTTTGAAAGCTGGCTTCATGCCAGCCATAAGATTTTCTGGGATGAATCTTTTTTTTTTTTTTTTTTTGAGAGGTTTTCACTATAGGGCGCGTGCGCTTGCCAGACAGGCAGAGAGAGACATAGAGACAGAAAGCGAGAAATCACCCCCCGGGGGGATGGTCACACTGCAATCCCTTCTCCTCCATTCTCCTCTCGGGATTTTGGGCACGCAAGCACACGCGCCCGGCGTGAGTTGTAAGCCACCGGGTCCGGGACACGAACTGCGGTCGACTACATGGGAGTCCAGTGACATAGCCATTACGCTAACTGCTGGTTTCCTGGGATGAATCTTGATGAGTAAAACTTTCAACATGTAAATAGGGTAAAGCTGAACTTCCAAAAAATAACCTCGTATTGACCTCCTTGTCAAAGGGGTGAGTAGAGCCACCCTTTAAGTATTTCTCATCCTAAGCACATAAGTGGCCTTCTCCCTCATGCATATGTTTAAACACTAAATCTGTTAATGCTACTGGGCCTGCCTTTTATTTCTGCAGAATAGTGTTTATTTGGAAAGAATCTAGAGGCATCTGAGTTCTTACAATGAAATGTGAAAACAAAGCATTCTTAAGCCTGTCAGTATTTTAAGAAGGAATGAAACAACCAAACACAACTGTGGTCTTTGGCTAACTTTCTAGAGGGAAGAAAGCAAGCCATCTGCCAGTAACAGGCTGCTTTGGGGATGGCTGATCACAGGGCCGAATGAAACATTCATAGTAATTAGTGGCAGCACCAAAATAGAAACTTCAGCAGTGCTTTTCCTGTTGTTATGGTGACCACCCCCCAACAGCCCACTCCCTCCCTGCCAAAGGCGCTCGCTCGAGGTTTTCTGTGGCCTTCCATCTGGTGTGTGCTCTTGTTGAGCGCAGTGAAATTGAATTGACTGTTCATTTGTCACCCGGAGTTGTGGGTGTGTGTTAGGGTGTGAGGAGGAAGAAGGTGTGGATTGGAAGATTCCATGGGGACTGAGTGCTGGCTGTCCCCTGTGCTCAGCAAGGGGAACAGGAGAGCAGCTGGCACATCAGATCGAGTCACCGGGTGTTGTCAAGGGCCCAAAGCTCACTGATGATGGAAGACAGTGCCTGGGTGGTGATGGCTGCAGGCAGACTCTGATAAGCAGTTCTTCACCTTTGGGAAGGAAAAGCACTTCCTGAGCCTTTGATCTACCCGCCACCATCCACATTAGCTTGCTCTCTATTTCTAGGATGTTGCATAATCTCTATGGGTTTTTTAAGAAGCTGTTAAGTGTTGAAATGCTTGTTGTTCTGCTAAAAACAAAACAAAACAAAAACCTAAGAATTTGACCAGGAAGTCTAGTTTGCCTCCATTCAACGATTAGAGAAGTATTAATAGATTGAAGAATTTGCTTATTTTTCTTAGGATCTTGTGTACCTCAGAGCTAGACATTAAGTACATTGATTTGAGCACCAGTAACCTGTGCTGCCATCAATGTCATATTGCCAGAGGGCTGAGAGGCTGCAAATTGTGTAATCTGTTCAGGATGTAGTTTTTTTTTTTTTTTTCCTTCGGCCAGAGGGTGCATGCATTTACCAGGGACACAGAGCAGAGAGGAGAAAGTGCCTCCTAGAGAATGGTCACGTTGTAATCTCTTCTTCTCCATCTCTTCCCCCTTTGGAATTTTGGGCACGAATGCCCATGTGCCCAATGTGTTTCTCAAGTGGCTCAGTCAGCCTAGAACTTGGACTGGAAGGTCTGCCATGTGGGATCTGACTGCCTTAACCACCAGGGCATGGAGCTGGCCCTAGCATGTAACTTCTCTATTAGAGTACCTGGAAATAGCATACAGAAATACTTTAGAAGAAACGGATGCTGTACTGAGATGGGATTTAGACCCCACTTATAGGTAGATAGGGTAAGAGCCCCACAAGGAAGTCACTGTGTTTTTCTTTGTAATGAAGTCTCTGTGTTTTTCCTCTGTGGTCTGATCAATGTACAGTATACACCCCTTTTACATGGCTTTAAAGAATTTATGCCTCCTTGTTAATAAGACAGGAGACAGGGATATTGAGCACACAGACAGGATAAGGCCAAGATAAAGTCACAGTGGCTAAGTATTCACAGCCAAAGCTGGCTGGCTGCACTGGGACTCAAGACAACCGTAGCTAAGGGCAACATGTTCTACTTATAATGGTATTCTTACAAGAAGTACAGAATGCTATGAGTCTGCTGACCCCACAAGGAAAATGGGTAATAAATCAATCAGATTATCATGCAACTATTTTCTAAAGCCCACTTCCTTACCAGAAAGCTAGCCCACTGCTTGGACTGCTACATAAAAACCCCTTGCCTCCAGCTCTTCTTCGGCAATCCATTTAGGTCCCCTTCCATTGCATTGGAAATTCTTTTATTCTTCCCTGATAAACTCCATACTCTGTTCTCTGTGTCCATGTCTCTAATCCCTCATGAGTGTAGGACAAGAACTAGCACAGGTGTTGGGTCTCATCACCCAGCCCTCCTGTGTCAGTACTTAGGAAAAGAGTTTGATGTGCCTATGGCATGAGGTCTGTTCTGAGATGTTTTATTCCCTTAATAAATCTCTGTATTTTGCTGCCCTGTGGACTGGAGCGTTTGTGCAATGGGTAAAGTCAATATCCTTTGTCTGACATCATTTGTCTGCTGCTTAGTGTAGAGATCTCCTGAGATTTCAGGGTGGAGACTGAGCTGATAAGAGCAGGAGACTGCTAAGGGGCAACATAGCTTTCAAGCCACTCCTCTCTGTTTATATGAACCACAGCCTCAAGGTCTTTCAGAGAGATGGCTCCCGTCTTCCTTCCGGAAGTTCTGTGCTGTCGGTAATTATGATGTTGGTAATTATGATGTCGGTAATCCTGTCTTTGATGTATCCACATTTATTTATTTGTTTTTCTTTATTCGTAATAGTGTGTGTGCATGTGTATGAAATAGAAAAAGAGAGAGAAACACCTTCCACAGGGTCTGGTCATGCCATGGTCCCCTTTGTCCACTTTAAGTCATTCAAATTTTGGGCACTCACATGTATGCTTAGCATGTTTCAGGCTGACCGAACCAGGAACTTGAATCGTGGTTGCCATGTGGAATCTGACTTCGATCAGTGTATTACCGCTGTGCCGTGGAGCCAGCCTCAAGTTATTTTAATAGTTCCCTAGTTGAGAGCAGACTCTGCCATTCAGCTCCATGACTGTTTCTAAGGACACCTTTCTAGTGTGATGTTTACAAACACAGCCTCACTGGGGGGGTTGATGATCCCCACAGAAGTTGGAGAGAGTCCTGCTAAGTGGAATCATTTGTGGGAGCAAGTCACTGACTCATGGACTGGAAGAGCTGGACATTTTGAAGAGTCATCTGGTAGCCTTTGACAGAGATGCAAACTCAGCTCAGTGGCCTGCTGCCCAGCAAGAGAGCTGGGCCTGGAGTCTTGAGAGCACCTTCACTCCCAAAGCCCTGTGCAGTCTAATTTAATTAGAGATGTTTACAGATGTACAGTGTGTGTGTGTGTGTGTGTGTGTGTGTGTGTGTGTGTGTGTGTGTGTGTGTGTGTGTGTGTGTGTGTGTGTGTGTGTGTGTGTGTGTGTGTGTGTGTGTGTGTGTGTGTAGGAATGTGTATGTGTGGGGTCACTATAAAGAGAAGAGGTGGCCACTTCTGATCTAGTTGGAAAGATGAGATACAAGATTATGTCCAACTGAGGAGCATCTGAGGCTGCTGAGAGGCACCTGTGAGGCAGTGTGGTCCACCTGTCTGGGGCTATGCTGTTAGTGCTTGGGGAAAAATAATAACCTGTGTAGGTTCTTAGTTGGAGCAAACCCCTGTTACAAAAGACAGATGAACAAGGAAGAAAATGAATTTATGTACATGGATATTTCTTATCTACATGGAGACATCCAGAGAATGAGTGGCCCTCAAAGAGATGGCTTTGCATTCCAGTTTATACACCACCTTCTGCAAAGAACAGTGCAGTTTTAGAGAAGTGGCAAGACAAAGAGAAGGACTCTAAGTCTCTATGGATAGCTACTTGGAAGAAGTCGTGTAACTGTCAGATAAAAGCTAGTCAGTTAGGAAAGCTTGTTAATGTAGATTTTCTGGTGTCATCTCCAGGTCAGTAAGGTCCACAGCTGTCTTCCGTGGCTATCCTTTGTTCTCCTTGGCACAAAAAGGTGGCGGCAGGATACCTTTTGTCTTTGGGAATCTCTATTCTGCATTTAGGCCAGTGGAGGGAAGGCAGAGAACTTTTCTTCCATATATTTTCTCTTCCTTTTTTTTAGAGAGATTTTTGCCGTAGGGCACATGTGCTCACTAGAGAGACAGAGAGAGAGAAAATGCCCAACTGAGGCCAGCATGTGGCATAGTGGCTAAGGCACTGGCCTCCCATATGGGCAGTCTTGGTTCGAGTCCTGAATCTGGCAGCTTGAAACTCAGGCCAGGCACGTGTGCCTGCATGTCCCAAATCTCAAGAGGGTGGAGGAGAAGGAGAAAGGCTTGCAGAGTGGCCATCCCCCTCTGGAGGGTGATTTCAAACTTTCTCTCTGTCTCTCTCTGTGTCTCTCTGTGTCTGTGATGAGCACATATATGCACTATAGCAAAAATCTCTCTCTCTAAAAAAAAGGAAAAAATGAAATCGTCCCTTGGGAATATGGCCACACCACAATCCCTTTTCTCAGGATTTTGGGCATGCTCACACATGCACCCAGTGCAAACCACTGGGTCCAGGACTCAAACCTCAGTGGGCCATGTGAGAGTCCAGCAACTTAACCACTGCTCTACCTGCTGGTCCCCATCTGTTTCTTCTTAACTGCTTTTAACTCAACAATTCATATTTTGGGTGGCACTTGCTTGTCTTCCGCTTCGTGGAATCAGACTTCTGGGTCTAGGTCTCCTCTCTACCTCAGGTGAGCTCTGTGTCCCTGGAAAAATTACTAAAAGTCTCTGTGACTTTCATTTTCTTAGTGGTAAATTTGGATAAAAATGTCTTCTCTGAAGGATTGTTTTGAAGATTTGATGAGTCACACATAAGAAGTCTGGTTTACAGCCTGGCACAGAGTAAATAAGCAGTTGCTTTCATAATTAGCATTAATCAAGCAGATTCCCATTGCTCCTTTTTGCTGACTTCCTACTCATCGTTCCTGAGACCTGAAGCTTCCCCTCCTGGCTCTGAGTAGAGGGGCAGCAGCCTCTCCCCGCCAGGCAGCTGTCCAGATTCTGATGGCAGATGGCCAGCGTCCTCCTGTTAACATCTGACAGCCTTTCTGCGTGCTAGTGGCTTAGGCCTGTCTCAACCAGCACGAGCCAAGCATCAAACCCAGGCTTCTGTTGGCAGCTTCTGCACAGGGGCCAGTCAGCCATGCTCTGCCATGGAGAGAGAAGCCTCCAGACAGGAGGGCTAAATGAGCCTCGTTTTCCATACTGCCTACCGGCCTGAGCCTGCCTTATCTTTATCTTTCAAGATAAATTCACTCAACAAACATGTCTGAGCGCCTGCCGCGTGTCCAACACCGTGCTCAGTGCCAAAGGCACAAAGCTGAAAAAGACAGTTTCTTCTCCTTCTTTCTCTTTTTCTTTCTTTCTCTCTTTCTTTCTTTCTTTGGTTCTTTCCTTTTTTTTCTTTCTCTTCCTCTTCCTCTCTTTTCTTTCTTTCTTTTTCTTTTTCTCTTTCTTTTTCTTTTTCTCTTTCTTTCTCTTCTTTTTTTCTTTCTTTTACTTTTTCTTTTGTTTTTGCAACTAGGCCCCATAGTCAAGGACACATACCCTTCTTTCAGAAAGATGCTAGTATTCATGTAGCTCTAATTGCCATTTAGTTAAAGGACTGGGTGCAATTGAGCATAAAGGTGAGAAAAGATGACGTTTATTATGGTTGGACTGTGTCCCCCAAGGAGTTGCATGGTGACACAGTGGTAAAATGTGATGCTCTGCAAAGCTGACCGACATGGGAAGGTTTTGAGTTTGCAACCAGAGACCTCCCTGAGTATGCTGGTCACAGATGTGTCCACTCTCCAGGGCTAACTAGAGCTGGGGTGCATCAGAGTGTTAAGACCCTGTTGGGGGGGGTGTCTTTATGTTTCTCTCTCTCTGACTATCTTGCTTATGAAAGAAATAAAGTTTAAAACATAAACATGTCCCTCAAAAATGTATATATTAAAATCATTGCAATGGTGCTGAGAGGGTAGAAACTTTTCCAGTTATGGCATTGAAAAGTGGGGCTTTCAGGAAGTGACTTGGAGGATAGGGTCCCCATGATTGCCTCCCATGGCTTTATAAGAGCAGACATTGGACATGCATGCTCTGTACTTCTCTTTTCCCTGCCGTGTGAGGCCCTCTGCTGTCTTGGAAGATCCTCACCAGATGTAGCCCCTTGACCTTGGACCTTCAAAACTGTGAACTCAATAAACCTCCATTCTTTATAAGTATCCAGTGTTTGATATTTAGTCATTAAGCAATAGGAAATGAACTAGGACAGGGCCATTCTGGGATTCTTAATATGTTTCACAAATATCCTCATGATTGCTGAACACTTTAAGAGGGATTAAGTAAAGGGTCCTGATTCCCTTCTCAGTAATACTCTAATCACCCTCTACATTTATCTAGCACGTGATAGCTACAGGGAACTCTCCTGTGTATTATCCCTTTTTGAACTTACAGTGACTTTGCAAGGAAGACAGGAAAGCTTTCACAGATGCAGAAACTCAGGCTCAGTGAAATTAAATGAATTTTAGAAAGTAATATTATAAGTATAAAGTGTGTCAAAATGTTCTTATTTCTGTTCCATTTCGTTGCCTGTTTTAGGTTGATCCAAGTAATGTAGACACATACACACACATACACATGCTTACATAAAGAAACAGAGGGAAGGAGGGGCAGAGAAGAGAAAGAAAGAAGAAGGAAGAAAGAAGAAGAAAGAAAGAAAGAAAAGAAAGAAAGAAAGAAAGAAAGGAAAGAAAGAAAGAAAGAAAGAAAGAAAGAAAGAAAGAAAGAAAGAAAGAATTCTCAGAGAAACTGAGACTATTTGCAACACCTTTGTGCATTATTGTATTAAGCACTATAAACACTATTTGAATAGATGATGTTATATTACCATTTTATTGTCGAAACTGAAGCATAGAAAGGTGATGTAATTTTCTCAAGATCTTTCAGGCTGTATGTGACTATTCAGTCTGACTCTGAGGGTAGAGTTTTCCCTGTCATCTTACTGCATTATCATAAAGTGATCTTTATCAGTTATCACTATATATGATGAAGACTTGGATAAGTGAGTGTTATTCCATCCTTCAGACAGTTTAGTCAACAAGTGAGTTCAACAACGTCATTTACAAAATAAATGACCATAATGCTGTATTTGACATTGACGGGAAAAAAATGAGGCTTAGTTTTAGGAACAAAAACTGGACACACACAGTATTTTAAAAACTCCATTTTCCCAGTATTCACAAAAAGGACATGATGTCTGGGTATCAATCACGGTTTTCTTCTTTTTTTTTTTTAAGGTTTTTGTCATAGGGGGGTGTGCACTCTCTGGGAAGAAAGAGACAGTGAGAGGGAAAGTGAGAAATCAACCCCCAGCGGGGATGGCCACATGGCAATTCCTTCTCCTCCATTTCTCTCTTGGGATTTTGGGCATGCCCGCACATACGCTTAGCAAGTTTCAAGCCACTGGATCTAGGACTTGAACTAAGGGCTGCTGTGTGGGGGTCCTGTGCCTTAACTACCCCTCCATCTGCTGGCCCCTCAATCATGACTTTTTATCACTGAAAAGAAGAGAATCCAAATAGGTGCGCTCTAGAGTCCCTTCTGCTGCCTCTCAAAGCTGTAGAGGCGACACAGGAATTTTGAGAGAAAACATCAAAACCACTGACTATTTCAGGGCTTCGATCTGGGCTCGGCCTGGGAATAGAATTTATTTGATTTAGTTCTGCTTTGGGTTGTCGGAAAAGTCATGACACATTTTTACATAGAAAAAACATGTCATGACTTTTCCGATGACCCAATGTTTCCCAAACAGTCTCTTCATCTCTGTCTAGTCCATAGGCAATTCAAGTGAATTCATACTAGTCCAATTATAATCTGATTTTTAAACTGCAACCAAAGCAAAGGAGTGAATAGTCTTAATCTACAAATCTATGTAGTATGCTGTGTTGGAAGATGAGCTGGGACCTTGGAACAATGGAGAGAGGCTATCCTGACTTCCTATATTCTTCAGCGCTCTGCATTGAGTGGTTGATTTTAGGGGAAAAAGAAGAACCTTTTTGTGTTCAGTTACTATCGGTCATTGAAGTTCTATCACGTACATGTTTTTGGGCTTTGCAGAGTTTTAGTGTCATCGGTGAATATGCATTGAAGTATTCAGTAGCAAATGGAGGCAGTGACACAGGCTTTATATGATGAAGCATCTTAATTATATAAAAATATACTACTTCTTTGAGAGTCTGCTGTAATAACGAATGCTCTGTGTATTTCCTATCGTAAGGATAAAATGAGGTATGTGAAAGTGCTTTATATACTGTAATTGTCAGTAAAATCACTCAATAAATAAGCCACCATACACTATGTAGGGAGTCTTGTATTTCCTTGTGTGTTTTTAACTTCGGGCTTGGTCTCTGAGTCCTATTGTTCTTGGTACTTGGGCAGGACCCACCAGCCAATTTGAAGATGGCCAGTTTCTAGATTGGCCATCTTTCTAGATACAAATACCACCCAAGCAGCCTGTGAATTATTATTAGGACTCAGAGTGGATGTTGGTTATTTTTCCACTACACTACCTCACATTTTTTTTTCATCTATAAAATATGAGTCAAAATTTATGCTTCAATGGATAGTTGCAAGGAATAAATGAGCTATATGTAAAAGCACTTGCAAATATATAGCACCAAACAATTGCGTATTTTACTAGTTCCTATTAGTATCCTTCAAAATATCCTGAGGTATAGTATTACCAGCCCTATCGTCTATACCCCACATCTTTCAATGGCTCAAGCGGTACTAGGAAATGCATTCTTACCATTGAGATTTATTCAAGCATTGGCTATTACTTCCCCATCTTGTGACAATAAAGGATGCATTCTCTCAGCCACAGCTAACTTATAAAAATGTTCAATTACACATATCTTAGCCGAAGTGAACATACATCATTGTGCTATATTACTTACTATTTATAAAATAGTTGTCAGCTTCAGATACATTATCCTATACATTAAAGTTCGTGATGGGAAAACGCTGTTGTCACAGAAAATTGGATTCTGAAAATAGATAAATGTCCAGATGTTTATTTTTAAAATCAGAAGCATTCATCTTGTGACAGCATTAGCTTTCATAGTTTTATTTCCATTATCTAAATGCCAAGCAGACAATTATTGTCCTTGAAGAATGTAGGGACGAGTTACTTCAGCAGCAGATAAACGGTCTTCTTAAATGCCAGATATGGTCTGAAGTTTTGGCCTCAAATTTAACGTCTTGATTTAAAAATTAGACAAAAACCCATAAAAATGTGCTGTTTATTCATGATACAGTGCATGCGTGCACACATGTCAGTTAGAGGGAAAGACGGAGAAGAGCGCTCTCCACCGGATCTGGTCACACTGGGATTCCCTTCCTCCAGTCCTCACGCCTGGTGGACCCTGGGCAGTAGTGCGCATGCCCAGTGCGTTTCTGGCTGATTGGGCCAGGAATTCAAACCCTAGTTGCTTTGTGTGATCTCGCTTCTTCCGCGCTGCAGATTACCTCCGTGACATGGAGCTAACCCTTACATTTTTTACATTTAGGGGCCAGGCTGAAGTGGTATTGCAACTGAAGCACACGGGAAGGGCCTTGGCTTCATATCCTGAGACCTCCTTGAGTATGCCAGGCACATGCATGTGTGCCCATGTCTGGACCAGATGGGGTTAGGAGTAGGTTGTTGCGTGAAGATCCTTTTTGGAGGTGCCTCATTCTCTGTATCTCTCTCATGGAAGAAATAATGAATGTAAACATTTTAAAATCAGAAGATGCCAAAGGGTATAGAATGAAATATGCCTCTTCCTTCCCCATCCTCTAGCCACTCGGGCCTTCCTTTTGGAGACAAATGGTATTAATGGTTTCTTGTGTATATTTCAGAGATATTACATGTATGTACAGACACATATCTATAACAATCATCTTTTTTGCTGCTTGTTATGGACTGAATTTGTGTCTCCCAAATTCATATGCCTAAGTCTTAATCCCCAGTACAGTGTCCCACCATATCCATGGGGGATACAGTCCAAGATTCATTGGATTCCTGAAAACATACACAGCACTGAGCCCTATATAGACAGTTTTTCTCCTCCATATACATACCCATGATAAAGTTTAATTTATAAATTTGGCACATTAACAGATTAACAACAACTAATATTAAAATAGAATAATTATAAAATATACCATAACAGGGGCTGGCAGGTGGCATGGTGGTTAAGGTGCTGGACTCCCACTTGACCATGGTTCAAGTTCTGGACCTGTAGCTTGCTTTTTCACTTTCCCTCACTCTCTCTCTCTTTCTTTCTCCAGTCAAATTAAAAAATAACAATAAATTGGGACCAGCAGTTGGCATAATGGCTATGTCGCTGGATTCTTATGTAGTTGACTGCGGTTTGAGTCCTGGACCCAGTGGCTTAAACTCACGCCGGGCGCGTGTGCGTGCATGCCCAAGATCCCGAGAGGAGAATGGAGGAGAAGGGATTGCAGTGTGGCCATCCCCCCTGGGGGGTGATTTCTCGCTTTCTGATTACTTCTTTTAAAAATATGCTGTAATAAAAGTTACGTGAATGTGATCTTTCTCTCTCAAAATACCTTATTGCACTATACTCATCTATTTTATTTGTCTATTTATTGCTTTTAGAGAGAGATTTTTGCTATAGGGTATGTGTGCTTGCCAAGAGACAAAGAGATAGAAAGTGAGAAGTCACCCGATAGAGGAGATGGCCATGCTGCAATCCCTTCTCCTCCATCCTTCTTTTGGGATCTTGGGCATGCACACACATGTGCTGGCATGAGTTTTAAGTTGCTGGCTCCGAGATTTGAATAATGTGGAAGTTCAGCAACGTAACCATTATGCAATCTGCTGGTCCCATGTGCTCACCTATTTTAAGACTGTAGTTGACCACCGAAAATTGAAAATGCAAAAAGTGAAACTACAGGGAAGGGGGTACTTAAAATGTGACTGTACTTAATGATGAATACTTTAAAGAGAAGATAAAATGAAGTTATTAGGGATCAGCAGATGGTATAATGGTTACATTGTTAGACCCCCATGTAGTTGACTGTGGTTTGAGTCCTGGATTTGGCAGCTTAAAACTCACTCTGGGTGTGTATGTGTGTGTGAGCCCAAAATCTGAAGAGGAGAGTGGAGGAGAAGGGGTTGCAGTGTGGCCAGCCCCTCTGGGAGGTGATTTCTCGCTTTCTGTCTCTCTGTCTAGCCAGTGAATATATGTGCCCTATAGCCAAAAAAAAACTCTATTAAAAAAAAAAAAGAGGTTATTAGGGTGGGCTCTAATCCAATATGAGGAGATTAGGACACAGACACATACATGAGATGCAGGGAGGAGACGGCCTGCTTCAAGGAGAGAGGGATTCAGAAGAGACCAGTCCTGCCAACACCATGCTTGGACTTGCAGCCTCCAGAATTATGAGAAAGTACATTTCTGCTATTGAAGCCACTCTTTCAGCTGGTCGCATACAATGCACACTTTAATGCATGCCCCTCCTTGGTTATCACTTACTTTTTTCAAGAATAACATGAAAGTTTTCTACTTCATCTTACTGTTATGCATATATGAATTTTTTTATCATATAGGATATAGCATAATTTATCTGACCCCTTCCTACTGAAAATCGTTTCAATCGTTTATAATATTTTACTATTAAAGACAGCATTGTAAGAAATAAATAATCTTATACATAAATAATTTTACACATGGACAAGCTATAGGATCAGTTTCTAGAAGTGGGGTCACTGGGCTTAAAAGCCTGTGCAGTAAAATTTTGACCATCATTGCCAAATTGTCCTTCATGGAGTTTGTAGATGAACACTTCCACAAGGAAGAAGGAGAGTTCTTTCCACTTCTTCCACACATTGTTTGTTATCAAACTTGTTAATTTTTACCAATCTGGTGGGTAAGGAAATCACATCTGGAGAAGTATCAGCTCTGCCTTCCTCTCACTTTGAGTGATGTTGAACATCTACACATAAACATAAAGGGCATTTGTGTTTAATATTTTGTTTAAGCTTCTTTTTCTCCTGGGTTTTTCCATAGTTTCTTATTGTAGATGTTCTTTATTTGTTAGAAAAAAAAAATTTTTTTTTCAGTGACACGAGGTGCAAGCATTTCTCCCAGTTTGCAGTTGTCTTGTTTACAAAAAAAACCTTCTGAGGAGGTTGTGTAGAACATGTCAAGCTTAGGGCCAGAAAGTGGCATAGTGGTTAAGGTACTGGACTCCCACATGGTCTACTACAGTTCATGTCCCAGACGTGGTGGCTTGAAACTCACGTCAGCTGTATGTGCATGCATGGCCTACATCTCAGGAGGAGAATGGAGAAGGGATTGCAGTATGGCCATCCCCTCCTAGGAGTGACTTTTCACTTTCCCTGTCATTGTCTCTCTCCAGCAAATGCATCGCCCTATAGCAAAAGCTTAAAGAAAAAAAAAAAGAAAATTTTAAGCATGTTATCAAATTTATCAGTCTTTTTTCCCTCTGGTTGTTATTAAAAATAATGTTCTCCCATGAGTGAGAGGTACAAAGTCAGATTAAGAGAGAGAGAGCAAACCAGCATCCACAAAAGGATCTTGTGACTCACCGCCAGCCCCAGATCACAGCGTGCACGTGCCTGGCGTACTCAGAGAGGTCTCTGAACATGCAGCCTTAACCTTCTCACATGAGTCAACTTCATAGAGCATCGTGTTTTTCTTCTGTGTTTGTTGTCTGGCCCCAGTTCTTTTTAAAATAAGGCCATGGCATCTGACACTGCCCAGAGTTAAGCCAGACTTTCACAGGGAAGAGCCCAGTCCCCTAAAAGTCAGCCATCACTGCAGGTACCAGTTGTAAGCTCAGGATCCCCCGGCCATCTGTACTTCAGACCAACCGGCTACAGGTTCAGGTATTCCCACCAGCTCCTCAAATTTAATAATTCACTAGAAAAACTAACAAGTCAGGAAAGAACTACACAGTTTAAACATTTTTAGTTTTGTTATAGCTAAGAGGATACAAATCAGAACCAACTAAGAGACATACAGGGTGAGGTCAGGAAGGCTCTAACTGTGAAGTTCTATTGTCCACTGTCTCTGGAGTCAGGATGAATCACCCTCTAGACAATCAGTGTGTAACAATATTCAGAGTATTGTCAATTACGAATGTGTGCCTGAGCTTCAATGTTCAAAGCTTTTATTGGGGTTTCATTACATGGGCATGAATGATTGAACCATTGCTCATGTGTTGAACTCAATTGCCAGTTCGTCCTGCTTTCTGGGGATTAAGTTAATATTACTTGGCTTAAAGCCTCAACCTTCTGATCACATGGTTGGTCTTCTGTGTGACTAGGCCCTACCTTGAGTCATTTCCTTAGTATAAACTGCTTCGGGGCACACCATGAGTCACCTAGTTAGCATAAACGATCAAGGCCCACCATGAACAACAAAGACATTCCTATTACTCAGAAAATGCCAAGGATTTAGAGGTTACCTTCCAGGAACCAGCGACAAAGCCAGCAAATTCTTCAAACAGCAGGATACAGATTCTGGATTTTGGGTCATGGAGAACATCTTACCTTTTTCTAAGACTATTACAAAAACAAAATGCCCATGATTTTCTGTAGTATTGAAAATATTCCATTTTTTTGCAACATATTTTTAATCCATCTGGAATGTATCTTATTTTAAAATGTGAAAACAGACTCAACTTAATTTTTTTTCCTCAATACTTGTCCCCAAATCACTTAATGAGTGAACAGTTTTTTTCTTCACTGGTTGAAATGCCAATCTTGCCATCAACTACATTTCTGTGTAATGGGTCAATTTCTAAACTTCTTAGTGTGTGCCATTGATCTGGTTTTTATATGTTCATATAGCACACTTTTAATTATTATAGTTTTATCATTTATCTCAAATTAATAACAAATTTCTTAAACTTCGAAAAACAGATCCTTGGAACTAGGTTTAAAAAAGGAAATGGGGGTGCCGGCAGGTGACGAGGTGGTTAAGGCCACTAGACTTCCACATGACTGAATGTGATTTGAGTCCTGGACCTGGTGGCTTGCTTTCTCACTTTCCCTCTTTCTCTCTCTCACTCTGTCCCTCTCTGGTCAAATTAAAATAAATAAATAAAGTAATTATATTTTTAAAATGGGCCAGCAGGTCCATGGTGGTTAAGGTGTGGGAGTCCCACGTGGCCAGCAGCAGTATGAGTCTTGGTCTCAGCAGCTTGAAAATCACTGTGGGCACATGTGTGACAGTGCCCCAAATCCCAAGATAATGGAGGAGAAAAGATTGAGGCATGGCCATCGCTCTGGGGGTTGGTTTCTCGCTTTCTCTCTCATTGTCTCTCTGTCTGTCTCTGTTGTGTGCATACATCTAAGACAAAGACCTAAACAAAGAAAGAAATAAACCAATTAGAGGCAAGACACAAACATGAGAGGTCTTCAAAAAGTTCACAGACTATGCATACTACAAACATCTATGTGTGGATTTCAAAAAAATATTGCAATGAAATTAGCTTCTACTTTAATTCTATTTTTGGTGAACATTTTGAAGTCCTTTATAGAGGTCAGATAAGTAGAGAGACTTTTATTGATCTAACCCTTAAGCTGGTCAACAACTTAAAGTAGGAATTGTTTCCCATGAAATAGCTTAATTTTATGCCAGAATTGAAGGGAACTCACACAAGTGTGCTCCATTCATTTGTCATTTATAAGAAGTTATTCAGGGAGTCTCGCAGGTGGCGTGGTGGTTAAGGCACTGGACTCCCACATGGCTGACCATGGTTTGAGTCCCAGACTTGGTGACTTGCTTTCTCACTTTCTTTCTCTCTTTCTGGTCAAATTCAATAATTACAATAATAAATATAATAAAATAAACTATTTCTTTGGGAAAAAAAGGAATTATTCAGAATCAAATGGAAAATGTTTGTCACATTGGGAATAGCCCAATCAGCTGCATTTCTTACTCTGCTCAAATTCAGTAGGGGGATTTTAGGGTTTATTAGTCGGTTACTCAATGAATTGACCCCAGGCTTTCTTCAATGACCACCTCTTGCCTATGTTGATCTGGGGTTAGGTCACTCGCTTCTTCTAATAGCATCAGCCAGGCTTCCTGTTCCTGACCAAGACAGGTTTAAATCAGCCAATTCAAGCCAGGTCCAATGTTGCTGGCAGAATCTAATTCTTTGGTTGTCAGCCCTAGAAGGAATTATCATCTTCATTCTGAACTTTTCCTTCAGGCTAAGGATATTGGAGGCATAGATCACATATTTGTGGCTCTCAGAGGTAAAAATGTGTCCTTGTAAGCTTGTCTGTGAGCACAGCACAAAGTTCACACTCTATCTCAGCAGCACGTCTAACCGGTGAGCTTTGAGTTACTTATCAAACCTCATTTCCCCAGTAACAGCATCAGATGCCTGCCATATCTTTCTACCTTATTTAATTTTCATATCCATTAAGATTTAAAGGCCATGAAATTTATTCTTTAATTAAAAAACTATCGTAACCTTAAGTATATATGTACTTATTTTTATCAGACAAAGGTCAAGCACCTGCTCTATGACAGGCACCGTGCGCTGGAGATAGAAAGTTAAGTACGATGGAGGAGGCCTCAGGCTTCACAAGGCTTGTGACTGACTGATGTAGATCCATGGCAACTCGCCATTTAGAAAATAACCCTATAGTGGGACCAACAGAAGACATAGAAGTTATGTTGCTGGACTCCCACATGGCCAACCATAGTTCGAGTCCTGGACTTGGTAGCTTGAAAATCACGCTTGACACATGTGCGTGTGTGCCCAAGATCCCTGGAAGAGAATGGAGAAGAGATTGCAGTGTGGCCATCCTCTCTAGGGGGTGATTTCTCACTTTCCTTCTCACCATCTCTGTCTCTCTCTCTGAAGAGTGCACACACCACAAGACAAAAACCTCTAAAACAGAAATAACCCTATAGTGGAAATAACCAAGTTAGCCTAACACAGGCTAAGTGGACCCATGAGAATCTGGAAACATTTGATGGTGTGTGAGTGAGTGAGTGCTGGATTAGACTGATCCAAGCTGTGCCATGAGCCTCCTGTCTCAGCCTCCCAAGTAGCAGGACCATGGGTGTGCATCATGACATCTGGCTTAATATTTTTACTTTTAATTTAATTTAATTTATTATTATTATTATTTAAATTTGACCTGAGAAAGGGAAACTGAGAAAGCAAGCTGCCAGGTCCGGGACTTGAACCGCAGTTGGCCTATAGGAGTCCAGTGCCCCAACTACCATGCCACCTACTGGCTTCTGGCATAACATTTGTTGTTTTATTTCTCACTGTGTTCCAGAAATGATTTGAGGTGGATTAAGATTTTTATTGACATTAAAAATACCCAGTAAAGTAGTATACTTACAAATAGGAATATTGAGGGACCAGCAGTTAGCGTAATGGCTATGTCACTGGACTCCCACGTAGTCGACTGCGGTTCACGTCCTGGACCCGGTGGCTTGAAACTCACGCCGGGCGCTTGTGTGTGCGTGCCCAAGATCCTGAGAGGAGAATGGAGGAGAAGGGATTGCGGCATGGCCATCCCCCCCTGGGGGGTGATTTCTTGCTTTCTGTCTCTCTCTGTCTGGTGAGCGCACATGCCCTATAGCAAAAACCTCTCAAAAAAAAAAAAAACACACAAATAGGAATATCGATAAGATGCCATTATACACTAAATTAGAACACAAACGACCCTCAACTTTTGATGGAGTTACATTCCAATAAGCCTATTGTAAGTTGAATATATTTTAAGTTGAAAATGCATATCAACTATTAATTCAAAATATAGTTTTTACTGAGTATCATTTTTGTGCCATCATAAAGCTGAAAAATCTTTATGTTGAACCACTGTATGACAGGGAACATCTGTAATGAATACTATATTTCAAATAATCATTTTGTTGTGGTGAATGACTTGTAAAATATGAATCCTTTTTGCTAGTTCAGGCACCACAAAGCTAGAGAATGAATATGCTAATATTCTTGGCTTATAAATTCAAAAGGAAGGGTGCAAGTATGATTAAGAAAAAAGTTGAAAGAAGAGTTGGGTAGGATGGATTTTGTTTAGGATAAGTAGATCCATCATCAGAAGCTATGGCATGGAGGGTTGAGGATGCAGTTATATCTCATGGAGGGTGTCATAGACAGAATTCTAAGGATACCTCCCTCCCCATTCTTGGTCTCTGGTATATATGCACCTTGTCTGTTATTCAATTAAACACCCATCTAGGAACTACTGTCATGGCATTTTGCAGATTTAATGTAATTAAGTTACCAAATCAGCCAGGATGAAGGTAGAGAAAGTATCTGGTAGGAGGGGCCTAATCACACGAATCCTCTAAAGCTGAGTTTTCTGGAGATAAAGATGTCAGAATTTGAAGCACATGGAGGAGTTGATATTCTTTTACCAACTGGAAGATAAAGGGGGCCGTGTGACCAGGGTATGGGTGACCTCCAGATACTGAGATGCTCCCAGCTAATGGCCACCAGGGAACCAGGATGTTGATCCCACAACCAAAAGAATTACATTTTACCAACATCAAGAATGAACTTCAAAGTGGATTTTCCCCTAGAATCTCCAGAGGAGAAATCCACTGGATGGCACCTTGATTTCAGCCCTGTGAGTAGGAACCCACGTATGGAGTGTTGAAATTGTGAGGTATAGAACTGTGTGCTGATTGGTGAATGCTGGTCTAGGTTGCTAAGTCTGGGAGGTAGTTTACTACACAGCAATAGAAAGTTCACGTAGAGGGGAAATGAAATAGGGGTTGTGATAAACTCTTCCCCATGTATGCAAGCTGCGTTTAAGTAGCTTCCTTTGCATCAGCTCCAAGGAAGAAAGGAGAGAAGGCGTGTTCTGAATGCAATAAAAGTTGAGCTCATTGCATTTGGTCACATGTATCTGAGACTAGATTGAGTTTTCAGCATGAAATAGAAAGGGGGCCCAAGTTAAAAAATTAGTAAAATGGAGTTATATTTTTATACTTCTGAGTCAATTACTGTAACATTTATACTCACTGTTATTTTTCACTTTGTTGCTAAAAGTATTTAAGAATGTCCTTACTCTACAGCTTCCATAAGACAATGATATATTCATTTTGTTTTTCATAACTCAAGTGCATTTTCTCCTTTGCCTGAATCTTCACTGAAACATGGATTGAAAGACTGCACTGGCCTGGAGGGCAGGACAGTGATAAAATGTAATTCTCTGTTAGGCAGACCCATGTGAAAGCTTGCCAGGTTGCATCCAGGCACCTCCCAGAGTACACCAGGCATGCACATACCTATGACCCAGGACTGGTTGAAGCTTGGGGTTGATGGCATCGTCAGGACCCTGTCAAGGGTGCTATCGCTCTCTCTCTCTCTCTCCCTCTCTCTCTCTCATGGAATAAATGAATAAACAGTTTTTAAAACTCTGAGAGGAACACCTACCAACTGCAACACATAGACTTTATATGAGTCCTGATTCAAACAGTCAAAAAAAGTTATAAGATAAACAGAAAGTTTGTATCTTTTGGAAAATTTTCTATAAAGAAATTATTGTTAATTTTTAAAGGTGTGATTATACACTCTCCACCAACAGGGTCTTCAAAAGGTTTATGAAAATTTTTATGTATTATGGAAAAGTTTATGCATTATGAAAAAAACTATCCAGGGACTTCAAATATTTTTGCACCACAAAAAAGTCATACTTTAATGCCATTCTCCAAGAAATGTATGTACACGCATATTGGTATGGATATATACATACATAACAAAAGGTTTGTGGGTAAAATAAGTGTCTGGAATTTGCTTTCAAATAATACGGGGTTGGGGACTTAGGTTTACAGACGAGTCGATGATTGTTGAGTATGGGGTGGTGAATACATGAACATTCACTATGTTTGTTCATTATGATAAGTATGCATCATTTTCAGTTTTGTATATTTGAAATTTTTCATTAAAAACCAATGTAGCCCACTTTGGTTCCTTTCTGGCTTTGGTGACTGAAGCTGCAGTGAGGCCAGCCCTGTGGGGCACCCGGGCTCCTCCGGAGCACCACCTTGCAGAGCAGGAGCCTCTGCACAGGCAGGCACGAGTCCTTTCCCTCAGTTTCCTTTATTCCTATCAAGGTTTCTCGACAGAAACCCACTGCTCTTCTTTTATATCATCTTTCTTTTCTATTTCTGAACTCCATTTCATGCTTTTTCTAATTATTCCCAAGAAAAGAAACTTGAAATTCACATATGTTGCAACTAGAAATCTTGTTGCTGAAAGGGCATGCAGAAATAGCCCGGCGGGTAGACTTCTACCCAAGGGGAACAGCTGGGAAAGAACTTCTGCCTTATTTTTTCTTTAAAATAAGGTTATTTAACAGGTCTGAGGAAAGCATAGTGAGCCATATTTTATTTTCCTGTTAATTGCACTTGAGCTGAAAACCAAAGTCAAAAGCATTTTACAAAATAAAAAAATAAGCCCCTCGAAAGTGTAAATTTAATTTCCTAGAACTTTAATAGACCAGAGTAAATGAAGATCTTCATTCTGGGTTTTATTTCCAGTGGATTAGTTGTGAAATAGCAAGGACTTCACCTGACAAGTACGAAACTCCCAGGTAACTGTAAGTTGGAGCCCTTATCAAGGGGGAGCTTCTCAGTACAGCAAAATGAGCAACACATTATAATAGCGTCAAAAAGAGTGAAATACTTGGCTATACAGTTGACAAAAGAACAAAACATACACTCTGAAAACTGCATTCCAGCATTCTTTATAGCAGCCTGGGACTGGATGACCTCTTCTAAGATAGCTCATTTTCGGGGCTGGCACGTCGGTGCTGGCTATTGGCTGGGAGCTTACCAGGGATTGTGAAACTGACAACTTGTTCTTCTCTCCATTAGCTTCTCCATGAGCTATCCAGCTTCCTCGGAGCATGGTGACTGGCTTCTGAGAAGGAGAAGAAGTCTCTCTACGGACAGGAAGTAGAAGCGACTCGTTTCTCAGAGTCCGGATCTGGAAACAGGTACCATTACTTCCGTTGCATTCTATTGGTTAAACAGTCACGGAGCCCAGATTCAGGGATAGGGGACACAGAGATTATGAAAATTTTGATAGTAATTTTCAGAACTAGGATTAATCCAGGTATGTCTGAATCTAGATTTCAAAGTCTTAAGAATTCTACTTTGGGGACCGGCAGTTGGCATAATGGCTATGTTACTCAACTCCTATGTAGTCGACCGTGTTTTGAGTCCTGGGCCTGGTGGCTTAAACTCATGCTGGGTGTGTGTGTGCATGTGTGCCCAAGATCCCAAGAGGAGAATAGAGAAGAAGGGATTGCAGTGCGGCCATCCTCCTGGAGGGTGATTTCTTGCCTTCCGCCTCTCTCTGTCTTTCTGGCGAGCGCATGTGCCCTATAGAAAAAACTCTCCAAATAAAAAAGAATTTTACTTTGCATTTTGAATAGAAGGGGTGAGAGACCCTGGGTTGGAAAGTCAACTATAATTATTGGGAGAGGTGGTGCTCTGTAACCCTGCTCGTAACTAAGATCATTTTGGGGGGAAAAATTGCACTATTTATGGTAAATTTTAATGATGTCACTTTAATATCAAGTTTCTGGAGGTGAGAAGGCCACTAAAGTTGGAGATATTAAAGAACAAACAGAGAAAGGGCTTGTTTCCTTTTTAGCCACAGATCTGTGGATAGGAGTGCCATGAACAGAAGGAGCTCCATGTTTCGGTCTGGGTGGGGCATGCCTTAGCTCAGCACCTAGTTCCTCACTGGGTTACAATTAAACCACTCAAACCCCGTTATCATTGCTGACAGCTGGGGCATATGCCAGCATGATTCAAACCTGGTAGCACATCAAAATCAGGAGTCAGGGCTTCAATCTGCTGTTGCTTTTTAAAAAAATTCTGTATTTATTTAATATTACTTATTATTATTATTATTATTTTAAATTTGCTATAGGGCACATGCACTCACCAGAGAGGGATGAGAGAGAGAGAGAGAGAGAGAGAGAGAGAGAGAGAGGAAGTAAGCCTCTTGGTCCAGGACTTGAACTGTGGTCAGCCATGTGAGAGTCCAGCGCCTTAACCATTGCACCACCTGCTGGCTCCCAGCTGTTGCTTTTAAGATGCAACTAGAGGGGGCCCGCAGATGGCATAGTGGTTATGTTGCTGGACTCCCACATGGCCCACTGCGAGTCGAGTCCTGGACCCAGTGGCTTGAAAATCACGCTGGGCATATATGCATGTGTGTCCAAGATCCCAGGAAGAGAACGAAGGAGAAGAGATTACGGAGTAGTCATCCCCCAGGAGGGTGATTGCTCATTTCCCTCTGTCTCTGTCTCCATCTCTCTCTCCAAGGAGAGCACACGCCCTAAGGCAAAAAGGATGCATTCATTCTATTCTGTCATTGTCTCCAAAAGTTGCTGCTGCCCCTGGGAAATTCCAGCCATTGTCCACATTTGATTTCCAGATCTCAGGTTTTCATGCCATTAAAGATGAAGATTTGCATAAATCACAGCTGCTGAGAGATGGGCTTAAGTGACTATAACTTGGTAAAAAGGCTCTCGTTGCCTGGATAACGTGTTCTTGGGTTCTCTCTGGTGTTCCTGGGTGAAACTGTGCTGGGAGACCGGCGCCTCGTTATGAAAACCGCTCACTGAGAAGGCCAGGAACCCATGATCTCTCAGTGGTGCCCATTAGCCAAGAGAAAACAGTCATCTCTGCTGACCGTAGGCTTATTTTCCAGAATTTCCAAAAACCAAGGTCCTGGAGCCACACTGGGACCACCCATCCCATGCAGCTGGGCACAGGCTATGTCTACCCATTCACTTCCGCAGGTCCTCAACCTCAGAATGGTCTGGCTGAAAGTGCTCTGTGTAGATAATGCAGGCTACAGGGTAGCCTGTAGTCTCTGGGAGAAGCCTAACCATTGACACAAACAGTTCTACTACAGGAATAACCAAGAAGCCACTTCACAGGGGACCTCTGTGCAAGGGGCTGTGTCCTTTCAACTAGGAAGGATGAGAACTCTGGCATAGGACAGAACTGCCTATCAGACGGCCCAGTGAAACAATTTGTCCCCCCACTCTGTCTGTTCCAAGTGCTCTGAGAATTACCAAGGAAGGTTCCCGGAATTCTTGCCTGGCAGGGCCAATAAACGATTTGTTGCAGACTTGTGCAGACCAGAGCGCTTCCGTCTCTAATGGACTGAAAGCCATTAGCACCATCGATCTGTGCCCAGGATGCAGACTGAGCCCTTCCTGCGCGGTTTAAGAGAAGGCCACTGAGACAGGTGCATGGACAGTCCGGCTCCTAGGGTATGGCCCAGGCTGCCACTGGAATCCTTTCAACCTGAACCTTTTATTAGGAGCGGAAACTGCAAGAACCTGATGGGGGGAGGGAGGAGCAGGGAAAAGGTGGCAGCCGACAACATGGCATCAGCTGCATCCGTTGAGGGTCTGAGGCAGCATGCATGGAAAAGCAGCACAGAGGTCTGGGGGACAGGCTGGGGGAATGAGGACCTCCAGGAGAGCAAATGTTTGGCTGAGCAGTTCATCTCTGGGAAAGTCAGCATCTGGGGTAAATAGGCTTCCAGCCTCACTGAGGAGACAGCATTTGAACAGCAGCCTTAGCCCCTGACCCAGGGATTTGGAGTTAAGGCACGGACCTGGGGCCGGGGTAGAGACACAGTGGGTGGGCTCCTATGGCTTTGCCTGCTTCCTTCTTCTGTGGCTAGGGTTCTCCTTTGCCACAGTCCTGGGTTCTTCCAGGCTGGGCATCAGCCGAAGTGTACTCTATAGGGACGAGTTGGCTTCATCCATTGCTCTTGTGCCTCCCTCCTAATTCTCTGATGCTACCCAAGGCCTCCAAATCTTACTGGAGGCCTGTAAACTGCTATCGCCCCTCAACCTTCCTTACTCAGATCAATCCTACTGTGTAGGTCACAGTCAAGAAGGAAGGGAAAAGGCAAGGCCATCAAAGTTCACCTATGTACCTTGACCCCAGGTTAGTGGCTTATTTCTACAGCCCTTCTCAGAAGGGCCAGTCTGGTTTTAATTCTAGGTATTTTGTCTCCTTCACTCAAACCATAGGCCACACAGACCCCAAGCCATGGGGATTTAAGTAGTGCCAGTCCTGCCTATGGGATGTAAGTATACTATTTACCTCCTGCCCACCTCTATCCCATGCCCTGTTCAAATAACCGGGCTCTTACTAGGCTGAGGATGGCCTGACCTTTCGCTCTTACTGACTGTCTCCTGGGGCCTGCCATTCTCTTCCAGGCCTGGATCTGCCTGCTGACGAATGTGGCTGATGCTGCTCACCTGCCTGGTCTGGTTAGCACCTACTCTTTGAGCTCAATCTCCAATTGGCGGCCTGGTAGGCAGAGTTCTAGTCTGGTCCCCGAGGTTCCCACTCCCTGGTGTGTATAGTCTGGCCCCGAGGTTCCCACTCCCTGGTGTGTATGCCCTGGATAACCCATCCCCTAAGAATGGGACCTGTAAAGATGAGGGATATCACACCTGTGATTATTAAACATTGTAAGACAGAGGGATGGGCCTGCCTTTGACTGGTGAATCTTTTAAAAGAGGGCCAGAGTTCAGAGATGGAAGTCGGAGAGGTTCAAAGCAGCAGAAGCAGATGCCGATGTTCTCCCTTTGGCCTTGAAGAAGCAACTGCTGTGTTGATGGGAGGGTCCATGGCAGGGAATGGCAGGAGACCTCTAGGAGCTGAGAGCCTCAGTCCTACAACCTCAAGGACTGAATTCTGCCATCAGTCAGTGAGCTGGGAAAAGACTAGATCCTCCAGATGAAAGCACCGCCATCTAGCTAATGGCCAGATCGCAGCCTCTGAGACCCTGAGCCAATTACCCAGCTAAGCAGTGAGTCCAGATCACACATACTGCTCCTGCAGGGGGGAGCACCCCACCAGACTATCACTACTACCACCACCCCCACCACCCCTACCACCACCAGACTCCTGACTCATGAAGCTGTGAGAGAATAAAAGCAGGTTGTTTTAAGCTGGTTAACTTGTGGTCACTTGTTACACAGCAATAGAAAACTAACCTACCATGTTTGAACATTCTGCTGCCTTCTCTTGGCTAGACTGTCTGTTTTGTGTGTGGCCTAGTCCTTCCATTATTGTCTTCTATCTTTCCAGAGGGACAGAATAGCCTTCCAGCGGCAATTCCTGAGTCTGTCTCGTGTCTCATGGGGCCTGTGTACCTCAGCAGATGAGTTCAATTTCAGACTGAAGTCACTGCTGCCTATACTACCTCATGCTCTGTTTCGGCCTAAATGTGTCCCAGAGCATGACAATATCCTTAAAGGAACATAGCAGCTCACATACTAGTGGTTTAAAGAATACCCTAAGTGGCATGCTTGGTGATGTTAGGGTCTCTGAGTGTCCTTCAGGTATTCTTTTTTTATTTAATTTAGTAAATTTATTATTATTATTTATACATTCAATCATCATTTAGATTGTAAAGAGACTTTACCCAGCATGATATACACCTCAGTCCAGCCCAGTTGAGACTACTATACACATCCTTATCAACAAATAATAAACCATATCTGTATCCCACAAATGTCTTACCTCTCTATTTTTTTCCCAAATTTCCTTTCCTATGCTCTTCCCCTCCCACACTCTACTTCCACTTTGTCTCTAGTGTTCATAACAATTTTCAGTGCTTTTGTATCCTTCAGTCTTTCAGTCTCCACCATAGAGTGCAGACAGTCAGAATATGGTAAGTGGAGACATGCAATGTCTCTCTTTCATAGCCTGACTTGCTTCACTCAGCAACAAATCTTCCATCTTCATCCATTTTCTGATAAATTCCAGGGTCTTGTTTTTTTTTTTTTTTTTTAATGGTGGAATAGTATTCCATGAAGTATATGTGCCACATTTTTTCAATCCATTCATCTCTGTGGACATTTGGGTTGGTTCCATGTCTTAGTAATTGTGAAAATGTTGCGATATGGGACCAGCAGTTAGCATAATGACTATGTTGCTGGACTCCCACATAGTCGACCGTGTGCAGTTCGCGTCCCGGACCCGGTGGCTTAAAACTCACACCGGGCGCATGTGCGTGCGTACCCAAGATCCCAAGAGGAGAATGGAGGAGAAGGGATTGAGGTGTGGCCATCCCCACTGGGGGGTGATTTCTCACTTTCTGTCTCTCTGTCTCTCTCTGTCTGTCTGGCGAGCACATGCGCCCTATAGTGAAAACCTCTCAAAAAAAAAAAAATGCTGCAATAAATATAGTTGCACAAGCACTTTTCTGACTGAGCATTTCTCCTGTCCTTTGGGTAGATACCCAGGAGTGGAATTGCTGGATTATATGGTAGTTCTATTTGAAGGGCTTTGAGGAACCTCCATATTGTTCTCCATAATGGCTGGACCAATTTACATTCCCACCAAATGTAAGAATGTTCCCCTTTCACCACATTCCCGCCAGCACTTATCATTTTTTCACTTTGCCATTCTGACTAGGATTAAGTGGCATCCCTTATGATGGAGGATGTTGAACATTTTTTCATATGCTTTTTGGCTGTTTGTATGTCTTCCTTAGAGAGTTGTTTATTCAGCTCATTTCCCCATTTTTTATTGTGTTAATAATTTTCTCCCGAGTAAGCCACTTGAGTTCTCTGTATTCTTGTTATCAGACCCTTATCTGAGGCACAGTTAACAAAAATTCTCTCCCATTCCAAGAATTTTATTATCCACTCTACCTTCTCCACTAGAGGAGTTGTCAATTCACACTAATTACTGTGTCCTTTGCTGTGCAGAAACTTCTTGATCTGATGTAATCCCACTTGTTTATTTTAGGGATTATTGCCTGTGCTTTGGGGGTCTTGCTTAAGAAATCTTTGTCTACCCCAATGTCTCCTAGAGTTTCCCTAGTGTTTTCCACCAGTAGTTGTATAGTTTGTGGTCTTGAGTTTAGATCTTGGATCCACTTTGAGCTGATTTTTGTTAATGATGACAGATAGGGGTTCAGATTCATCTTTGTGCAGATGGATACCCAGTTTTTCCAGCACCATTTGCTAAAGAGGTTTTCCTTTTCCCACTGGATTGTCTGGTACCCCTTGTCAAAGATCATTTTGGCTGTATGTTTTGGGGTTTATTTCTGGAGTCTCTACTCTGTTCCATTGATCCTCATGTCTGCTTTTTTGCCAATACCATACTGTTTTGACTATCACAGCTTTGTAATATATTTTAGGGTCAGGAATTGAGATGCCACTCACTCCATATTAATAGAAAGAAAGATAAAAACCCTATGGTCATTTCAATTGATACTGAAAAAGCATTTGACATAATATGACATTCCTTTATGATTAAGATTCTCAGTAAAATTGGCATAGAAGGATTGTTTCTCAGCACAATAAAAGCCATTTGTGAAAAACCTATAGCTAACATTATACTGAATGGGGAAAAGCTGAGCGTTTTTCCACTAAAAACTGGTACAAGACAAGACTGCCCACTTTCTCCACTCCTATTCAATATAGTGCTGAAAGTCCTAGCCAATGCAATCAGACAAGAGAATGAAATAAAAGGCATTCCAATAGAGAAAGAGGAGTTGAAATTATCTCTGTTTGCAGATGACATGATTGTATGCTTAGAAAACCCAATAGTGTCCACAGAAAACCTTCTTGAAGTAATGAATGCAAACAGTAAAGTGGCAGGATACAAAATTAACTTACAAAAGCCTGTAACATTTCTATATACAAACAAAAGCAGATGGACACAGAACTGAAGAAAGTAATCCCATTTGCCATAGCCACAAGAAGTATAAGATACCTTCCAGTATTCTTACCTCTATCTTCCCATGGTCTAAACCAATCAAGAAAAGAAAAGGACTTGGCAGACAGATACCAAGTGAGCAATGATGAGGATGATCAGAGAATGAGGGTGAGGTCTCTGTGCAGGGGGTTTCCTCTCACTGCACCTGGCATTAGGTAAACCCCAGCCCAGACAGCATGTACTGGGACAGTCCCTCCCTGCAGGAGCTGAATATGTGCTTCTGTAGATGGATTGCTCATGAGCAGATGGAGAGAATGAATAGCTGGGTGTACCAGGGGTCACCAAATGGCAAAGATCACCCCATCTCCACCAGCCAGAAGTGAGCGAAAGGGCAGAGGCAGAACAGACCTCTTGTTAAGCTTGCTCTGCATGGAAGGAAATGCTTGGAGCCAAAAGGCATCACCCCCAACACCCTCTATCTTCAGTAAAGTGGAGATGCCTTATCACCCCCAGTTAGTCTCAGAATCTTCCCTGGCTAACTCTGCAGGGGAGAGGCAAGCCATCCCACACACAGCTCCACCTAGTCAGGCTGGACCTTTCCAATTGGAGAGAAAGCCCAATTGAAAACAAAACACACAAAAGCATAAAGTTACCAATTAAACAGTTCTTATCCTAATTGGGCTAAGTTTAGTCAAAGACATACTGGGTGAGGAAGGCCTATTGGTTACATAGAACTGATTATTTTTTTTTAAAAATTATATTGTGGGGCCAGTAGGTGGCATGGTGGTTAAGGCACTGGACTCCCACATAGCCGACTATGGTTCAAGTCTTGGACCTAACAGCTTGGTTTCTCTCTCTCTCTCTCTCTCTCTGGTGAGCACATGTGCCCTATAGCAAAATTTTAATTAATAATAATAATGATAAGTAAAATTAAATATATATATACATATTGTAAAACATATAACAGACCTGCCTGTGGCCTGGTAGTGGCTAAGGCCACTAGATCCCACATAGACAACCATTGATTCTAGTCCTAGACTCAGTGGCTTGAAAAATGCTCAGGACATTTGTATGTGTGTGCTCAAAATCCCAAAAGGAGATAGAAATGGAGGAGAAAGGATTGTGGCATGACCACGTCCCATTGGGGATGCTTTCTCACTTTCCCTTTCTCTCTCATGAGCACACACACTTTCTGGCAAAATTTAAAACACATGGATGATATAAAATTTTAGCCACTGTAGGTGTACAGCTCAGTGCATGAACGTGGCTCCCCTTTAAGCACAGGGCAGCTGCTTTTCTTGCCAGTTCCAGAATTGCTCATGATCTTGCTCTCCTGGTTCTCTCAGCCTGGCTGGCTGGGGGTGCCTTGGCTTTCTGACCGTGGTGTAGGTTTTTGGCCGTGGCTCCACTCCTGGGTTAACTGCTCCTGTGATTTGGCTTCTGGGTCATTAGAACTCTTAAGTTCTCGCATTACTGTTTTTCAAATCTTAGTTTGCTCATCTTGAACAGCTGGACTTCGAGGCTTGGGTTCAGAATTGAAGTGCCTACTCTGTCCCCTGCCCCCACGTGTACCAGGCCACCTCCTACCAGGGGCTTTTATTACCCACCCTACCGTCTCCACTAGAGAATGGTCGTGAGTGACCCAGAAGTAGTCATCTCCTTCACTCATCTCTAGATGTGCTATCACTCTGAGTCTCTAAAAAATGTGTTATTATTTTTTTTCTTTTAGAGAGAGATTTTTGCTAGAGGGTATATGTGCTTGCCAGAGAAACAGAAAGTGAGAAATCACCCCCCACCACACACACACACACACACACACACACACACACACACACCCTCCCTCAGGGAGGATGGCCATGCTGCAATCCCTTCTCCTCCAGTCTCCTCTCTGGATCTTGGGCATGCACACACACACACCTGGTGTGGGTTTTAAGCCACTGATCTGGGACTTGAACTGTGGTCAACTATGTGGGAGTCCAACAACCTAACCATTATGCCATCTGCTGGTCCAAAAATATGTATTCTTAATTCTTATTCTCCTTTGTTCTCAATGGACCTCCGGTGTGCTCAGTAGTTAAAGGTTGTATCTGTCTCTTCAGGAAAGAATGACTAGCTTTTCCCTGCTCTGACCATTGTCAAAGTGTTCTCTAGGCAGGCCGTGCCCTGCTCAGGCCACTCCTAGGGAGAGATTTCCCATGCTCTTACCATCACTGGTTATGTAAGAAATCAAATCAAACAAAAATGGACCATAGAATATTTTTCACACTGGAATGGAAGGTCATAGTTACTTTTACCAATGCTAAGAGTCTGAATCTTTTTTTCTTTTCTTTTTTTTTTTTCTTTATTTTTTTTTATTTTATTTATTTATTTTTTTTTTTGAGAGATTTTCACTGTAGGGCGCGTGCGCTCGCCAGACAGACAGAGAGAGACATAGAGACAGAAAGCGAGAAATCACCCCCCAGGGGGGATGGTCACGCCGCAATCCCTTCTCCTCCATTCTCCTCTCGGGATCTTGGGCACGCACGCACACGCACCCGGCGTGAGTTTTAAGCCACCGGGTCCGGGACACGAACCGCGGTCGACTACGTGGGAGTCCAGCGACATAGCCATTATGCTAACTGCTGGTTCCCTGAAAATTCATTTATTTTTTTCTCCTGAGAGAGAGAGAGAGAGAGAGAGAGAAACAAAAGTCACCCCTAACAGAGTCTTCATGCCACAATTCATCCCAAACCTCAGCCTGCCTAGAACATGGGCCTGAACACTTAGCATGTAAAAGTCGGCCCTGGAACACAACCTGGAGACCTTCCATGTGGGTCCATTTGCGTTACTACTGCATCACCATCTGGCCTCAGAGATGGACTTTCTTTCGCATGTTTTTCTACCTCTGGGGTTGGTAGGAGGCCAAAGACACAACTGACTGAGCTGGGATTCCCACTCACTGGGCTCCAGGGTGAGTGGGGCCATTGGTCCTCCATCCCCATCTCCAGTGCCCACAGACTTCCTGGTGGAGCTTTGGAGCAGCACATGGGTACCACTTCTTGACCACCTCCTTGCACCATCACCATGCTAACTAGTTTACCTACACAACAGAGGATGGCTCGCCTTCACAACCCCTGGAGGTGAGGCTGCACCATCTCCCGCCTGTGGTCAGTGGGAACAGGGATCCACAGAGCTCCAACAGCTTGCCCAGTGGTACACAGCTGGGGATGGCAAACCCTGCTCTGCCAAATTCATATTCTTTTTGGGTTTTTTTTTGGGAGACAAAGACACATTTGCTATAGGGCACATGCACTCACCAGGAAGACAGAGACAGAGAGATAGAAAATGAGAAATCACCCCCCGGGGGGATGGCCACACCACAATCCCTTCTCCTCCATTCTCCTCTTGGGATCCTGGGCACACATGCACACACGCTTGGCATGAGTTTAAGCCACCAGTTCCGGGACTCGAACCGCGGTTGACTACATGGGAGTTCAGCAACATAGCCATTACACTAACTGCTGTCCTCCAATTCATATTCTTAACACTCCATCATGTAAGTACCCAGCAGAATTCTGAAGTCACTGTTGCTTTCGGCATTTTTTTATCCCTCTATACTCCATCCAAGAAGCCACAACTCACTATGGTTCCACATTTTTCCCAGGGTTATCAGACAGAATCCTAAATTACAGTTTATACCTTAATTTCCCCCTTCCTTCTCAAATGGTCTTCCCTGGAGCCATTCTGACAGGCTTGGCACTGGGCTCGGTAATTTCTAAATCAAAATGGCTACAATAATAATGAGAGATAATGATTCCATATGGCCTCCCTTTTATTAAAATCTTTGTACTTTAACAAGTCTCTAGTTCAAAGGACCAGTGGTAGGAATTCAAAGCATGTAGCAACTCTAGGATGGAAAATACTTAAATAGGTGTTATGGGCTAAATCATGTGCCCCCAAATTCTTATGTTGTGATTCTAACCCCCAGTATCTCAGAATGTGACTCTATTTGTATTTCGAGGTGATTAAATTAAAGCAAGAGTCTTTAGAGTGGGCCCTAATCCAGTACAATGGATATCCTTATGTCCCTAAAAGGATATTAGGAGGCAGACTGGCACAGAGGGAAGATGATGTGAAAACAGGGAGAAGGTGGTCTTCTGCAAATTAACGAGTGAGGCCACACAAAAACAAGAAACAAAAAACAACCAAGATTAGATAGTGGCACTGCAGTTAAACATGACACTCTGAGGCAATCCCCAAAGGAAAGTTTGCTGGTTCAAGTCTGGAAAGTTCTCTTAGTACACTGGGCATATGCTGAAGAATGGCTGAAGGATGATGGTGGATCATGGTGTCAAGACTCTGTTGGGGTACTTTCTCTCTTCTTCATAGATGAAATAAATAAACTTAAAAAGGGGGAAAACAAGGGACCAGCAGTTAGCATAATGGCTATGTCACTGGACTCCCATGTAGTCGACCATTGTTCGAATCCTAGACCCCGTGGCTTAAACTCATGCCGGGCACATGTGTGTGCATGCCCTAGATTCTGAGAGGAGAATAGAGGAGAAGGGATTGCGGCGTGGCCATCCCCCCTAGGGGGTGGTTTCTCGCTTTCTGGCTCTCTGTCTCTCTCTGTCTTTCTGGCGAGCACACGCACCCTGTAGCAAAAACCTCTCCAAAAAAAAAATAATAATAATAAAGGGAGGGTGAGGAACAAAACAAAACAACTCTGCTAACACCTTGATCTTGGACTTCTAGCCTCCAGAACACTCTGTGAGAGGATACAGTTCTACTGATTAGGCACCCAGTCTGTGGTCCTTTGTTATGACAGCCCTAGCAGGCTGACACAGAAAGTCCTGTGGATACACTGAAAAACTCAAATCATTCAACAGAGGCCAATCAATGCAGAGGGTGGGGATCGCATGCCCACTGACTCCTTGGAAGGAGGGGAAAGGCATCTCTCCTTCCTGGCTTCCTCTCCATAAGTGCTGTAATGAGCCGGCAAGGGCTGTGTGGTCAGCACTCTCTGCACTTAAGGGATATATGAGATCAGAGGCTTCGCAATCACCTTCAAGGAGCCAGACAGAAAGGCAGGGTGATGGAGTGGCGGGAAAACCGCCTGGAGCCAGGCCTATTTAAATGCAAGACCTTCATGAACAGTTTGACAGCAGGATAGAAGCAAGCACAGAGAGTCCAAGACACTGAATTTAGGGAGGTGGAGGCTGATGTGCTCACAGTAAAACAAGGCCTTTGTCTCCACCATCAGCAACTTCTTTTTCATTTTCTCTCTCTCTCTCTCTCTCTCTCTTTTTTTTTGAGAGATTTTTGCTACAGGGCGCATGCACTCAACAGAGAGACAGTGAGATAGAAAGCAAGAAATCACCCCCCGGGGGAATGGCCATGCTACAATCCCTTCTCCTCCATTCTCTTCTTGGATTTTGGGCATGAACACAAGATGTGCTCAGCGTGCATTTTAAGCCACCAGGTCTGGGACTCAAACCGTAGTCAACTATGTGGGAGGCCACCAATATAACCTTTACAACATCTGCTGGTCCCTCTTTTTTGTTTTCTCTTAATGGTAGAGTGCATGAGCACATGCATGAGACAGGGAGAGAGAGGGACCCTTAACAGGATCTTGTCACTCTGCAACTCCCCTGCCCAGCCCTCCCACGCCTCAGGATCCTGGGTGCCAGGTGTGTTTGCAGACTGACCTGGGAATCTGAACACATAGTTGGCTGTATTAGCTCCAGTCTTGCAGGACACCTGCATCACTGCTGGGCCCAGTAAATTCTTTAAGAAGTTATTTTCAACAGATGGCAACATGAATATTATGTGGAGTGGACGAAGGCAGATAAAAGATTCTATTTTACTCACTTACATAAAGTGGTGGTAGAACTCTGAACAGTTATTTTTTGGCTAGGAAGGGAAATTATTGTAGAGGATTAGCTGGAAAGGGAAACTGTACTCTGGGGTGACAAAAATGTTTCCTATCTTGACTGGGTGGTGGTCACATGGGTGCAAAACTCAGTGAATGGCATCAAATGCCTCTGTGTTTTATGATCTAGCCATGGTGGTATAGGCAGTAGGGTCCCCGTGCAATGCTGAAGGCATATGGGAAAGCCCTGGTTTTGGATCCTGGGTCAACTTGAACGTGCCAGTCATACCCATAGGTGCACCCATGATCCTGGCTGGCTCGGGTGAGCGGGAGGGCAGGGGGAATCACAGCATGTGGAGATCCTGTCAAAGGTACCTCTCTCTCTCTCTTTCATGTAAGAAATAAGTAAACTTGA
Organism: Tupaia belangeri chinensis; assembly: GCF_000334495.1. Lineage (NCBI taxonomy): Eukaryota > Metazoa > Chordata > Mammalia > Scandentia > Tupaiidae > Tupaia > Tupaia belangeri. Next base: position 3,631,181 of record NW_006203430.1, on the reverse strand, counting down.
AAAAAAAATCTATGTGTTTTATTAATTTAAATTATATCCCTCCATATTCTGATATTTATACACTCACTTTCCAGTGCCTGCTATGTACAAAGCATTGTGATAGGTGCCCATAAGCTTCAAGCATACATTAAACCAGGACCTGCCCTAAAAAAGTACAGAATAGGGTCCAGCCTGGTACTACGGTTGGTAACAAACTGAACTGCAGTAGCAAAGGCCACATGGCCAACCACGGGTTCATATCTCCAGGAAGGCCTGAAAACGCACTTGCCCAGGCTCCTGATGAACTGGAGGGCTGGGGGAAAGTGTCCATGGTGTGACAAGGCTGTACTTCCTTTCTCTCTCATGTACGTGCATGTACTCTATCATGAACAAAGTAAACTTAGAAAAAAGGAAGCATAGAAAGAATAGTAGTATAGGCAAAAGACATGGTCCCCATTCTAGTTTGTCCTGTTGCTAATAAAAGAAAATATTAGAGTCTGGGCAATTTAAAAGAATAGAGTATTATTCAGCTCAGGGTTTGGAGGCCCAAGGTCCAGAGGTCGCATCTGGTGAGGGTTGTATCACAACATGGCAGGGGAACGAAGCATGGGCATCTGTGTCCTGTGGCTCTGTCTCATTCTCTCTCCTTATAAAGCCTCCAGGAGTCAGTCATGAGTGCCCAGCCCTCATGATTTTAATCTTAATCTCCTAAAGGCCCCACCTATTAATATTGTAGTCTGATTAAGTTTTCACTTTCTTGATCTTGTCACAACCAAATATCAGCACTTAAATTTTGGGAGAGTAGCCAAACCACAGCAAGTCATAGTTCAAGATCATGTCTGTAAGAGAGGAAGGTATAAAGTGATACCAGAGGTCAGAGGAAGGAAGATGATTTCTGGCTGAGAACTACAATTAGGCTTTATAGAGGAGGCAGCATCTGAGTTTGACCTTGAAAGAACTGGTTAAAAAAGCAAAATAAAGGTGGAGTGGCAGTGTAGCTGGGAAGCAGCAAATGGTTCAACTTGGTTGAGATGCAGATCACTAAAAAAGAGCAATATAAAATTATATTTAATATATAAAATGTGTGTACACATGAAAACAAGTGGGATCAGTTTGTATAGGATTTTATTAGGCAGTTGGGGGATTTGCATAGGAATGTGATACCGGTGTATGTATAGATTACATTCATGTAGGGAGTTTGGAGGGTGGGGCCTGGTTTTTATAGCCAGAGAGTGTCTTGCTATCCGAAGAGCATCCGTGGACCAAGACCATTATCACCTGGAACCTTTTTAGAAGGATTGAATATCTAATAAATCAGACGTAGTGAATCAGTATCCACATTTTTTTTGGGGGGGAGAGATTTTTGCTATAGGGCGCTTGCGCTCACCAGACAGACAGAGAGAGACAGAGAGAAAGAAAGCGAGAAATCACCCCCCAGGGGGCATGGTCACACCGCAATCCCTTCTCCTCCATTCTCCTCTCGGGATCTTGGGCACGCACGCACATGCGCCCGGCGTGAGTTTTAAGCCACCGGGTCCGGGACGCAAACCGCAGTCGACTACGTGGGAGTCCAGCGACATAGCCATTACGCTAACTGCTGGTTCCCCAGTACCCACATTTTATTTCAATTTATTTATTTTTCAATTACCAAAGGATGTATGCACTTGCCAGAGAGAGACAGAGAGAGAAAGAGGAAGAGAGAGAAAGCACCCCTTGTGCCACCAGTGGGGTGTGGTCATGTCGTAATTTTTCTCCTCTGTTTCTCCACCCTATTGGAATTTTGGCATGCATGCACATATACCTGGTGTGTTTTTCAAGCCATCATGGTGGGTTAGAAAGCACAGTTAGCCATGTGAGAGCTGACTCCCTTAACCACTAGGCGATGGGGCTAGACCAGACTCTGTATCTTAACAGGATCCCCAAGTAATTCTTGTGCACATCAGAGTTTTAAAAACACTGGTCTAAAAGTTAATGAATAGTAGTCTTTTGTATGGGTGAGGACTTTGAATCAGTCCTGAAACCCTGAGTGCAACAGGGAACGTATGTAAGTAATGGGTCTCCACGTTGCTGTTTGACATGACTTTCCCGTCATGAGAACAGTTCATTCTAGAGGCCCGCTGAAGGACAAAGTCTCAGGGTGAGGAAAGGGTAAAATATCTAAAGCACGCCTCCATTTCACTTGGCATCTTATAATGAAGCCTCTGTGGTTTGGTAGTGATTGAATCAATACTCTAGTGCTACAGCGAGTGGAAGCCAAGATTATTTTATCTAAATAATTTATCGTCTCCAGCATTAAAAATTGTAGACTTGCCAACTATTATTGAGTGCTTTAAAAGGTTATGGCTCCTTTCTATCTTTTCCTGGATGCCATTTTGGAATCGTTTTCCTTCTCTGTTACCAGACTTTGTCAAAAATAATTCCATTTGTTTGTTTGTTTTTAAGAGACTTTTGTCTGAACGCTCTGTGAATTTTCCTACTTTGGGTCTCCACTCGGCCATAATTTTTTTGAGGTTCATTCATTTCTTTCACATATGAGAGCAAGGCTCCCCACAGAGGGTCTTCGAGTCGTGATCTCTTTGTGGCCTCAGCCAGCCCGGATTATAAACATACGTGCGCATACCTGGTGTGTTCAGAGTGGTCACAGGATGTGAACCTCGAGACTTTTCTATCTGGGTACTGTTGTGTTACTGCTGTGCCACTATGTGGCTTGTCAGTGATAAAGAAGCGAGAGGCAAGGAAAACAGGGACCTGTCCCACTATAGACTGACTTCCTCCTACCCCTTCCCAGGGGCTCAGTTTCATCCATAGTCTCATATAACCTTCCCAAAGAGTGATGGAGAATGGCGGAAAGCATGTACGAAATATGCTTTCTTGTGAAGCATGTAAGAATTTGGTGAAGACATAGGGATCTGTAACTTTGACACCGCCTGCTCTCACAGGGAATATCCAGGAGGCAGGTCACGGTTCTCCTTAAGCACAAATCTGACATCGAGTCTCAGGGAATGCCTGACAGTTCCCAAATAAGTTGTGAATCTAAATAGCCACAACCCGAAGTGCTGAGTACAGACTCCCAGGCTGCTCTTCTGATGAGCGTCAGGAGTGTTATATGACAGTACCTGGGCAGATGGAAACCAAGTACTGCTGTGACAAGACCAGGTTTACAGTCAGGATGCCTTACTCTGGCCCGGGTTCCACCCTGCCGCCTCTTGTTCCTCCTCCTACCAGCTAGGTGACTTTGGTACATTATTTAGTCTATTTGAATATTGGTTCTTCATTTGCACAATATGGACAAAACAACACAACATCATAGGGATTTTGTTCTAAAGCAGTTCAGCGACATTAACACCAGAGCCTGCTGCAGAGTCCCAGCCCTGTAATGAATCTACGGGTCTTGAGAGGCCCTAAAACTGTAAGAAGCCCCACTCCTCTTGTACCAAGAAGCAAATAAATTCCAATTGCATTGATAGATTAGTTTGGGAGCAGTGAATGAAAAAAAAAAAAAACTGAAATGGACTTGGTTTGTGAGTTTTGTTTTTGTTTTTGTTTTTGTTTTGTTTTGTTTTGTTTTTTGCTAGAAGGCATGTATGCTTGCTAGACAGACAGAAAGGGAGGGAAGAAGCCTTGCTCCCCTCCGCTCCTCTCACCCCCATGGAGAATGGCCATGATACAATCTTTTCTCAAGTTCTCCCTCCTTTCAGGATTGTGGACGCACATGCACATGTGCCCGGTGTGTTTCTCAAGCCACTGGGTCTGGGACTTGAACCATGGGGTGGTCATATGGAGCTGGCTGCCTTAACCAGCAGGCCCATGAATCCTGCCCAAGACTTCATTTCGAGTGTATCTTTACAGCAGGCATTCTTTTCATGGCCTGGCCCACCAGATAGCGCTTTAGAGTACCAAGAAAAAATCAAACCCAAAAGTTGGCTCAGGCAGATCTATGTTCACTGGATGTCTCAAACTTAAATCCTGACAATTCCCCCTTGCCTGGACTCTCATGCAAGTCCCTTAACAGCTTCTTGTTCATAGGTTATGACTCATTCAAGAGGATTTCATGGTCCTTGCTTACTCGCTTATGCTATTTCTACCTGGTTAGGCTCTTTGCTCTTTCCCCAGGAAATAGAAGGAAGACATTCCAAGAAAGCTTTTTGTTTTGTTTTGTTTTTTAAGAGAGAGAGATTTTTGCTATAGGGTTATAGGGTGTATGCACTCATCAGAGATTCAGAGAAAGACAGATAGAAGAAAGTGAGAAATCACCCTACAGGCGGTGGTATGGCCGCACTGCAATCTCTTCACCTCCCTTCTCCTCTCAGGATTTTGGACACGCACACACATGCGCCCTTTTGTGTGTTTTAAGCCGCTGGGTCCAGGACTCAAACCGCAGTCAACAATGTGGGAGTCCAGTGATATAACCACAAACTTCTTTTACTATCCTATACTTACTTGGTAAGTTACTAGCCCGAACAGCTTCTAGAGATCCTCCAGAAGTCAAAGTTCAAAGACTGTTTCAGAATGCTTAGATTTCTCAGTGTACATTACAATGTGCAGAGAC
>NW_006203430.1:3624229-3626622 GCF_000334495.1 Tupaia belangeri chinensis | reverse complement strand
GGAAAGGGAAAAAAAGTCTTTCCAAGAATAAGGCACTCAGAAGTTACGTTCTTTTGGGGGAATCTCAGAAGTACAGTTTGTGAAGGAGAAGATTGATCTAGGAGCTGGATGGGGGGTAGTGATAAAACATGACAGTGCATAAGGCTGACCCACATGGGAAGGTTCTGGGCTGTGTCTGGAGGCCTCCCTGAGTACACAGGGCATGTGCATGCTGATGATCTGGGGCTGCTGAAGCAGGCGTGGATTGCAGCATCCAGACCTTGTTGGGGTGCACTTCTCTCTTTCTCTCACTCACAGAAAAAATAATAAAGTTTAAGCATAAAAAAAGATTGCTCCAAAATGATGATTTTTCCCATTTTGTGTAGTCATCTTCCTGCTTGTGAGCTTAAAATGCTCTGCCTGGTTTCCTGTTTCTGCAGGTATTAATCATTCATTCGGTAAATATTTAAGAACTGCGCTTATTTGCAAGGCACTATGCCTGTGGGGTTTGAGCAGAAACCTGAGGGAGATGTGCTTCCTGCCTCGCAGAGCGTTTTTATAGAATCTCAGTTCTAATTTTTTTTAAGAGATTTTTGCCATAGGGTGCATGCACGCGGCAGAGAGACAGAAAGCTCAAAATCACCCCCCAGAGGGAATGGCCATTCCTCAATCCCATCTCTTCCATTTTCCTCTTGTGATTTTGGGCACGCATGCACATGCACCTGGCCTAACTTACAAGCCACCATGTCTGGGACTCAAACTGATGTCAACTATGTAGGAGTCCAGCGAAGTAACCATTACACCATCTGCTGGTCCCAAATCTCAGTTCTTATAACCCTCTTCTAAATTCCAGGCTCTATCCTTTGTTCAGTCAGGAGGTATTTCAAATACGTAATATCTTGGTGGTATATCACGTCAGTTCTTCTCGAACCTTGAATGCTGGCTTAAGTAACAGGCTCCTACCCTCTGCAGCATAGCAAAGGAAGAATGACTTGGTGGATGAGCCCCCTGGGAGCTGACAGGCCAGGGCTCAGCCTTGGCTCATTATTTACTAGTTATGGGGTGGGGCTTAGGATGAGTTATGCAAGTCCTCTGACTTGAGTGTCTTGCCTATAAGTGTCTACCTATGTACGTGTGTGTTGGAAGGCTTACACAAGCTGAAGTTTTGTTTTTTGAGAGGTTTTTGCTATAGGGTGCATACGCTAGCCAGAGAGACAGAGAGATAGAAACCAAGAAATCACCCCCCAGGGGGGATGGGCATGCCGCAATCCCTTCTCCTCCATTCTCCTCTTGGGATCTTGGGCACGCACGCACGCACGTGTGCCTGGCGTGAATTTAAGCTGCCGGGTCCGGGACTTTAACAGCGGTCAACTACATGGGAGTCCAGCGACATAGTCATTATGCTAACTGCTGGTCCCCCACAGGTTGAATTTTGAAGTGTGCACGTTCAGATTCATGATTTCTCTCTGTTTAACTCGTCCTGTCCTTTACCCCAGGCTCTTGAATCTCTTTCTTAGTACTCTGACCTGAGACTAACATCTTATCTTATTTGGTTAACAAAAAATTCCCCATCGATTTATATTGTGAAATTTTTAGACACGCAGAGAAGTTGAGAGCCAGCTGGTAGCTGGATCCCACATGGCCGACTACATGGTTCATGAAAAATATGCCAGGCATGCGTGCATACATACCCAAAATCTCAGGGAGACCATGAAGGAGGAGGGATTGTAGTGTGGCCATCCCCCGCAGAGAGTGCTTTCTCACTTTCTTTCTGGTGAGCACACTCGCCCTATAGCAACCTAAAAAAAGAAAAGAGAAGTTGGAGGAATTCTATAATGAACATTGGAATACAAGCCACCTGATCATTACTATTAATATTTTACTATTTTTGTATCAACACATATTTATGTATTTACCTATCCTTCTATCCAACGATCAGTCTATTTAAATCTTTTTCTTTTTTGGGGAGAGGTTTTTGCTATAGGGTGCGTGTGCTCACCAGAAAGACAGAGACAGAGAGATAGAAAGTGAGAAATCAGCCCCCAGGGGGGGATGGCCACGCTGCAATCCCTTCTCCTCCATTCTCCTCTCGGGATCTTGGGCATGCATGCACACGCACCTGCTATGAGTTTAAGCCACCAGGTCCAGGACTCGAACCGCGGTCGGCTACATGGGAGTTCAGTGACATAGCCATTACGCTAACTGCTGGTCTCAGTCTATTTAAATCTTGATGTCTTTTTTTCTCTTTTTAAAAAAATTTACAATCAATACAATGCTCAAATCTTGAAGGTTATGATTTATTGAGTTTTGATAACTACTTAAATCTGTACAACTCAAATCCATATCAAGGTATAGAATATTACCATAATCCTACAAAATCCCTTTGCTCCCTTTCCCAGTTAATTCTTACCGCT
>NW_006203430.1:3585539-3624198 GCF_000334495.1 Tupaia belangeri chinensis | reverse complement strand
TCTTCCCTCCCGAAAGGCACCACCAATATAATTTTCTTTCTATCATGGAGTTCATTTTTTTTCTTTTTGATGGATACCTCTCTTTCATTCATATAGTAGTTTTGCTTAGGATAGAATTTCAAATAAATATAATTATACAGTATATACAATATATGGCTGTATATATTTATTTTTTGTCTGGCTTCTTTTACTTACCATGTTTTTGAGATTCATGCATGTTGTTTTGTGTATTGGTGGTTTGTCCCATTTGATTACTGAGAAGCATCACAATACATAAATACACTGTAGTTTATATATTTATTTTTCTATTGATAGGCACCAGGAAGTTTTCAGTCTGGGATATTATAAATATGAGCATTCTTTTTGTGGCATATATTTTCTTTCTCTCTCCTTTTTCTCTCTTTCTTTCTCTCTTATTTTCTCTTCCTCTCTCTCTTTCTCTCTCTCTTTCACCAGAAGCTATATACATGAGAGAAAGAGAGAGGGAAAGAACATCCCAACAGTGCCTCATCACAACACAATTCTTTTTCCTCCAATTCCCCGTTCTGCCAAGATCCTGAGCATAGGTGCATGTGTGCCCACCATGTTTCTCAAGCTGCCAGGGCCAGGACTCAAACTCTGGTCTATGTGGGATCCAGCTTTCTCTGTCCAGTGTTTATCCATTGTGCTATGGAGCCAGTCACATATATTTCATTTCACTTGGATAAATGCCTAGGATAGTATTGCTGGGCCGTAGAGTAGGTGTATGTTTAGTCTCACATGAAACTGCTACATGCAACTGTATATCCACAATAATATATGAGTTCCAGTTACTCCACTTTCACATCAACATTTGGTGTTGTGTTTGTGATTTCAGCCATTCTGATGGCTATGTAGTGGTATGTCTTTGGGTTTTATTTATTTGCTTCTCCCCAATGACTAATGGTGCTGGACAATTTTTCATGTGTGTGTGTGTGTTTTTTTCCATTTGTATATCTTCCTTATAAAGTATCTGATCATAATCTTTGACCACTTTTTAATTGCATTATCCTTTTATTTTTGAGTTATAGGAGTTCTGTGGCTTTCCTATTCATTTTCTTTTCTTTCTTTTTAAATATTTTCCATAGGGCACACATGCTTGCTAGAGAGAGAGAGACAGAGAGAGGGAAAGTGAGAAATCACCCCCAGGAGGGATGACCATTCTTTAATCTCTTCTTTATTCTCCTCTTGGGATTTTGAGCACTCATGGACATGTGCTTGGCTTGTTTTTCAAGCCTCTGGGTCCAGGACTGACCTCACAGTCAGGTCGTGTGGAATTCAGTGACTGAACCACCGTACCACTTTGCTGGCTCACCTATTCGATTTCCTAATAGTCACTTGGTGAGCAAAATTTTCTAATTTTAATGAAATCTAATTTATAGTTTTTTTCTTTTAATGGTTTTTCTTTTCTGTTTCTTGTCTAAAAACCGTTTTCCTACTCTCAAGTCATAAGTGTATACGTTTTCCTTTAAGAATGCTATTATGTTTAGATTAACTGTTATGTTTATGTTTAAGTAACATTTTCTATATTATGGGAGAAAGGTATAGAGTTGTCTCTCTTTCTCTCTCTCTTTCACCAGAAGCTATATACATGAGAGAAAGAGAGAGGGAAAGAACATCCCAACAGTGCCTCATCACAACACAATTCTTTTTCCTCCAATTCCCCGTTCTGCCAAGATCCTGAGCATAGGTGCATGTGTGCCCACCATGTTTCTCAAGCTGCCAGGGCCAGGACTCAAACTCTGGTCTATGTGGGATCCAGCTTTCTCTGTCCAGTGTTTATCCATTGTGCTATGGAGCCAGTCACATATATTTCATTTCACTTGGATAAATGCCTAGGATAGTATTGCTGGGCCGTAGAGTAGGTGTATGTTTAGTCTCACATGAAACTGCTACATGCAACTGTATATCCACAATAATATATGAGTTCCAGTTACTCCACTTTCACATCAACATTTGGTGTTGTGTTTGTGATTTCAGCCATTCTGATGGCTATGTAGTGGTATGTCTTTGGGTTTTATTTATTTGCTTCTCCCCAATGACTAATGGTGCTGGACAATTTTTCATGTGTGTGTGTGTGTTTTTTTCCATTTGTATATCTTCCTTATAAAGTATCTGATCATAATCTTTGACCACTTTTTAATTGCATTATCCTTTTATTTTTGAGTTATAGGAGTTCTGTGGCTTTCCTATTCATTTTCTTTTCTTTCTTTTTAAATATTTTCCATAGGGCACACATGCTTGCTAGAGAGAGAGAGACAGAGAGAGGGAAAGTGAGAAATCACCCCCAGGAGGGATGACCATTCTTTAATCTCTTCTTTATTCTCCTCTTGGGATTTTGAGCACTCATGGACATGTGCTTGGCTTGTTTTTCAAGCCTCTGGGTCCAGGACTGACCTCACAGTCAGGTCGTGTGGAATTCAGTGACTGAACCACCGTACCACTTTGCTGGCTCACCTATTCGATTTCCTAATAGTCACTTGGTGAGCAAAATTTTCTAATTTTAATGAAATCTAATTTATAGTTTTTTTCTTTTAATGGTTTTTCTTTTCTGTTTCTTGTCTAAAAACCGTTTTCCTACTCTCAAGTCATAAGTGTATACGTTTTCCTTTAAGAATGCTATTATGTTTAGATTAACTGTTATGTTTATGTTTAAGTAACATTTTCTATATTATGGGAGAAAGGTATAGAGTTGTTTTGTTTTTTTTTTTGTTTTTTTTGTTTTTCACCCATGTGAGAATCCAGTCGTTTCTACACCATTCATTGAAAAGACTTTCTTTTCTCTACTGTATTTTTGGGGCACACTTGTGGAAAATCAAATGAGCTTTTGCTTCTGGCCATTATGGTGTAACAAGGACCAAATTTACCACTAGCTGTAAAACACTGAAAACCTGGAGAAACTGTATGAAATGATGGTTTCTACACTGGACAACGAATAGCACAGGATAGTCATCCTGGGAGAGGCCAGACAAGACAGGAGAGCCTGTGATGGTCCTGGCTGGCCGCCTGGAGATTCTCCAAGCTGTGGCCCCGGAAAGGAGACCCTCACAGAGCCTGGCAGTCTCCCCAAGCTGAGGAGTCCACGTGGAGCATTCAGGGAGCTAGAATTTCTTCTTACTTTCTTTTTTCTTTTTTCTTCTTTTTCTTGTCTTTCTTTTTTTTTGGAGAGGTTTTCGCTATAGGGCGCGTGCGCTCGCCAGATAGACAGAGAGAGACATAGAGACAGAAAGCGAGAAATCACCCCCCAGGGGGGATGGTCATGCCGCAATCCCTTCTCCTCCATTCTCCTCTCGGGATCTTGGGCACGCACGTACACGCGCCTGGCGTGAGTTTTAAGCCACTGGGTCCAGGACACAAACCGCAGTCGACTACATGGGAGTCCAGCGACATAGCCATTACGCTAACTGCTGGTTCCCAGGGAGCTAGAATTTCTAAGACAGACCACAGAGAGCTGAGAGTTAGAGGGACTAGGAGTGTAGTTGCCAAAAGACTGGCAGTGACTGGGTTGTGACCTGGAAGTGCGGCTTTGCTTTCCTCAGGCTGTGAGTTGGGAGCAGAGTCCATCCTCTCAGTGGCTGTTGGGGTTTGGGATTGTTGCTCTGGTTGCCCTAAGGGCACCACATGCATTTTCATTGTGCCTGCCCCTGCGGTGTCTGCTGTTCCTGTGCTTTGAGTGGAGCCTGTGCTAGGGAAGGCCTTTCTCAGCCTTCCTTCCCCATCTCGGCCTTCATCAAGGGCCTACAGGCCCACCACAGACGGGCGTTACTTGTTACTCTGCATTGTCTGTTTCTCTGCATTGAGAGGGATTTCTCAAATCCTTCTGCTCCTGCCTCAGTGTCAGGCAGACTCTTAGGTCTGGCCCCAATCTTCTCGTGAGTCCCCGATGGAGGCCCTTGGAGAAGAACTCTCATGTGAGTACAGGCATCACCTTCTGCCCGCTCCATCCTTCTGTCTGGGGCTTCCAGTTACTGTATTTCAAATTGTTGTGCTCAGGTCATTCATGCTTGAGAATTTGTTAGCATTTTAGCTTTCTTCCTACCTAGCCCCTGTCCTTTTTAAGTTCGTCGATTTTATTCGTGATATTCATACATATGCTTGGGGAGGTGGAGAGAAAGAGAGAGAGAGAGAGGAGAGAAGCACCCTTGACAAGGTCTTGTCACACTGCAGTCCCATTCCCCCAGCCTTCCAGCTCCTTAAGGTCTTGAGCACATGCACCTGTGGTATTTTCAGGCTGACCTAGAGATCCAAACCACGTAGCTTTCGGCACTGCAGTTCAGTACCCTGACTGTGCCACCGAGGCTGGGCCCTTACATACTTTTTTGGGTAGCCATGTCTTCCTCCACCTCTACCAGACAAAACAGCTGTGTGGGGACCAGCAGTTAGCGTAATGGCTATGTCACTGAACTCCCATGTAGTCAACCACGGTTCGAGTCCCGGACCCGGTGGCTTAAACTCACACCAGGCGCGTGTGCAAGCGTGCCCAAGATCCCTAGAGGAGAATGGAGTAGAAGGGATTACGGCGTGGCCATCCCCCCTGGGGGGGTGATTTCTCACTTTCTGTCTCTCTGTCTCTCTCTGTCTGGCGAACGCATGCGCCCTGTAGCAAAAACCTCTCCAAAAAAAGAAAAAAGAAAAAACAGCTGTGTGTCCCATCTATCCTCAGAGCAGCTTGTCACTCTTTGGAGTCACATTCACTTCATTGTCTCATAGCCTCACCTCTCATACGTGCCCAAGAAATTACCTAAAATCTGAATCTAAAAAGAGTATTTTAGAGCATCAGGCTTTTTTTGTTGTTGTTGTTAAAGGAGAAGCCATGTTCTCTGGCTAAACAAACCAAAACAACCTCATTCATTTTAACACACATTAGCTGAGTGCCTTGCTTGGCAGGCTCCGCACACGCAGAGAAGATAAAACATGGTCTTTGCTGTCTGCTAGCTGAGCATCTAGTGAGTCAGACAAGGAGCAGTCACAGTAGGGTGTGATTATTACTGCTACATATGCCAGCTGAATACCTGAGTCTCTCTGGGACAGTCAAGAGAGGCTTCAGCAGGGAAATAAAGCATGTGTCTCAGTGTTACAGAGGCATACAGACTTCCAGGTAGACAGAGGAGGTGAGGACATCCAAAGCAGAGAAAGCTCCAGGCCTCGTAGTGATGATGGGATGAAACAGCAAGGCTGACTTTGTGAGGTCTTGACCAAGTTTGCTGTTGACGCCTGGTGCCCTCTGACAGTCCCCCGGTGCCTAAGAACCTAGGGAGTCTTTAGGATGCTGTCTAGGTATTTAGATTTTATACCAAACATCTGGTCCCACAAACACAAGCCTAGGGAAGTGGGCCTCCCTGGCTCTCACTGTCCTCATCCTAGCTTTATTACACACTAAACGATGCACGATCTCCTTGTCTTTCTCATCAACCCTACCAACCCACGAGTCCTCACAGTGCTGATGGTTTTATGCATCTCTGCATTTCCAGCACTCAACCTACTCCCAGGCTTGGTGGACACTCAGGAAGTGTTGGATGAACTAGGACCGAATACTTTTCTTGGGAGCTCTGTTGGGGTGTTTGAATCACTCTGTGTCTGCAAGTCTGAATGTACTCCCACCCAAAAAGTGGGGTGTCTGGAAGGTCAACATGTAGATTCCATGGTCAGTTTTGTTTGGTTTTAATTGAAGTGAGGGGGCCATCTTATTCCAGGCTGTCTCTGTCTCCTGGAATTTGCAAGTCTGGTCTTTTCTAAATGTTAACTTTTAGTGAGCTAAATTATTCATTCATTCCTCTAACTCAGTGACATTTTGATTGCTGCATTCACTACTTAAATTTTGAATGATCTTAGGTTCTATTCAAGTCTGTCTTGGACATACTAATAACTGCAAACAGGAGCTAAGGAACATCTTGCTCTGCAGCACTGGTTTCAACTGCAGTTTTACAGAGCACATAACTTCCGCTTAAACCGAGGAAACAACGGAGGCATCTGTTTTCAGATGTGACATTCTTTCCCATGGGAAGTGCTTTCAAACGTCTTTTGGTTCTGCCTTTTGCTTTGGCCTGCCTCCTTGCCTCTCACAAGCAGAACAATGTCGGGTTTTTTTTTTTTTTTTTCCCTCTAGACCATAACTCAATCCTAGGGTACATGGGATAAAAAGATGACTTGAAGTATAAAACACAACAATTTTATAGTTGATTGTGAGAAAGTTAAGATTTCAGATAAAAATACAAAAAATAGTTTATATCTGCATAGTTCAGAAATTACACGGATACTTAAAATAAGCAAAACAACACACGCTTGACGCTGTATTTATAGTTTTGGTTGCAGAGCTGAGGGAGAAATGAAATCTGGGGCACGAGGGAGGGAACGGTTTTAGAGAAGTCACAGCCAAGCTGGTTCTTGAAAGATGGGTGAGAGTTGACAGGGGAAGGCTTTCCAGCAGAAAAAATAGCAAGTGTGGGTGCAAGTTAGGGTGCAAGATTAACTGGAGTTTCAAATTTAAGCCACTCAACTGTAACTAAATTCCTATTTTCTTCATACCTCTTTTTTTTTTAAATGTACCTTCTATTTTTCCCTTTATTTTAAAATGAAATCACCCCACCACCTAAAATATAAGTTCTTTCCAGACTATGGATGCATGTTATTGTCTCCTTCTCTAAACTCAGCCTCATTTAAAAAAATGTTTACTTCTTTCTTCTGAGAAGGAGAGAGAAAGTCACCTCCAACAGAGCCCTCATATCGCAGCCTACTGCCATCTTCAGCTGGGCTGAGTCATGGGCACATGCCTGCTTGGTGTACTCAGGGAGGTTGTGGGATGCAAACCTAGGACTTTTCTCACGTGAGTCCAGTTGTGCAACTGTTGCATTACTGCCTGGCCCTTCGACTTCATTTTTATTTGTTCCTATTCTTTTATGATTTCACTTCACATCCTTTCCCACAATATTCCTGAAATCCTCTTGCCTCTCTTTGCTGTCATCTGACCCTCTCTGGCCCCTCTGCCTGCTGGTGCCCAGTGAGCAAGCAGTTGGAAGGCTCTTTCTAAAGATGGGAGGTAGTAGGGTCTAAAAATGGTAGAATTATTACCAAATAAAAGCACAAACTTCTGTTTATCTTATCATCACTGATATGTATTTAATACATGTTTGTTGGTTACCTACAGCTGAGACAAATATACTAACAGAAATTCTTTAAGGTCTTGGCAAGTCATATGTGAGCTGATAAGCCATACTACACTGTGGTAAGTGTTGGTCCTAGAAAGCTTCACAAGAGTGGTGACTGGGGAATATCCAGGGTTGCAGGGAACTGAAGGTTATACAACTGGGATAGCCCTTTTACAAAAAATAATTTTAATCATAAACATTTTAAAAAACAACAAATATGAATACATTGCTAAAATCTCTTTCATGGTATTGGTAAAGGCCTGTATAAATAAAAAGCCTAGAGTTCAAGGTTTCATTGACTTCATGGTAAATCTGCCTCTGAAGAAAATTTAAGTTGGGTTTTGAAGGTTGTTGAGGAGTTTGCCAGACAAAGAACACATGCAATAACCCACCTGGCAAAATTGTTAGTATTTGCAAAGGCCAAAGACATGAAAAAGAAGTGTGTCACAGCATGGATTGCACAGGATTGAGTGATGGGAGATGATACCAGAGAAATGGTCCTGGGGTCAGACTGAAGTTGACATTGCTATACTAAGGGGTTCTCATTATATTCTACACCATATACTATAATCAAGGAATAATATGACCAAATTGTTTTTAAGAGAGATTTTTGCTATAGGGCACGTTGCCCACTGGAGAGATCGAGAGAGACAGAGAGATAAAAAAAGACGAGAAATTGACCCCCAGAGGGGATGGCCATGCCGCAGTCCCTTCTCCTCCATTCTCCTTTTGGGATTTTGGCCATGCACGCACATGTGCCTGACATGAGTTTTAAGCTGCTGTGTCCGCGATTGAAACTGCAGTCAACTGCATGGGAGTCCAGCGATGTAAACATTATGCCATCTGCTGGTCCTGATAACCAGACTTTTTTAAAGACAACTATTTTAGGCTATGATAAAGAATAGCTTTTCACTGAAAGTACTCGAAACATTTGATGATGAATATCATCTAATTGCTACGCTGAGAATTACTTCACCGATGTTTCAGTGAATGAATTAGATCTATGTATTTCAATATTGATAGATCTTGGAAACATATGATTAAATGGAAAAGCAAGTTGCTGAATATTGGAACCCTGTATATTGTTTATGTAAAAACATGTATAAACCCTATAGAACTACTCACGTTCTTTTTATGGATATATACACAAGACGCTTTCTAGTGGTTAACCTTGTGTTTCCCCTGGGGCAATGATTCTGTATTTCCTAACTCAGGATTTGCAGCTCTATAGAATATAACTATGCCAAGTAACAAGAATCAATTTTAATGTATATGATATATAAACGTCAACAAATGTTAACTATTCCAGCTGGCTCCACAGCCTGGTGGTTAAGGCAGCTGGGTCTTACATGGCCAAGTGTGAGGTGTGAGTCTTGGACCCAACAGCTCGAGAAACACGCCAGCATGTGCATGCCCAAAATCCTGAAAGGAGGGAGAGATGGAGAAGGGACTGAAGTGTGACCATTTCCCATGAAGGGTGTTTTCTCCTCTTTGTCTCTCTGCCTCTCTCCAGCAAGCATATACGCTTGGTAACAAGAACAAAAAGTTAAAGTTAAGTACTCATTTTGAATGGTGGGTTCATGGGTAGTGTTTTATTATTCTTTATTATTATCTATATTCTGTTGGGGTTTTTTTTGGAGAGGTTTTTGCTATAGGGCACGTGCACTTGCCAGAAAGACAGAGAGAGACAGAGAGACAGAAAGAGAGAAATCACCCCCCAGGGGGGATGGCCACGCCGCAATCCCTTCTCCTCCATCCTCCTCTTGGGATCTTGGGCACGCATGCACACATGCCTGGCATGAGTTTAAGCCACCGGGTCCAAAACTCGAACCACGGTCAACTACATGGGAGTCCAGCAACATAGCCATTATGCCAACTTCTGGTCCTTATTCTATTGTTGTAAAAAAAAAAAAAGGAATAACCAATTTCTTCTGGAGTGTAAGCTTAGGAAAACAAGGAATATTTTTTCCTCTCCTGCTATAAATATTAACCAGATAGATATACTTACAATTCTCACCCAAAACAAACAAAAGGAGAGGGTGGGACTTCCTAATCAAGGGTTTCAAGGCAGAAGATAGCTAAGGTGGTTTTTTTCTTCAGCTCCGCGTGAACATGGAACTGCTCTTCTTCGATCTTGGCATTAACCTGATTAGACCTGGATCTCACCCGCTTTAGAACCTGTGTTTAGATCACCATGAAGCCATTTCAGGATTCTGATTGTCTCAACTGGCCAAACTCCACCTGTTTGTTTTCCTTACTCTAACACTGGGCGGATAAAAGCCACTGGGAGCTGGCTGTCAGGGAAACCAGTCCCAGTGAGCCCCCTGCATCCCACGCCATCCCACACTCAGCCTGTGGGTCAGCCTCTCTGCCACCGTCTGCATGGTGAGCAGACACGGGACCCTCAGTCCCTCTGAGTTGCTAGATGCATGCCTTCTGAGTGCACAGATCAATGGATTTGCTTTGTAACTTCACAGAAGAAAGGAAAGCAGTCACGTGCTCTCTCTTTCTCTCCAAATCAGTGACTCTTTCTAGTATTTAGTGATGAATACAGAAAAAGAATTCCCTTCCATTTGGCTGTTTTAGAAGCAGATGCTGCTCTCTAATTCTTAGACTATTTTCAGACTACTATACCTATACAGCATAAGCAAAACTTCCTTGTTTTTTTTTTCCTGCTAGTATTTGCAACCTTCAGATAACTGTGAGTAAGCTCTTAAGCTGGACAGTTTCCCAAAATGCTGTAGCAGAACAGAAATAATACATGTCATTTCCCCAGTGCTGAGTCAGCAACGGCGTGTGGGGACAAGAACATAATTGGTTGTATTTTTTGGAATCTCATGAGTGTTTTTACTCTTTAAATTTGTATTTATTGTGTGTCCAATGTCTCCCCTATTGTGAGAAATCAGAAGAGAGATAGCAAGACTGGCCCCATAGCCTGGTGGTTAAGGGAGTTGGGTGCCACATGGCTGACCACAGTTGGACTCTCATCCCTAGCACTTAAAAAACATGCTGGGTATATGTGTGTGCATGCCTAACATCTTGATGTTGGAGCAATGGAGGAGAAGGGATTGTGGTGTGACCATGCTCCATTAGCGGGTGCTTTTTCCCTCTTTCTTTGTCTCTCTTTAGTGAGCACATGCACTCTCAAACAGTTAAAAATAAGGAGGTGGTGAGTAGATAGCAGAGAAGGTTCCTGGTTCCTTGAGTTGACATACTTACAGGATAAACTTAAGTCAATAGTCCATGTGGCTGCAAGGTCTGCTATGTGGCTACAGTTTCGTGAGTGGCCTCAGAACCTACCTAACTCCTCAGTTAACCTGTGAGGGTTCATCCTTCACACTGTTAATGATCCTTCCAGGAGATAAGCCCCGCTGCCCTTTGATATCAATACGTTGATGACCTACACTTTTTTTAAAAAGTTTTATTTCTTTAGAGAGAAGGAGTAGAAAGAAGGGGGTGGCACCTTTGACAGGGTATCATTGTGCCATGATCCCAACCCCACCCCACCCCTGGCTCTGCAGCCAGCCAGGGTCACAAGCTCATATTTCAGGTTGCCCTGGGATCTGACTGCAGTCTTCCATGTGGCTCCAGCATTGCAGAGCAGTGCCATACTACCCGCACCACTGAGGCTGAGCCAATGACTTCGCTGACTGTCTTTAGACTACTTGTTCCTGTGGAGGCTTTTTTTTTTTTTTTTTTGGTCATCACCTGGAAGTGTTCCTCTCTGAGACTGTAACATCAATGTTTTACTCAGGCTATTCACAGAAACTGCTAGAAAGCTTTCAGCTGCCCCCAGGGGGAATAGGTTGTGTAGGATAAAGCCTATATCCTTCCATTTTGCCTTCTGACTGGATGTAAGAATCTAAATTCTAGCTCAATGGTATGTAAGCAGATTTAGTATGTGCCATTTCTGAGACAGGGATGAGGCCATTCATTCTTTATTCTTTCCTACTTCCTGCTAAGTGAAATAAAGATGCGACGACTGGGACTTGAGCAGCTATTTTGGATCATAAGTTAGAAGCTATCATGTTGAGCTTGACAGGGCTACCGTAGAGAAGAAACCTGGGTTCCTTATGATCTCAGTGCTCCCTAATAGCCATGCATTGCCTCCCTTTGTGTCAAAGAGACATAAGTCTCAATCTCGTGTAAGGCGCTGTTCTTTGAAGTTTTTTGTCCCTCAAAGTCAATCTTAGTCCTAATAAATACAGCCACGACTTCCCATCAAACTTTTTCCTTCATTTTGTTTTCATTTCAACCTCACAGAGACCTCAGTTCTATTTCTTCCAGATCTCTCTTGGTATTATTTCCTCTGCTATCCATACTTCCCAGACTCTGTAGTGCATGCAATACACATCACGAAGTGATTCGGAGTTTCATGGTGACCCTACCATTCCCAGGTTACACAGAAATTGTTCTGTTGTTCTTTTGTCTGTGCAGTGGGGGACCTGTTTGCTGATCAGATTCCAAAGGGAATGACTACTTTTCTCATTGCTGCAGTTACGGCCCAAAGGACACTCATTTACCAAGACTGCTGACCCTGGAGAAGGAAGAATGACACTAACCACAGCACCCAGTTCAAAAGAAGGGAGCTGCAGCTTTCTAGATAGCACCTAGTGGAACCCACTGAAGGCACGCATGTCTGTTCAAAGAGGCCAATGGATGAAGGTGGTCCTTTTAGTAATTGTGTCAACAGAGAGCTCTGAGGAATCAGTCCCAGGAGCCCAGACAGAGAAGCACTAGTGGGAATGAGATGAGACTGTATCTGCCCCGGCCATGCTGGTTAGGAGGTGCTACTACCTCCTAAATGAGAAGGAAGTGGGGAGCCACAACCAGAGCCTACAATTGCTTATTACTCTAATGCGGATGGGTGCTACAGTGTAATGCTTCTTAATTTACGTGTACATTTAGTCCAACTCAACACATTATTCTGTCCCTCTTTGAAAGTTCTGAATTACAGAACCTAGCTAGATATTTTCTATATAGAAAACAATAACTGAGACCAGCAGTTAGCATAATGGCTATGTCGCTGGACTCTCATGTAGTAGAACACGGTTCGAGTCCCGGACCCGGTGGCTTAAACTCACTCTGGCGCGTATGCATGCATGCCCAAGATCCCGAGAGGAGAATGGAGGAGAAGGGATTGTGGCGTGGCCATCCCCTCTGGGGGGTGATTTCTCACTTTCTGTCTCTCTGTCTCTGTCTGTCTGGTGAGTGCACGCGCCCTATAGCAAAAATCCCTCCAAAAAAAAAAAAAAAAAAAAAAAAAAAAAAAAAAAGAAAGAAAGAAAACAATGACTGAGGAACAGCTCTGTGGCACATTGCTCAGAGAAGCAGATCCCATGTGGTGGCTATGGTTTGAGACACTAGCCAGGTCAACTGTGCTGGGCATGGGGACGAAGTGTCTAGATCTGACAGCCTGGAGGACTGGAAGAAGAATGTGGCATCACCAGACCCTGTGAAGGGTTCTTGTCTCTCCCTCTCTTTCTCACTTTCACGTATGCGCACATGCACTCTCATAAATTTAAAAAAAGAGAAAATGACCGATAGGGCCAGACAGGTGGTGCCACGGTCAAATACAATGCTGTGTGCGGCTGACCCACACGGCAAGTTTCCGGGTTTGCATCCAGAGACCCAAGTATGCTGGGCACACATGTGCTTATGGTCCAGAGCTGGCTGAGGCTGGGTGTGGATTGTGGCATCAAGACCTTGTTGGGAATGGAAGGGGGTGCCCTCTCACCTCTCTTTTGCTCATGAAGAAATAAGTAAATAAAACTTAAAAAAAAAAATAGAAAAGAGTGGGCCCTAAGTTAAGAATCTTATCTCTAAGAGGGACTAAACACCCCTGGGAAAATGATGGGTTTCTATCCCTGAGGTAGAATTAGGCCTGCCCTCTCTGTGCACCCATGGCACCAAGTGCTGCTGGGAAGCGGGATTGTACCTTTCTCTTCCACTGGACTCGGAGGAGTCAGTCCTTGAGACCAGGCAGGGTGTCTACTTACTGATCTCTAGAATCCCTGGAGCTGAGAGTGGGGTGTGGTCGATGGTTAATAAATATTTTTTGACTAACTGATAAAGAATCTTGACTGGAATATGGCTGCGTAACCAGACTTTTAAGCTAAAACCGTAGCCACGTAGTAACGGTGCGGCTGGACTGACGGAAAGGGAAACTGCACAGGTACAGGACACACAAGGCCTGGGAGCTTCTGGGCAGTGTCGCAGCAGTCGGACCAGGAGGGAAGTAGGACTGCAGCTGGTCCGTGGTCCACGGAAAACTTATCATGACCAATAGGATGGTGCTGGGGCCTACAGGAACTGTAATCATGGCTCACTTTCTTTTTTTTAAAGGAGATTTTTTGCTATAGGGCATGTGTGCTTGCCGAAGAGACTGAGAGGCAGAAAGCAAGAAATCACACACACACACACACACACACACACACCCGGGGGGGATGGCCACACTGCAATCTTCCCTCCTCCATTCTCCTCTCAGGATCTTGGTTACACATGCACAACACACTCAGCGTGAGTTTCAAGCTGCTAGATCTGGGACTTGAACCACAGTCAACTACATGCGAGTCCAGCAGCATAACCATTACACCATCTGCTTGTCCCTGTGGTTCACTTTCTTGCACTTCATGCATAGGAGAAAGAGCAAGTGGTACAAAAGAACATCACTCCTTGCCCCAGAAGATGCTGGTGCACAGCTGTGAGCAGGAGAAGAGGAGGAAGCTTTTCTTTAGTTGCTTAGTGTTGGGTAGCCACCTTGCCCAGAGCCGTCACTCAGAGATGCAGCTGGCCCACTTGGGAGGGAGGTGTGACTTTGGAGATGACACCATCCCTTGGGGACATCTGAAGTGGGAGGTGACTGCTAGTGCCCAGGAGGAGATTTACTAAGCACCTCTTCCCTGGTGGGAGTGAGCCATGCAGATAGATATTTTCCTGGAGAAAGTCCCTTCTCATAGTGTGTCGCTGTTCTCGTACTGCCCCTGTGAGCTTCCTCTCATCCTCTTTCTTTCTGGGAGAATCCCGTGGAGAACCCTTAATAACCAGTGCCCCAGTATAAACCAAAGAGTGAAATCAATATAGGATAGGTGGATGGATGGGTGGAGAGAAAGGTAATTAGACAAACTGGAAGAAAATAATAGTAGCTAATCCAGGAATAGAGGCAGAGACATCAAACATTTCTTTATCATCTAGCTTAGTGGCAGGATAGGCATCTACAGGTATCAATGTCTGCACTAGCTTAAAACACAATGGGCAATGGGAACCAGCATTTAGTGTAATGGCTATGTCGCTGGACTCCCACGTAGTCGACCACAGTTCGCGTCTTGGACCCGGTGGCTTAAATCTCATGCCAGGCGCGTGTGTGTGCGTGCCCAGGATCCCAAGAGGAGAATGGAGGAGAAGGGATTGCAGCGTGACCATCCCCCCTGGGGGGGGTGATTTTTCGCTTTCTGTCTCTATGTCTCTGTCTGTCTGGCGAGTGCATGCGCCCTATAGCAAAAACCTCTCAAAAAACAAACAAAAAAGCTACAATGGGCAATGTAAACACACCCTGGTCCAAGCTCACCCTGCTCACTAGTTAGCCAATAATTATAAACTCTTCATGATGGCTTCACCTACACGATTAATAGAAGAATGGATATCAGAGGGTTGTGATGAAGACAGGAGTGGACACACACACACACACACACACACACACACACACACACACATATATATATTTGTTTTTTTTTTTCATTATAAATATGCATTAGGTCATCGTAATTAAATATGAACATTTATTTAAAGAGAGTGGAGATATCATTGTTGTATGGCAATTTTTGGTCCTTTCTTCTGTTGTCATTTCTTATTGTCTCTTAAAACCTTACAGAATTTCTTTTCTTATCAATGTTCAGGCTGATAGTTCTGGTTCTAAAATAAGCTGCTGAAAGTAAAATAGTCAGCATGTTTGAAAGGTCAGCAGCATTGTCCTACCACAAGTGGCTGTTCTTTTCAAAAACAGCAGCTTTCTGGAAATCATTGTGCTAGGTGTATTTGAAGCTTAGTTTCATATATTATCTGGGATTTCTTAAATATTTAGTGAGCAAACAACATACAAATGTTTCACTGCAGATTGTTATACCTTTTTAAATGTCAGAGTTTCTGGTAGTTTTTGTAACCATTATAAACCATTATGACTTGCCTGCTTTACTTAGCTAAATTTTTCTCTCCTATACTACTTTTTCTTCCCTAATATTTCTATAAATTTTTAATTTATGTCGCTCACATACACACACACACACACACACACACACACACATATAAATAGTTATTCTTTTTTCATTATATTAGGCCCAGCCAATTTTCCTGGGGCCCTGGGGGGAGGAAGGCTTAAGGAGGCAGAGGTGAGGTTTCTGTACCTTCTTTTTTCTGTCATTCTCTTCCTCTGAGCCTGAACTAGCTCAGGACCTATTTCAGTGTCTCCTGGAGACCCCTCAAGTGGAATCTGAGTGGGAGCAAGGATCACTAAGAGCCTCCCAGGGGCAGCAGTTAGTGTTTTGGGGAGGACCCAAGTCATCAGAAGACCTGAGCAAGAGAGATTTGTAGACAGGTCGAGAAAGTGACCCATGGGGAAAAAGGCACTATATTGTGGACCCAAGTCCTAACTACAGTGAAGGAATGATGTGTGTGAAAAGCAGCAATTAGGAAGCAAACCGTGGCTATCGGCATTACGATGTGCTTGCTATTGTGTTTTATGTGTGTTTTACAAAAGAATGAGTCTTTCAAATCACATGACTGAGACCATATTTCTTAAATTTTATTGATTATTTTTTAAATTGACAAAAATCATATATATTTATGTCATATAGCATCATGCTTTGATGTATGTATATGTGCGTTATGGAATGACTGAAGTGAGCTAATTACCCTGTCTATTACCTTACATACTTACTTGTTTTGTAGTGAAAACACTTAAAATCTACTCTTAGCAATTTTTAATTATACGATACACTATTATTAACTCTAATCACCAGGTTGTACAATAGATCTCTGAAACTTACTCCTCCTGCCTAACGACAAGTGTTCTTTGACCAGCACCTCCCTTACCCACCCCTGTCTCTCCCAGCCCCTGGTAACCCTCGTTCTACTCTCTCTGCATCACTGAGTGCTACTTTTTTAGATTTTAGAGGTCCTGCAGTATCTGTCTCTCTGTGCCTGGTTTATTTCACTTAGCACAACGTTTAACAGGTTCATCCATATTGTTGAAAATGACAGGGTTGCCTTCTTTTTTTACATAGTCCTTTTTAATGCACACCCCGCCCCTTCCCCCCAAAAAAAAGACACTGAAAATGAGAGTGTTGGATTCAGCAAACATTTATTGACGGTCTACTAAAAGTGTGCAGAGCACTGTGAGGTTACAGGGCAGAGACTCCTGTGCGTGGGCTCACCATTGGCGTGCCTGCAAAGCCACAGGTCGTAATTCATGGTTCCAGTGAGGCTCATAAGCCACCTTCGCGTTCCTCTCACTGTCTGGCAGAGCAGGGTCAGGCTGGTAGAAGCTGGAAATAGAACAACCTTCCCTGGTGAGTGCACGGCAGCCTGCTGGACTGTACCAGCTGCCTGGACACACGAGGTGTGCTCCGCCTGGGGAAAGGAGACCCTGTCATCCTCAAAGCTGGGCGGAGTTAGAGGTTCTGCCTGCAGATACAGCTCATGCTCATCCATTGAGTTTTACCTCCCAGCTAGAGCAGATTTAAAACCGGCTTTACATGTTGTGGAAATGTCAGTATGTGGCTGGTGATGCTCCTAAGAGTGACAATTGCATCTGTGTCTCTAGGCAACCAGGTGACACCTGCATACCACTGGGGCCCTCTGTGCATCACCGCCCTGCCTGCAGCGTCACTGGCACTGGTGTGGCCCTCAAGTGCCGTCAGCAGCCTTCGCCGTTACTGCCATGGACGCACGTTGCTGCCCCCGCTCTCACAGGCGGTGAGTTAACGCTGGATGGAACCTTGAAACTGGCCACTCACTGGCTGCTTTATGGGGCACCTGCGCCTTGGGTACAGTGTCCCAAATTGTGCTTTTAAAAAAGATTGTCTTGGTTCTGGAGCCTCCCCTAAGTGGGTCAATGTAAATTTAGACAAGATCGTTAGTGGGTCTGAGAATTCAATTCAATTTGGTCTTCACTTTAAAGGAAACTGTTCTCAGGGGGATGAGGCTTCTGCCTTATTTTGATCTTTTCTTTAACCAGTATGTCTGGAATGACCTCATTCAAGTTCAAGAGGTCAACAAGGCAGGAAGTGATGGTAAGGTCCCTTCTGTGGCCAGGAGAATGGTAGCTCTGTGCACGCAGAGATGCCACCTGCATTCCTGGGGGCATCAAAATTGCCAGAACACCCAGTCAGTCCTTCAGCCCTGCAGACCTTCACCTCTGCAGGGGAAACTCTGCCTTAACAAGGCTGTGACTCTTCCAAAATTCTTATATCGGAGCAGTTTAGGGGCTTCATTTTACCTTGGAAAATGACTAGGACATTTCTGGAAATAGTCATGTCCCTTTACACAGCAGTGAGAAGTTGATGGTTCATGTCCAGATAAAGGAAAGAGAAGATGACGATGAGAGGAGGTGAGCTAAATGCCTGTCTCCCCCTCCTCTGCCCACCTCAGGCAAGGCTGATGCTCACTTTATCAAAGTCAAGGTTTCGGTTATCATACTGGGTGGGGCATGGGAGGGGGTGCCTGGGGCTCCTTAGTGATGAACACACATTTGTTTATTTCCCCATGAGAGAGAGAGACAACAGACA
Source organism: Tupaia belangeri chinensis (assembly GCF_000334495.1). Lineage (NCBI taxonomy): Eukaryota > Metazoa > Chordata > Mammalia > Scandentia > Tupaiidae > Tupaia > Tupaia belangeri. The sequence goes on along the minus strand of NW_006203430.1, from coordinate 3,606,254 downwards.
TCCCAATAAGGTCTTGATGCCATGATCCAGCCCAGTTTCAGCCAGCTTGGATCACAGGCATTTGCATGAGCTCCCAGCTGGCTCAGGGAGGCCCTGAGATATGAACTCAGGACCTTTCTCATGTGGGCTCAGTCACATCACTCCTGTGTCACCACCTGGCCCCTGAAAACACATTTAAGGAAATGAACTATCTGAGGGGGCTGGGTGCCTAGCTGGTCGTATGGTTATATACCTTTTCCCATATTAGGTTGGAATATTACCCTTTAAAATGTAGAAGTGCATTAGGCAAATTGCTCGTCTTTTCCATAATCCATTTGGCAAATACAGTGTGTCACCAGTGGCTGAGTACATCCTTCTGTGTCAGGAGTTACGTGAGGATTTAGCTGGCCATACTCTCTTCAGACATGGTACCATATTAGTAAAAGAAACACAGGGCCAGCAGGTGACGCAGTGACTATGTCACTGGATTCCCACATAGCTGACTGCAGTTCGAGTCCTTAACCTCGTGGCTTGAAAATCATGCCAGGCGCATGTGCATTTGTGTCCAAGATCCTAAGAGGAGAATAGAGGAGAATAGATTGTGGCATGGCCATCTTCCCTGGGGGTGATTTCTCATTTTCCCACTCACTGTCTCTCTCTCTCTCTCTTTCATGAGTGCATGCACCCTATGGCATAAACCTCTGAAAGAGAAAGAGAAGAAAGAAAATAGGAAGAAAGAAAAAAGGAAGAAAGAAAGAAGAAAGTCTGCTGGCTCAAGGGAGGAATGCAACGTGGATGGTGTCATGAACGTGCTGCAGAAGGAAAAGCGGCAGAAGCAGCGTCCTTGGAGCCTGAGCACAACACTTGGGCTTCACACGTGTGGTCACTCAGCTCAGTATGAGCTCGGTGCTACTCTCACCTACCGTAAGGGAGCTAGACATTGTTTTTACTAGGAAGCCGAATCACTCCATTGTGAACAAATAGTCACTGTGTCGCTTTAAATCCTCTTACATCTTCGTTGACATGAAATGGCATTTTATGTGCTATAAAAATCTTCCATTTTGACTTCTTTCTTTGACATTATTTATGTATGTGTTCCCACTTTTTTGGACAGTTATTCCAATAAGAATAGATTGTTATGCTGCATTAATGAATAACTCCCACATATCAGCTACTTAACAATAAAGGCTTATTTTTCACTCATGCTATATTTTTTTAAAAGTCTGGGCTGGCCCTACAGTGCAGTGGTTAGTGCTGTGCATTGTGTGCTGGATCCCACATGATGACCGCAGTTTGAATCCCAGATCTGGAGGCTTGAAAAACATGCTGGGCATGTGTGCATACCTAGAATCCTAATTGGGATAGAGAAATGGAGAAAAAAAGGATTGCAGTGTGACCACACCCCATTGGGAGGTATGAAAGTATCTTTCTGGTTTACAAAACATTTTTAAAAATATTTATTTCTTCCATGAACAGAAGACAGAGGTAGACAGAGATTTAAAAGGGACAGCACTTCCAACAAGGTCTTGATACCCTCATTTCCCCCAACCATAGCTAGTTCTGGATCACAGGCATTTCCATGCCTAGTGTATTCAGGGAGGTCTTTGGGCATGAACGCAAAACCTCTTCATATAAGTCAGCCTGTCAAAGTATCATGTTTTATGGCTGTGCCATGGTCTGGCTCCCTTGTGCTACATATTTAAAGTAGGACAATATACCCTAGTCACTCAGGGACTCGGGCTGACACAATGCTCCTCCAACTTTCAGGGTGGAAAAAGGAACCTAGTAAATGCCATTGGCTCTTACAGCTTTCAGCAGAAAGTCACACATATGGCTATTGCTCACTGGCCAAAGAGCTGCACTGACTTCAAGGGGGTTAGGCAGCGTAGCAGTGTGATTTTACTGTGTAAGAGTAAGAATATACATGAACAGCTCTAATGACCAATGCAACACTCACATGTTCCTCATTCTTATAAGCACTATGATGAGTGCTCTGGCACCTGTCCAGAGACTGACCCAGTAAGGAGGCACAAGCCCGCCATAAGCCACTACAGGCATGGCTGCTGTGTCACCAGGATGCACTGGCAGGCAGGTAGCAGACATTGATGGGGAGAGGAGAACAGGCTGAGAGGCGATTCTGCCTACCAAGTGTTGTAGGGATGGTGCGCCTGGGAAGGAGCAAGCTGGTCTTCTACTAGGGCACCCATTGCTAGGCTGGATGGCAGGGTCCTGAGTGGCCGATGGATAAGCCTCTTTCCCACCTTTGCTTTTCCTTGCCATAGAGCTGGACCCAGTACCTCTCCGTAGATGCACCAATCTTGTCATTGTATCCTAAGTGCTTTAATTTATTTAAACCCATTTAAAGGGGACCGATGTGGGCTGGGGTTGGCCTATAAATCTGGAGCCGTTGATGAGTGATGAATTCTTCCCATGATTACCATGGAATTTTTTTTTTTCTACCAGGTGTGTGCACATGCTAGAGAGAGAAAGGAAGAGAGATAGGGAAAGTGAAAGTGGGAAATCACCATCGCCGGTGGGGGTGGGGGTGGCGGTGGTGGCCACAGGTAATTCCTTCTTCTTCAGCCTCCTCTTGGGATTTTTGGCATTCACGTACATGTGCCCTGCATGATTCTCAAACCTCTGGGTCCAGGACTCAAACCACTTAGCTGGCCATGTGGGACCCATGCTACCTACTGGCCCACCAGGGGAATTTTGATGTTTTATTTGGATTCCTAGAGCCCTGCTAAAGTTTATTAGCTCTCTGGGAAGTTACAGAAGCTTCTGTCTTTGAAATGGGGTAGATTCAATCTAATAGAATTGGGCCCTTCCTTTGAACAGACAGGACCGGGCCTAGGAAAACTGAACAGTCAGCACTCTCGTGTTCCAGTTCCAGTCTCTCAGACTGTGCTGTGCAGTGCAGCGAACTGTCTCCCCAGCGCCCCACACCAACCCCACCTGAGAGTCTAAGTTGTCCCTTTATTTAAAAAATAAATAAATAAATAAGAGAGCAGAAACTCACATTTACTAAAGTACAAATGACAAATAATAGCTCAGAAGTGCCAACTTCCTTTTGGCAGAAGAATGAACCTTGAAAACAACAAAGTAAAAAAAGGCCTGAGAACTTTGCTATGTAATCTTGTGCCCTGAAAGGAATGGGGCTTCAGGGGCGTAGGTTCTTCTTGGCTGGAGGCCATTGGCAGGAAGGCCAGCCTGAGAGGCAGCAGAAAAAATAAGAGCTTTACTTAAATGATTGGAATAGATTCTGGAGTTCCTACAGCCTTCCTAGAGCTGGGCAGTGGGGCCCAAGTCCTCAGCAGCTGCTTCTAAGGCCAGTTCTTGGCGGGCAGCAGAGGAACACCTGTCCCAGCCACCACCAGGGCTACCCTGACTGGCAACCCAGCCTTTGATCTGGAAGCCATGCAGTTTTGCCCACTTCTAATCCTGACAACCCAGTAATCTTCAAAAAATTCAAATCACATTATGTAATTCCCTTGCTTGTTGTCTTCCAGTGTTTAATCCCCCTAAAATAAAAATCCAAGTGGGCCATTAGGCCTCTCCCTAGCTCCCTCCCAAGCCCTCTCAGAGCCTCTCCTCCCGCTCCTCTGGAGCATTGCCCGCCTGACTTTGGGCACAGTGGCCTTCTTCTGCTTCCTGGAACACACCAAGCTCATGCCCACGTCCCCACCCCAACTGTGCACCAGCTATTCCCTCTGCCAGGTGACAGTACTTTCTTCTTCAGGCCTCAGAGCAAATGGTGTCTCCCCGGGGAAGCCTCTGAGTCCCTCTCTATCCCACTTAGCCTTATTTGCTACGTGTTTCTCATCAGCAGAATATAAGCCCCACAGGGACAGGGAGCTTGGCTTTTCTGTCCTCGCTGATGTTAGCAACTCTTAGCATACGCAGTAGGTATGCAACAGACCTTACTTCTTACAAGAACCGTGCGGAGTAGGTATTAATGTTGATATGTTTCAAACGAGTCTTAAAGAGGTGGACTGAGGTCGCATTACTTTAAGCCTTGAACCTGTATTCAAATCCAGACCTTTTCAATCTTCTTGCCTCCTTGATTCTAGTGACCCAAAGTGCATTGAAGACTCAGTGTCTTCAAATTCAGCCTGCTTGTTTATGACTGAGACTAATTTCCTGCTGTATTGGATCACTGCTGAAAGGACTAACTCCAGTCAGAGAAAAGCATGACAAGGATAACATTTACTGGCGGTCTCTTAAAACAATGAAGAGTAACGATTTAAGATTAAGGACTCCAGGGCCAGCACGTGGCATGGTGGCTAAGGTGCTAGATTCCCACGTGCCTGATTGAGTCCTAGACCAGGCAGCTTTCTTTCTAACTTTCTCTCTCTCTCTCTCTGGTGATTGTAGCAAAATAGAAATATAATAAATAAAATAAAATAAATAATTCTTAAAAGAAAAAAAAAAAGACACCACAGTGCCTCAGTCAAGTAAACTGATTACTGAGTGTCCTGATTACTCATTGTGATTTGCCACCTTTGTGGGGGAATGCTCAAGGCTCTTTAAAGTTAAAGTATCTGGGACCAGCAGTGGCGTAATGGCTATGTCGCTGGACTCCCATGTAGTTGACGGTGGTTCGAGTCCTGGATCCGGTGGCTTAAATTCATGCTGTGCATGTGTACATGTGTGCCCAAGATTCCAAGAAGAGAATGGAGGAGAAAGGATTGCGTGGTCATCCTGCCTGGGGAGGTGATTTCTCACTTTCTGTTTCTCTGTCTCTGTCTGTCTTTCTGGCAAGTGTGTGTGCCCTATGGCACAAACCTCTCAAAAAAAAAAAAAATAAGTTAAATTTACCAAAGGTTTCTTTTGTTTTAAAATTAGAAGCCAGTTAAGGCCTTGAACCATGGCTGACCATGGTTCAGGCCCCAGACCTAATGGCTTGAAACTCAAACTGGGGCATGTGTTTGAGTTTGAAGATATGTGCATGCCCAAAATCCTGAGAGGAGAATGGAAAAAAAGGGACTGTGTAGCCATCCCTTGGGGGTGATTTCTCACTTTCTCTCTGTCTCTCTGGCATGCACACATGCACCCTATAGCAAAAATCTCTCTAAAAGAAAAGATTTAAGATTAAAGACATCATAGTGCCTCTATCATGGAAATGGATTGATGCGTGTCCTGATTATTCATTGTGACTTGCCACTTTTAGAGGAATACTCAAGGCTGTTTAAAGTAAGTTAACCAAAGGTCTTCTGTTTGAAAAATAGGGACCAAGAGGTGGCATGGTGGTTAAGGTGACTGGATTCAACCTTGCTGACTCTGCAATTCCAGACCCGGACCCGGTGTTTGAAAAACACACTAAGTGGGACCAGCAGTTAGCGTAATGGCTATGTCACTGGACTCCCACGTAGTCGACTGTGGTTCACGTCCCGGACCCGGTGGCTTAAAACTCACGCCGGGCGCGTGTGCATGCATACCAAGATCCCGAGAGGAGAATGGAGGAGAAGGGATTGCGGCGTGGCCATCCCCCCTGGGAGGAGGGAGCTTTCTCACTTTCTGTCTCTCTGTCTCTCTCTGTCTGGTGCCCCGGCCCCGTAGAAAAAAAACCCTAAAAAAAAAAAAAAACACCACACTGAGCACATATATGTGCATGCCCCAAATCCTTAGAGGCAGCATGACCATTCCTCCTGGGGGGTGATTTCTCACTTTCTGTCTCTAGTGACTACAAATGACTTATGCAAAAAACAAAAAACAAAAAACAAAACAAAACAAAAAACAGTGTAGTCTTCAAAATGTTAATGGAAAATGAAAAATCTGTGCATGAATTTAAAAATTTTTTATAACAAAATAAATTTGTACTTTGATTTCATTTATCCATGAGTATTTTGAAGTCCCCTCATATTATAGCTGGCATATGGATAAATAAAAATGTGATATTTCTACATAGTGGAATATAATCCAGGTATAAAAAGGAATGAAGTACTGGTACATACTATAACATGGATGAACCGTGAAAACATAATGGCACAAAATAAGTTTGTGTATGTAGAAGCTGTCAGAATTAAAAATAGTCATGTGTGTCAACTTATGTGAAACCCTAACTAGACCAAACCAAGTAAAACCACAAAGAGGATGGTTTTTTTAAAAAAATTTTTATACTTCTTATTATATGTATTTTTTGAGAAATTTTCGCTATAGGGCATGTGTGCTCGCTGGAAAGACAGAGACAGACAGAGAGAAAGCAAGAAATCACCCCCCGGGGGGATGGCCACACTGCAATCCCTTCTCCTCCATTCTCCTCTCGAGATCTTGGGCACGCACGCACATGCACCCAGCATGAGTTTAAGCCACCAAGTCAGGGACTCGAACTATGGTCGGCTACATAGAAGTCCAGCGACATAGCCATTGTGCCAACTGTTGTTTCCATTCTTATCATATTTTTAATTTGTTACAGGGTACACCTGCTCACTAGAGACAGACAGAGAGAGGGACTCCATGCAGGAGTCCAGCACCTTAACCACCATACCACCTGCTGGTCCTAAAGAGGGTGTTTTTTTCGTATAAATATGTCTGATAATAATTGTGTTTTAAAGGACTCTACCAGAACTGTAACTCTGCACAGAGACCCTGCAACCTGACACAAGGACTACTTCTTTGAACACATCTGCCTGGAGACCGTCTAAGCTTGGACTGACGACACCCTTGTTACTGACCCTGGTAGCCAAGAATATCCCAAAACAACGGAAATAATCACCACTTCTCCTTCTCCCCTCTTACTTGCGGTTTTTGCCTTTAAAGTATTCTTGAGGACTTAAGACCTGGTGGGCGTGTTTGTGGCAACCTGAGTGTAATCATTTGGGCTACAAACCATGGCAGTCTTCGAACTTATAAACTCCTTTTGCTTCGCCTGCTTTGAGTCAGTTTGTCTGTTTGACATGGGTGTCAGGCACTGCGGGAGTGACTGCTTAATGTATATGGGATTTCCTTTACGTGATGAATATGTGCTGGACATACATAGTGGTAGTGATTGCACGACACTGTGAGTTTACTGAATGTCACTGAATTGTGCCATTTTAACCATTTTGTATTCTATGTATTTCCCCACAACTAAGAAAAATCAAGCTATAGGGCTTGTACACTTGCCAGAGAGACAGAGAGACAGAATGAGAGAAATCACTCCCCAGAAAACAGAAAAAAACTAGTTATATTTCTCAGTTGCTTTTTTTTGGAGAGATTTTCACTGTAGGGCGCGTGCGCTCGCCAGACAGAGAGAGAGAGACATAGAGACAGAAAGCGAGAAATCACCCCCCAGGGGGGATGGTCATGCCGCAATCCCTTCTCCTCCATCCTCCTCTCGGGATCTTGGGCACGCACGCACACGCGCCCGGCGTGAGTTTTAAGCCACCGGGTCCGGGACACGAACCGCGGTCGACTACATGGGAGTCCAGCGACATAGCCATTACGCTAACTGCTGGTTCCCTCAGTTGCTTTTTGAACAAAATAAATATGTACGACTATGAAGCTTAATAAAGTCTAGAGATCAGGTGTACAACATGAGGACACATGAATAGTGTCTCGTATTGGGATTTTTTGCCAAGAGTAGATTTTAGGTGCTCTTGTCACAAGGAAAGGGGAGTAACTATATGGGATGATCGATGTTAACTAGCTTGACCAGCGACCATTTCACTGTGTATTTCACTACACATTGCATTGTATACCTTAAATGCTTACAATACAAATAAATTAATTAAAAACTAAAATTAGGTATTTGTAAATGTCACAGGTTATTCTATAGGGGAAAAAAAAGGTGAGGCAAATGTGTTAATAAGAATTAGAATCATGAAGTACACAGATAGAAAAAAATAGATGCACAATATACAAAGCTGTAATAGAATGCGCTACCTCCTGGTAAGGAGAAAAGAGGGTGGAATTGGCTACCACTGCCCCATTTGTAAGAAATGTCCCTGGGCAGCTGGTCATGGCTTTTCCCACTAGGCAGGCACGCCTATCAGGTGAGGGCTCACAGCAGTGGTTGAGGAATCCGTCACATCTTTCTTTAGGCCATAAAGCAACTGGCACATAAGGGCAGCGGTTCGTGGAGACATGATCAGATGCTTCCTGCAGGCCCTTCCCTCTGTGCAGCTGTTCTCTTGCAGCCATGCACGATGCACGTAGCTGCCTTGGTATTCATGCGGACAGGAGTGTAGAAGTGATCTCATCCTACTGTCTGGCCTTGCCTTTGAAAGTTGGAGTGGTTCCACACTGAGCAGCCTCTAGCATACATTAGAATACGGGATGGTAGGAGAGGTTCCAAACTAGCTTTTAAGGCACTGGCCTTGAAGTGGTTTTGCTAACTGATGGTTCTGCTCCCAGCCCAGCAGTGTCACTGCTTGGTAGTACCTGAGTTTATTTCCACCTCCCCACACCTCTCTGGTTCTGTTCCTACCAGCCCACCTCTCCCTCCTTCACATAGAAAAGCTGTGCATTGCCAAGGCCTCTCAAGCCCTGCTGTACAGTTTCTACCACATCAGTTTGCGTGTCAGTGTTTTTGCACCTTGGGTTTGTGTGTGTGTGTGTGTGTGTGTGTGTGTGTGTGTTTAAGAGAGAGAAATTTTTGCTATAGGGCTTGTACACTTGCCAGAGAGACAGAGAGACAGAATGTGAGAAATCACTCCCCAGGGTGGCTGGCCATGTTGCAATCCCTTCTCCTCCATTCTCCTCTTGGGACTTTGGGCACGCATGCCAGCGTACCCAGAGTTGAGTTTTAAGCTGCTGGGTCTGAGACTTGAACCGCCGTCAACTATGTGGGAGTCCAATGACGTTACCATTACACCATTTGCTGGTCCCATGCCTGGGGATTTTTTTTTTTTTTAAAGAGGTTTTGCTATAGGGCACATGCGCTTGCCAGACAGAGAGAGACAGAGACAGAAAGCGAGAAATCACCCCCCAGGGGGGATGGCCATGCCACAATCCCTTCTCCTCCATTCTCCTCTCGGGATCTTGGGCACGCATGCACACGTGCCCAGCGTGAGTTTTAAGCCACTGGGTCCGGGACACGAACTGCAGTTGACTACATGGGAGTCCAGCGACATAGCCATTACGCTAACTGCTAGTCCCATGCCTGGGGATTTTTATGTCTTCCAACTAAATGACAGGTTTGGTGACAGAGCTCTTGCAATTTGGGAGTCCCACAGTGATATACAGCCATCATTGCCTTCTAGGCACCCCCTTCCCTCTATTCTAACAGCACCCTGATTTTCCTTTGCTAGGCCAAATTGTCACTGTGGTTGGCTCAGGGCCAGACATCACTGGCCCTGGGATTTTGGAGCTTTGGTGAGACACCCCCTTTCTCTAGGAGTGACCAAATAACAGGAGCTTCCGGGGACTACAGTTGTTAGTTTGGGATCCTGGTCTGAGAATAAAGCCACCCAGAGGGGAGCAGAGTCCGTGATAGGATGGTTCAAGGCACTCAGCTGTGGGTGGGCTTCTTATTGTGGGCTGACTTCTTCTTACCAAGAGAATGCTAATGCACTCTCAGCATTCGCCATGCACAGAGTAGGCATACAAGAAAGACATAGTGATTTGTTGAAGACTTACAGCTATGTCTAGAGTAGTTAAGTGAAATATTTATTTTTTGTATTAAAATTTTTTACTGTGGTAAAATATGCCACCTTAATCATTAGTTTTTTAGAGATTTATGCTAAAGGGTGTGTGCACTCACTGGAGATACAGACAGAGAAATCACCCACTGGGTGCCACACCACAATCCCTCTCCTCTAGTCTCCTCTTGGGATCTTGGAGCTCGTATGTACACGTACCTGGTGTGAGTTTCAAGCCTCCAGGTCGGAGACTTGAACCGCAGTTGGCCACATAGGCATCCAGTGACTTAATCACCACGCCACCAGCTGGTCCCATATCTTAACTATCTTTAAGTGTACAGCTAGGTGACATTCAGTGCATTCACAATGGTGTGCAGTCACCACCACTGGTCACTTCCAGGGCGTTTTCATCATTCCAAACTGAAACTCTTACCTACCACACACCAACTCCCCACTCCTTTCTCTCTGCAGCCCCAGTGACCACCATTCCACTTTCCATCTTTTTTTTCTTTTCGAGAGGTTTTTTTTTGCTGTACACGTAGTGCGCTCACTAGAGAGGCAGAGAGAGAGAGAGACAGAGAGACAGAAAGTGAGAAATCATCCCCTGGGGGGTGGCCACATGGCAATCCCTTCTCCTCCATTGTCCTCTCAGGATCTTGGGCACGCACACACACGTGCCCGGTGTGAGTTTAAGCCACCGAGTCCAGGACTTGAACCATGGTTGACTACATGGGAGTCCAGTGACATAGCCATTGCGCTACCTGCTGGTCCCACCACTTCCCATCTTTATGAATGTATGACTCCCAGAGGCACTTCCTATAAGTGGAATGGGACAATCACTGTCTTTTTGTTGACTTACTTTACTTAATTTATGGTCTTAAAGGTTCAGCTCAGTTGCAGCATGTGTAGAATTCGTTTTACAAACCATATCATTCCCATGGTGTGTCACATTTTATTTACCTGCTTATCAGTCAGTGGACAGGTGAGTTGTTTCTCTTTTTGGGGGCTATTTGTGAATAATCCGGCTATGAACATGGGTGTACAAATGTGTTTTGAGTACCTGATTTTAACTACGTGGGGTATAGACACAGGAGTGGAACCCCTGGAGTGTGTGCTAATTCTGCTTCATGTTTGAAGGAGCCGCCACACCATCTGCCACAGCTGCCAAGCTAGCTTCCGTCTCCACCAACAGCACACGAGAGTTGCAATTTCTCCACGTCCTCACCAACACCCGCCATTTCCCACTTTTGACAGTATTTAAGCTTTTAAAGATGGAGCTGTGGCAGTGCTTTGGCTTTGCATGCTTTGACTCGGTTTACCTGTCTGACATGGGTGCCGGGGCTGGCGAAGTGACTGCTGAATGCATGTGGGATTTCCTGTGTGACGACAAGTGCTGGAAGCAGAGAGCGGTCGTGACTGCACGACACCATCCATCTACTAAACGTCGCTGAGCTGTACGAGAACGGCATGTATTCCAGTAGCACATCTACCGAGAGGTAAATACATAATCGTTAGGTTGATGGAATATTCACACCAGAAGCTTTGGTCTGAAAGAGTCCCGTGTTCTCTGGCAGCCCTCCTTCCCTGTAAACTTTTACTCCGTCAAACCCTAACAGGTTGGGCTGCACCTCAGCATCAGATAGAAAGCCCTCTTGTGGCATCATTGGCCCTCCTCTTTCTTAATAAAGGGTGGGAAAGAGAAGATGGGCACGCTTGGATTTGTGAGTAACCAATGCCTCACACTCTTGTCCCCATCCCAGTTTGGGCTTTTTCAGCGAGAATAAAGCTGTCTGCCTACCCCAGGACTCCCCCAGAGTACAGGAAGACCGTGTGCTGGCCTGTGCACTCCCCGTGAGAGCTGTTAGCAGTTGCTGCTGGCTTTGACACGACCCCCCTCCCTCGTTCCCCTAGCTATGGGACACTTTCCGTTTGAGTCCTTAGGGGAGGAGGGAGGGCATGGGAAACGTGAGATCCCAACGCACGCTGCCATGGCAACAGGCTTTATTTCTACTTCATCGTGGTCTCATACAGACTGAGGCACCGTCATGTGATTCCATTTGGTTTCCTCGTGACTTTGTGTAGCACTTTTCCTTAAGCAAGAAAATCTGGAGTAAACTCTGTACATTGCCAGTTAAACTTTTCACAATAATTTAAAAACGTTGCCGTTGTATCGTCAATGCAGGAGGACAACAGTAAAAGTACAGTACAAGGAAGTTCACGACGCGTTACAGTGGGACAGACTGACTCACAGTTGGGTGACGGCAAGGACGTGGGCAGTATGTACATGCACCCGAAGACGTGCAAGTCGAGGAGAATAATATGTGGATTATACAGCAAGTTTTCTAAGCCCGTCAAAGGACTCTGTGACCTGTCTCCCCTCCAGTTTATAGAACATCTGTTTTATCTACTGGCTTCATGGCTTGTACGCTACAAAAAGTTCACCAAATCAGACATAAAGCATTTTTTAAAATTCTCGAAAAATAGTAACACTGACCAAATGAAATGAACTTAGAACACTCGAATTCAACATGGAAATAAACCAAACCAAATGCGACAGTGCAAATTTAACAGAGAGGCAGTCAGTATTGAGAGCGAGGGGGTTTAGAATCTCTTAAAATGTACATCTTTAAAACTTTTATTTTTTTTAAATCTATTTATATCTTATTTACCTTTTTTTGTTTAATATACTGTGTGTAAAAAAGATGGAGACAAAAATAGTTTTCTGAGCTATGAAAAAAATTAAGTTATTACAGGCACATTTACTGTTTCATTCTAGAAACATCTCGGTTTCACAGGTTGAACATTCAGCAGCTCTGTGTGTTTTTTAAAAACATTCTTTGACCTTGAGAAAACTAGATCTCTCTGTTTGGGCAGAGTTTGGTTCATGACGATGGTGCGGCTATGCAGGTTACAGTGAATTATTCTGTGATAATCCATGCAAGCTTGCATCACGGGTGTGGCTTCTCCTCTGGTGGCTCCTCGTCACCATGCTCCTCCAAGCTGGCCAGGTCTCCGGCTGACTGTGAGGCAGTGGGGGAATGTGGGGCCCAACGGGACGGAGGGCGACGGTTTGCTGGTCTCTCGGGCCTGGAGAAGCAGGGCTCTAGGGGCGGAGCTAGTGCAGAACAAGGTAGTTCCTTGAGAGCCAAGAAAGGGAAGATAGCATTACTCAGACTGCAGTGTCACTGGGGGATAATTTCCCCCAAACTGATTCTCAACAGACTCAAGCAAAATGAGCAACTTAGGAATATGAATGAGTATCTTGCTCATGGAGAATAACTTAAAAATGATTTAAGTACAAAATTCAAGATGAATGAGAAGATACCAAATTAAGATCAAAATGTGGCCATACTCTTGAGATGGGTCTACTCCTTCAGAATTAGGCTTGGACATGCAGAATGTTGGGGAGGGTGACTGTGACTCTGGTCTCCAATGGCACTTTGATGTGTTCCCACCTGGGTGACCCCTCCTTGGACCCTCTGGAATAATCTGTTGAGCTATAGTGATCACAATTAACTGGTCGTAAAGGGCCGTCATCTATTGGGGCCCATCGAGAGACTGGTGAATTCCTGGGCTGTATCAGCAATGAGACTCATGTGAAAACGAACTCTGCTGTTTACTCCACAGTGACTGGCAGTAGGTTAAACAAACTCCCACAACATGGGGAAAATGCTGCAGGCAGAAATTTTAATTTACGTCTAGTTTTCTTTAATGACTCTTCATCGTAGCAACATTTCTGAAGAGTGGAATCAGAGTGCACTTGTGATTTTGTGTTACAGGCATCCTAACGATCTGAGAAGTGGTAATGCAAGACATCTCCAACCATGGTGCAAACCCCCTATAATCCTTATTCTTAAAGTTCTTTTGTTGTTTTTAAAGAATGTTGAGCTACTTGGCCTTGGTCTGCATGTTGGGAGACAAAGATGTCCAAACTTGAAATTTGCTGATGCATAAAAATGTGAAAGGCTGTGGCGTGAGGAAATGGAGTCACACGACATGGAACCCATCTGCTCAAATGACACCCAAACACAAAAAGCCAAGATGGCGAACCAATGCAATGGAAGGCACAGGAAGAATGGCATTGAACAAGGACCCTCAAAGTCAGCACAGAAGTTGAAGGATTTAGAGATGTGACAAGCAACTGAGAAGACCAGAATGAGGAGATATGAGCCAGAGATACAGAGAGTAACAGTGGGAGACAGACAGCTGTGTGGGATGGGCAGTGTCACCAGGGAAGATGATGGAATGTGAAGGAGGCTGCATGGTCCAGGGCAGTGGGACCCACAGGCTCCTGGAAAAGTGATGGGATGATGTGGTTACCCTGCCTCCCTGGAGGGTCAGCAGAAAAGGAACGTAACTTTCGAGACACTTTCCTTCCTCTTTAGTAGCTGGCACTCTACGTGACAGGGAGAGAAGCATCCTTGAATAAGGCACTTAAGTTAATGGATACCATGGCAACCAGAAATACCTCTAGTTAAGCCACCTTTAGCGCAAAATAACTCATGTGCTGCTTCATCCTCACTTCACCTCACCTGAACCCACAGTGCTGGTGGGGAGGATACAGGATTGTGGAGATCTGCTACTGTTTTTGTGTCCCTACAACCATAATTGTAAGAGGAGTATGTGTTGTGTTGTGTGTGTTTCGTGTGCTAATAAAACTGCTGCTACTGGTTTATCTGACACCACTCTACTGTGGGTAGAACAGAACAGGCCCCCCTTGTTCAGAACAGTCCTGTGTCCACCTCGCTGTTCTGAACAAGGTGGGCTTTCCATGAGACCATGTTATACCACCTCTCTGCCAGCACCTGCCTGCCAAGGAAGAAGTATTGTGTGATCATGAGTTCAATGACCTTTTCTTAGTAATACACTAGTATATAAGAGAGATCTTCAGAAAGTTCATGAAAAATGAAAAAAAAAGTATGAATTTCAGTAATTTTTTCCCCCCAAATAAATGTTTTTAACTCTAGTTTTCCACGAACTTCCTGAAGTCCAATTGTACAGGCTAGTGATGCTGACCCTTCCTGCAAAGCCACCATGGTGGGCTATGTGGGAGTCTGTCCCAGGTGCTGCCTCTGTGGCTCCTGTCTTGGGCACGGCCTTCCCCTATGTCCTTTGTCATTTGTTTCACAAGGACATATCTTTTGTCTCTGACAGCCAACTCTACTTTTGAATACCCTAACTTGGAGTTAAAGTCAGTGGATGAGATGGGTGAGTGTCTACATCCTTCATCAAAAGCCAAGTATCCATTTTCTCATGTGCCTTGATTCAGGCTCTGAAGGCAATACAGAGAGTTCTCAGAATATCTGGAGCAGGGACAGCTTCCTGTTTATTCATTCAGCAAACTGTGGCTGGGGATGCAGAGCTGACCAAGGCTGGGTTCGAAGACTCCTCCTCAGTGTCTCTTCAGTTCTCTGAGAGGACACTGCCTGCAAACTGCAGAGGGGAGCATCAGCAGGCTCTCTAAAACCTAGCCACCTCCCATCGCACTGAGTGGTCAACTCTTGAGCAGGGTGAATGGAGCAGCCAGCCTTGCTGTTCTGTTCCTAGGGATGAGCTGACCCACCAGAACTAGGGTGAGTGTGGAGGCCTCCACTGAACAGGTCTCCCTTGGATGACAAGTGTCAGACATCAACTATGAGTGACACACATGACCTCTCCAGACAATGGAAAACATGGAAGAACTTACAGCGTGAGGCCGGCAGGGCTAGAGTCCCCAAGGGGCAGTTAGTAAGACAGTGTGGTTCTAGACAGGATAGATAGAGAAAGAAAAGAAAGGCAAGTAGGTTGGAAAGGCGTTTAACAGGAGAATAGTAAAGATTTAAAGTCAACGAGCAAGCCCAGTGGCAGAACATTGCTTCTGTTCTGTGTCATCCACCAGGGGAGACTTGAGGCCCCTTGGAGCCAGCACAGAGGCCTAGCCTCTGCCGCCAGCCACAGAAAGGAGCAGTCACCACCACAGAAAAGCCACATCCCCTCCAGCTCTTATGCCCCCTTTCCGAGTCTCCCTATAGCATTTAGCAGTTCAAATAGCATTTGGCAAAAGGAGAGATAGAAATTGCAAGACTGTTGCATCGGAAACAGAGGCCATTATATCGCTGAGTTTGTTTTGGTCACAACCACAAACGATTGCTGCTCATACTAAAATTGTCCCCTGACATTCCACTGAGACATGGGAGGAGGAACAGCATTCTCTTCTCCAATTAGTCTTCCCTTCACACCAGAATTCCTCCTCATAGCCTCTCTCCACCCTGCTGAGTTGGTGGCATGGCTTCAATAAGAGGCTTCAGTTGCTGTGGGGTGAGAGTGAAGAGAAATAGTTCCCTGTTGCCCAAGTCACTCTTGTGTGCAGATACCTGCGTAAACATTCAGAGAAAGATTCCACAATATGGTGCTGAGTGGGCTGAAAAATCAGAAATCGTTCTGGTGAATTTGAAATGAAAGCCTAGAACGCCTACATAATTCTGGAGAGATGGGATGGGGTCTCCAATGCCATGTCAGTTCAATGTCAATTCAAACATAAGGTAATTCTGTTGGCATCTAGAACAAGCAAAATTCCAACATACTAGGAAAAAAGAAGCCACGGCATTTAAACTCTGCCACTGGGTGCTCCCTGTAGATTTGGAGTTCCTGAAATTTTCTGTGTTCCCTTCAAGACATTTCTTTAGGCAACAAAATCACCAAGTGAGAAGGAAATCTAAATACACACTTCGCAGAAGACAAGGGGTGGTGGTGATAGTAGGGGAGGTTACTGCTTAGTACTGATAAAACCGTTTTCAAGCCAAAGTGCTCCACTTCTGTGATTAAAACACTTTCTTTATATTATCACAGATCACTACCGGCACTCATTATTAGTTAAGTCAAAACATGTTTTGGTTCCTAAAACTTAATTTCTGTCTAGTCTCTAATATAAACCGATACTACAGACACAGCCAGTTACTGCTTTGGGACAAAACCCTAACTTCTTTTCTTTCTTTCTTTTTTCTTTTTTTTAACTTTGCCTGAGGGCACATGCGCTTTTCAGAGAGAGCAGAGACAGAGAGCGAGAGAGGAAAAGCAAAAGCAAGAAAGCACGTCATGGGGCACGGTCATGCTCCAATCCCTTTTCCTGTTCTCTCCCTTTGGGATTTTGGGCACACACACACATACACAACACGTTTTTCAAGCTCCTGTGTCCAGGACTCAAATCACATGGTTGGCCATGGGGGATCCAGCCACCTTAAACGCCAGGCCACTGGCTGGCCTCAGTGCCTTAAGTTCAACTGATTTCTCCAGAGCCCTAGAAATGCAGGGCATTGACATACAAGTAGATTCCCCCATAGCACAGAGTACTTACCTGAGGGTCTCTGAGGAGTCACAGAAGCTCTCAGAAGACATCATTTGTCCCCCGAGACACTCAACCAGCAGTGTTTGTCCATCCCAAAACATGAAAATAGCCTTAGCACAAAGACTGTGACCGTGAAACATGTAGGCTAAATACTGTCAGTATCTGTATTAGGTTGAACATACAGAATCACCAGTCCTGCCGGGTGCTGGCAATTCCACATGGTTTGACCTGTTTCGGATTTAAACTCTGTATTTTAAAGTCTTCCCTTCACACCAGAATTCCTCCTCATAGCCTCTCTCCACCCTGCTGAGTTGGTGGCATGGCTTCAATAAGAGGCTTCAGTTGCTGTGGGGTGAGAGTGAAGAGAAATAGTTCCCTGTTGCCCAAGTCACTCTTGTGTGCAGATACCTGCGTAAACATTCAGAGAAAGATTCCACAATATGGTGCTGAGTGGGCTGAAAAATCAGAAATCGTTCTGGTGAATTTGAAATGAAAGCCTAGAACGCCTACATAATTCTGGAGAGATGGGATGGGGTCTCCAATGCCATGTCAGTTCAATGTCAATTCAAACATAAGGTAATTCTGTTGGCATCTAGAACAAGCAAAATTCCAACATACTAGGAAAAAAGAAGCCACGGCATTTAAACTCTGCCACTGGGTGCTCCCTGTAGATTTGGAGTTCCTGAAATTTTCTGTGTTCCCTTCAAGACATTTCTTTAGGCAACAAAATCACCAAGTGAGAAGGAAATCTAAATACACACTTCGCAGAAGACAAGGGGTGGTGGTGATAGTAGGGGAGGTTACTGCTTAGTACTGATAAAACCGTTTTCAAGCCAAAGTGCTCCACTTCTGTGATTAAAACACTTTCTTTATATTATCACAGATCACTACCGGCACTCATTATTAGTTAAGTCAAAACATGTTTTGGTTCCTAAAACTTAATTTCTGTCTAGTCTCTAATATAAACCGATACTACAGACACAGCCAGTTACTGCTTTGGGACAAAACCCTAACTTCTTTTCTTTCTTTCTTTTTTCTTTTTTTTAACTTTGCCTGAGGGCACATGCGCTTTTCAGAGAGAGCAGAGACAGAGAGCGAGAGAGGAAAAGCAAAAGCAAGAAAGCACGTCATGGGGCACGGTCATGCTCCAATCCCTTTTCCTGTTCTCTCCCTTTGGGATTTTGGGCACACACACACATACACAACACGTTTTTCAAGCTCCTGTGTCCAGGACTCAAATCACATGGTTGGCCATGGGGGATCCAGCCACCTTAAACGCCAGGCCACTGGCTGGCCTCAGTGCCTTAAGTTCAACTGATTTCTCCAGAGCCCTAGAAATGCAGGGCATTGACATACAAGTAGATTCCCCCATAGCACAGAGTACTTACCTGAGGGTCTCTGAGGAGTCACAGAAGCTCTCAGAAGACATCATTTGTCCCCCGAGACACTCAACCAGCAGTGTTTGTCCATCCCAAAACATGAAAATAGCCTTAGCACAAAGACTGTGACCGTGAAACATGTAGGCTAAATACTGTCAGTATCTGTATTAGGTTGAACATACAGAATCACCAGTCCTGCCGGGTGCTGGCAATTCCACATGGTTTGACCTGTTTCGGATTTAAACTCTGTATTTTAATTTAAATACTCCTTGGTGGGTCAGCCTGGGAACCTAACCATTTCTCTTCCTGTGGGGATGTGAACTGAGTGACACAGGAAATACAGCTTTCTGTTTCTCCTCACCATAAAGCCAGGGCTGCCAAGGCTGAGGTGAGAAAGCAACGGTCAGCCCAGGAGCAGATGGCTGTCCTCCTCCTCTGACCTCACTATCTACAGGAGTGGCCCAGCCTGGAGAATGCTGATGAGGTCTGCTGTTCCTGGTGTGGAACTTGCTCAGCCAGGCCCCCGGAGAATCAGGCTTTCTGGCACATGTCATGTGTAGGATCACTTGCCAGACAGACATGTCCTTTCAAAGCTGCGTGGCCTGAGAAGCTGGTATCCCCACCGTTGTCACCGCCAGCATGATCACTGGGCTTTGGTTCATCTTGTTGTTACCATGCGTGGATGTAGATCAGAACTGAAATCAAGGCTGACTGATGTGTGAGTAATGTCACGGGGGAGACTACCCACTGTTATTAAGGCAGGATTTTGGTTTTTATCATTAGTTTCACATATTTTTGTTTTTTAAGAGAGATTTTTGCTCTGGGCCATGTGTACTCACTGGAGAGACAGAGACAAAAGACAGAAGTGAGAGATCACCCTCCTGGGGGGGCGGCCATGTTGCGGTCCCTTCTCCATTCTCCTCTCGGGATTTTGGGCACACATGCACATGCACCTAGCATGGGTTTTTTAAGCCACCAGGTCTAGTACTCAACCCATGGTAGACTATGGGGCAGTTCAGCGACATAACCATTATGCCATCTGCTGGTCCCTGTTTCATGTGGTTTTACTGCTAGGGAGAGTCTCAGACACAAAGAGGGGACGTGACCTGTGAGCTGTCTGTGTGCCTGTCTGTACTGAAGGAATCCGACATTCGTCTTGCAGCTCCTGATGAGAAAAGTGCTCGAGTCCGTGAGTCCCTGCCTCTCACACTCCCCTCTCAGGCTGCTGTGTGTGGCGATCTGGAGGAGATGAGGTCTGACCTACTCTCCTAGGATTTCCACACAGGCATGAACTCACACAGGAGGAGGACAAATTCTAAGACCCCACATGAAAAGCCCGGATAAGCAGATAAGGACCAGTCACTCAGGCCAGAGGACAGAATCGGAATCAGACCATGTCCTTAATGATTTTCTGAGGAGGAAAAACCCAAAATTTTTTCTAAGAAGTCACCCAGGGTGTGTGTTCCTGCTTATTTCATTCTCCTATAAACCCAGCATCTCCCCAGCTCACAACACTTATGAACAGTTTCAAAAAACGACCTTGTACCAACCCAGGCCCCAGCCTGCCCAGCTCAGTAGGAAAGCTGGTGGGAGGTGGGGGTGTGGAACACCCAGCGTTCATTACCTCGATGGACCCTGGTTCGGCTGTGACCGTTTCTCCCGAGTGGCTGTCACTGTTAAGATTTGGGGGGCCGTGGGCGGCCTGCCTGCGCTCCTCCTTTAAGGCATGCTCCAACAGCTTCTTGTTGAGGATCCGGGCCACGTTCTCGGCGAGTGTGTAGCCAGGGGGAGCAGATAAGTCCTGCCTCACTGGCGTGCCCTCCCCCCCGTCTTCCCTACAGGTCTCTGAGCCCACCCCGATGGGGCTAGGCGACCTTCCTCGGGAACTGGTGCCTGTTTCTTGGCCTGGGCCCAGATCTGGTCGGGGTTCTGCTGAGCGAGACCGGCTCCCAGCCCGAACTCCCTTCTGGAAGGGGTCCTGTACCACGGGACTGTGGTCGATGATGTTGAAGAGGCTGGAGAGGCCATCATTGATGGTGGTATGCACCGGGCTCTCCCTCGTGGTGGTGGAGCGGGCCCAGGCTGACTCGCTGTACCCTTTCTGGGCCATCCCTGGTGAGGTCCTGTTATTTGGCTGGTCAGCTTTGGGGAGGGGCTTCCTCTGCAGCTTGGGAGAACCGTACTTGGGGGAGCAGCATGTGCGTTCAAACTTGGCCTGTACCTTCTCAATGGCGGGGGCCTCCTGCCTGCTCCTGAGGCTGCGAGAGGGAGAGGACACGGGCGTGGCGCCGCCCCCCGCCTTTGGTGTGAGACACCTATGGGGGCTGCTAGTGATACCACCACGCAGGCCCTCAGTCTGCAGGCCCACACTGATGGTCTGGACAGTCTGTGTGCCCATTGTCCGGGACCCGTTGGTCTGGCAGGCGGTGTCCTTGACTTGCGGCTGGGTGGGGCCAACGCAGATGGCATTCCT
>NW_006203430.1:3569071-3585410 GCF_000334495.1 Tupaia belangeri chinensis | reverse complement strand
CATTCCTGACAGAGAATGCCACCTCCTTCATGTCATCACTCATGTTCTTGGACATTTCCAGGTTGTGCAGAGGAGAGGGGAAACCTAAGGAGGTGCAGAGGGGGCTATCGAGGGGGCGGAGTCCTCCTTCCACATAGTCTCGGGGATGTCGGGAGGGGGCACAGGGCCACCTGCCAAGCATGGGCTCCGGAGGGCCCCCCTTGGCATCTCCCAGGCTCCCTCTAGCCCTGCCTGTGGGAAAGGTGCCCTCACCACCTGCCGATGCAATGCTGTCGACCCTGCGGACGGCGGGTGGGCTGTGCAGCACACGCACCCCAGGCTGCTCCGTGAGCACATGGCTCCTCAGTGGCTGCTTCTGGCAGTGCTCGGGGCTGGCCACGGTGTCTGTGGTCATGGTAACACTCGTGGTCAGGTACCAGGAGGAGTCGGGGAAAGGCTCTGTAGTAGCCTCGTGCCCTGCCCGTCCCACCTCGGTCCTGTCTGCCCAGAGGTCTGAGGGCCTGTCGGTCCCAGCCCCACCAGGAACCCTGGGGGGCGTGTAGTCCCAGCTCTTGCTGTTGAACTCTTCGATGTACTTCAGGTCATCTGGAGAGAGGGGCGGCGTGACATCCTCCTTGCTGCTGGCAGGTGGCAGGCCCTTCTCAGGCAGGAAGGGGGAGACATCCATCAGGCGCTGGAACTCGGACATAGAGGACACAGACACCGCCCTGGGACAGATGGGAAAGAAGACATCAGCTATACCGGACAGCCCTCTATGTGCACAGCACCTGCATCTTGCCCTGCAGGAGAAGGACCTGTGACGGGCCACCTCCATCTGAGCCTCAATGCTTCACAGCTGTTAGATATGCTCCACTCATGAGCTGACCTTACGGGTGTCTGGTGGCTTTTTACAGCTCTGGAGCTGTTCCTGCAGCCTGGTCATGGTCAGAATTTAGTACACTAACTGTCAGATACTCAAAACGGGTGGAAGGGTGGAGCTAGCCGGCCAGCAGTCACAGAAACCCCAGGCTATGGCTCGGCGTCTGCATCCACTGATAACTGCCTTCTGTGACGGCCCTCGGTGTGGATTTACTGAGTTCCAGGCACTGTGGCAGGTGCTCACTGGGTGGAGAGAATGTTCATGGTTCCAATCTGCTCTGAGCTGATGGTACACGGAGGAGAGAGAGATCACAATACAGCCATTCTCTGAAATCTCTTCTCACCCAGGCAACCTCTCTATCGGTTTGAAGAACAGTAGTCCCCCCCTTACCTGCCATTTCACTTTCTAAGGTTTGAGTTGCCTATGATCAACCTTGGTCCAAAAACAAATGAGTAGGACAGAATCAGACAGATGGAGAGAAAAGCACACTTGAATAGCTTTTATTATAGATATACATTGTCATTATTTTATTACTAGTTACGGTTGATCATCTCTTACTGTGCCCAATTTATAAATTAAACTTTATCATAGGTATGTACGTATAGAAAAAAAGGCATATATGACGTTCAGTACTCTTCACAGGTTCAGACATCCACTGGGATTCTTAGGGTGCATCCCCTGTGGGTAAGGGGGACTAATGCATTAATAATCAGTAGTTAATACAGAGAAGGCCACTTAGAAGATGTAGAAGAAAGGAGGGAAATGGAAATCATAATCAAATTGGCACATGATTTCCAAAAACTACCGATACCTCAGCCAAAAATTTCATCTGGCCCTACCCAAATGCACTGACAGGGCTCAGTTCTTCCCTTCTCCCTCAGGTCCCTTCGTAATGGCCAAACCCATCTTTGTCTTTCTGTGTGTTCCTGCTTTACTGCTAGATAAGAAAAAAAAAACTCGCTTGGACACATGAACACAGTTGAGGGAAGAAGACAAGGGAGCCAAAGCAATCGCCAGTTTTCACTAAGCTGCCACCTAACAGGCATAGATTTAGGTGTAGATTCCTCAACATCTGTGTACTTTATTCAATATATTTCACTCTGACCTGAATTTACTGAATGCCTCCTATATGCCGGGCAAGTGGAGGTGCTGGAAAGGCAAATAAAGCTAAGATGGAAGGTGGCTGGAGTACTCAGGAGGTCTGTCAGCTCACCAAGGGCACAGAAACGGTGGTCAGGAAGGAGGCCAGATTTGCTGGCGTAAGCAATGCAACCTCTTTGCCGTGAATCAACTCCAGCTGGGGTGTGGTAGGGAGTTGAGGTGTGTGTGATGGATTCCTTGTCTTTGCAATTAAATCAGCTTCTCACAGAATGTATTAATATTTCCCTTAGTCTGCCTCCCTCTCCAAAAACAAAACAAAACAAAACCACAGAGGTTTAGATACCCAGAGTTCTAGTCCAGTTCAGGCCTTGCTGAAGGGATCCTGGATTGAGACCCATTAATGATGATGAGGCTAGAGTAGGGGCCTGCTCTGAGCAAGTCTATGTATCATATAGACCAGTGCGCAGAAAAAGCCAGGCTCTGAGTGGCCTTGCTGACAGTCGCCTTCACCGTGGGAGCAAGGCACATGCTCTTCAGTTGTCACCACAGATAAAAGAGGCTAAAAATGACACTGTTCAGCATTCTACTTTTTGTTGTGGTGGTTGTCATGCATAATTTACAGATGATGTCCCATAGCACCAAACTAGCTTTAACCAGTGTGGGAAATGAAAGGAAATGGAAGGGATGGGTGGATTTATCATTGGGTCTTGAGCTTTCTGGGAAACATGATTTTTCTCTTCCTACTTCTGGTCAATGCAAAGAGTTACTGAATCAATAAGGAGTTTCAGAACTCTCTTCAAGAAGGCTGTAAGTGTTTGGCAGATGCTGAAACCCCGATTCTCTCCACATTTCTTTGGGCATAGTTCATCCAACTTCTGCTTCTGCCCATGAAGGAAATGCTCTTGGCGCTAATCTGTGCCACCCTCATGGTTCAGCGTGGGGTGGGGTGGGGTGGTGACTCCGAGCCTCTGGGGCTTGGAATGGATACAGTAGGACGGGAACAATGAGGACAAAGGAGGAGAGGCATCAACCTCAGCAGTGGCTAAAGGAAACAATAACTATAAAGACAGGTGCTTGCAAGTGCAGGGCAGAGGTATGGAGGAAACGCACCGAACGGTTAGAGCCGAGAGGGGGAAAGGGGCACATCCATGTTACGGCAGACATCTTGATACCGTCTACATCTTACAACAAGCATGGATTACTTTTAAATGAACAGAATTATACTTTTAAAAAATAGCTACAGTGCAGGGAGGAAACAGAAAGGCCAACGGCTTGGGTGGTAAGGAGGCCCTGCCTGGCCACACTCCTTGGGAGGCTGCTGTGAAGGGGGTGGGGGACAGATGGAAGCTACACTTGGGTTACTATTTAGGCACCGCTTTAACTGTTTATGTACAAGGGGGCTTCATAAAGATTATGGGGGGGTGGCCAGCAGGTGGTGTGATAATTAAGGGTGCTGGACTCCCACATTACCAACCATGGTTTGGGTCTCGGACCTGGCAGCTTCTGGTCAAATTGAAATAAATGGATAAAATTAAATAAAAATAATTCTTTTTAAAAAAAGTGTATAGGGAAATGTGTATTATGAAAAAACTATGCACAAAGTTTTTTTGTGTGTGTGCCAGAATAAACCAGTACCTTAATTCCATTTTTCCACAAGTTTTTTGAAGTTCCTTTTTATGCTGACACATTAAGTTGCAAAAAAACATTGAAATATCTTCTGTTTACCGGTGAGGAAACTGAGGCACACAGCAGTTAAGTACCTTACCCAGGCTCGCTTAGCTAGGAAGAGGCAGAAGTGATTTGAACCCTGGCAGTTTGGCTCTACAGCTCCAGCTCTCAAGCACTGCCCTCCACTGACTCCCCGAGAATGACCAGAGGAGAAAGAGGAAGGGCAGAAGATGCCTAGGAGTTCTAGGTGAAGCATGGATCTGACACAGCTCCCAAAAAACGGGGAAATAGACCCAAAGGGTTCACCGACCCAAAATTTATAGGAAAATCAAGAGTGAGGAGATCTGAAATGGAAGAGTGCCTGAGAGGAAATGCCACATGCTGGAAACGGTATGTTCTCATCTACAGAGTAAAGAAAGTACAACTACACACAGAGTTAGACTGGAGGGACAATAGCGAACATCAACTACCTCATAGTTCATTCAAAGCTGACAGCCAGGAGAAATTGTAGTAAGTCCTCCTGGTAGTATTTTTAAATATACAATATATAAAATGCCTCACGGTAGATAGAGGGAGTTTTCTCAGACTTCAAATGAGAAGTGAGGTGTTCATGGGCCTTTTCAGAACCACTAAACACATGTCGTCTCTTTTTACACAAAACCATGGACCTTAAAAATGATCATAAAAAGAATACACGGATAACACAGTATTGTACAGCCTCCTTGTTGCTAATAATCTAAAATGCCCTATCTATTAAATGAGTAATAATGAAAGAACCAACTTATTCAGAAGTCATCATGTGAAGGAATTTGGAAACAGCATTAAAATAAATTGCCTAAACAAGATGGAATGTTAAAACCAAGGCATATTTATTTCCATCATCTGTTGTTTCCATCAATCTTACTTACCTTTGAAGGTTTCCCTTGTGACTTTCTTCTTCCTGTAAAGAAGAAATAACTTTGTCTGAATCAGTTAATTTTGGTGACCTGGGAATCTCAAAGATGATTACAGGATTTGTTTGATTCTGTTCCCTAGAAAAATGCCATGTGAAAATGTGCACAGAAGCCGAGTTTTGGTCGGGAGTGCTACTGTCCCTTAACGCTTTGCAGTCCAATCATAAAAGCAGAGTCCACAGTGTGATGAGGGGGTTGGAGCTTCTGCACCCAGGGAGGAGGCCACAAGAGTGAGAAAAACTGGCTATAAACTTTCTCAAAGGACTCTGCCAACTACATGAATTTGAAGTCTGCTCTTGTAACCACCTGAGTGTGTGAGTTAGAGGAAGGGAAGGAGGGAGAAAGAGTAGAGAGAAGTGAGAAAGAGCAGGGGTGGAGGAGAAGGATGGAGTAAGTTACTAATAGGAGACAGATATGGACCAAGGCTTGAAAACTTGCTACAGAAATTGGAGTGGCAGCTTTCGTCTTGGGCACTTGCTGGGTTTCACCATTCCTATTTAGAATAAGAAGTGAAGTGACAGTGACTTTCCCTTAAGAAGGTTAGCTGTGCTGGCAGAGGACAACAGGGGCACGAGGTTGTCTACTGAGAAAACACCTAGTGCTGACACAGTTTGGAGGAAACAAGCCTCAGACAGTGATGGAGACCTGCTCCCCAGGACAGAAGTAGCAAGGGGTGTCCTTCCCCGGAGTGAGTGTGGTGGTCCCAGCCACTCCAGGGCTCCTGGGATGGTCTCCTGACTCTGGTCCATGTCCCCTCTTCTGTGAAATTGGACCACGTGAGGCTGCCAGCAGATCAACAGGGCAGACCTGTAGTGATGCCCCTTCACCCTGGCGCACGGAGCTGAGATAAAGGGCCTGACCTCACTGCCATGTGGCTGAAGTGTCATTCCCCCATATTTCAACACTACTTAACACAAACGCAGTTCTAAGTATTAAATGCTTGAGAGACCGAATGCCAAGTACAGCAATGGGTCCATTGACTCGCAGGTAATGATTCCCAGAATGGATTTGTAAAAGGAGGGCTTTAAAATAACATAACCAGAAAAACATAACAGATGCTGTGCCTTGGAAGTTTTCGGACATGGCTCCGCTAACCATTTGGTAATCTAACATTGGAAGGTTTCTAAGGATGAGATTTGTTGCCCCTTTGCCCAGAATAAGATATTCATAGTATGTCACTGTTTAGAGATATTTACTATTGCCAAATGGTAGGAAATTTCTTGAAAACAGACATTTTTTTCAGTTATTAACTTTCTAGAATCAGAAGACTGTACTATGATTTCAAGAAAAGTTGAAAATACACACATCCTAGAGTGATCGACTTTCTCTTGTGCTTTGTTGGACCCACTCGTTTGTGAGACCTTCCTTTTATAAGGGACACTAGTTCAGTATTTCTAAACCTAAAACAAGACGGCAAAGTTAAACTGACTGCAGAGGACCCTTGGAGTTTAGGTCAGGGCTGCCAAACAAAACCCTTAGTATTAGGATTGTTTCATTTCCTCTCCATTTAGAGGTTGCCACAGGCTAAGGCCACTGGAGCCTGCCAGGAGGGGCATCTGACAGACGCCAGGACACCTGCTGGGTTTCATGAGAACCACACCTTCTGCTGTAGTTAATGGGAATGGACAGAACCCAGGCTAACCTCAGGGAGGCAGTTCCTGAATTCCCGCTCGGGCCTGCGGGGCGGCAGCTCCTCTGGCTCGTCATCCAGGGACAAGGCATCCAAGTAGAGATTCTCGCTGGCTGAACACCTGTCCGACTCCTTCAGCTTGGACAGTGGCCTGTCTTCGAATGGCATGGAGTCGGCTTCTGCACAGGGCCATATTGCCATTGGGCGGGGCAAGCGGAGGCTTCCCTGGGTGGGGAAGGGGCGGATATTGCCTTCTTTTTGGTCACAGTGGAAACTGCCACCTCTCCGGGGACTGTTTTCTTTCTGCAACTTGAAAGATTTAGAAATGAAAATAATTAGCCTTATTTTTCTGTCTGAAGGTCTTCCTAAAACCATCTTTTCACCTAAATTGGGAAGTACTTAAGAGTCAATTTGAAAGCATAATGGTTCGTTGCTGGACTCTCACATGGCTGAACATGGTTTGAGTCTTGGACCCAGAACCTTGAAACTCATGTTGGACACATGTATGTGTGTGCCCAGAATCCTGAGAGGAGAATGGAAGAGAGGAGACTTCAATGTGGCCATCCCCCTTGGGGGGTGACTTCTTGATTCTGTCTCTCTGTCTCTCTGGTGAGCACATGCACCCTAAGGCAAAAATCTCTCAAAAAAGAAAAGAAAAAGAAAGCAAATGAGAAGTGAGAAACAAATGTTTATAGATTCTGATCTTAATTTCAAAATTTAACATTACAAATGGATTTTTAAAAATCACAATTTCATCTGGACTAGAAAAACTACATTACCCCTACACAAGTATATATGGCTCAGTCTTTCTGATGCAAATATATATGTTATTGTATACAACTCTGAGTACTGCACTTATGGGAAATTATACATCTATTTTTCTAAATCCAATATTGTTACACGCAGTATGTTAAAACTCTCTTTTGGAATTACCCTTAGAACTGAAAAACTATCAGTGACAGGAAACTTCTGAGGGTAAATTTGGCTTTCCTAACTAGACCAAAATCTCTTAGAACAGGTTCTATGTAACCCAAGTGATCAAACCAGGCTATAACCATTTGGTGTCAAAAGCAGCTTACACTGTGTTTGAGAGATTTAAAACCTAGCTGTAGGGGCTGCCCAGGGCCTGGTGGTTAAGGTGGCTGGATCCCACATGGTTAACTATGTGGTTTGAGTTCTACACCTGGAGACATGAGAAACACACTGGGCGCACGCGCGCATGCGTGCGTGCATGTGTGTGTGTGTATATGCCCAAAATACTAAAAGGAGAGAGAAACGGAAGAGAGGGATTGAGGCATGACTATTCCCCATGGCAGTGTGTGTGTGTGGGTGCTTTCTCATTTTCTCTCTCTCTCTCCGTCACTCTTTCTAGTATGGCATGTGCCCTATGGCAAATTCAAACAAACAAACAAAAGACAAAAAGTGAAGATTTGGTATGACTAAGGGAAGAACGCACATACTTTATAGTCATATGAGGTTGGGGGCTGACTTGGCAAACTCGAGCAGCAGTTGTGGGAAAGCACAGGGTCACTTGGAGTTAGAAGCCTGAGCTGGAACCATTCATTAGCGGCCTGCTGGTTTGCTGGCAGGTGGAAGACCCAGCTCTCCCCAGCTCCTCTGTAAAATGGGGACATGCACACTGGGGCCAGGTGGCAGCATGCCACCCAGGGGGCCCAGACCATGTGGGGCACTAGAATGGGCAGGGAAGCTCCACCAAACCACTTGGAATTGCTGAGGTGAGGGACACATTCCTCTACTCCAGAGAAGCCTTTCCCTTCCACTTTCCTGATCTTCCTTCCCTGCCTCCTTTTCTGAATATGCAGAGAAAGCCTAAAAAAGACCTGAAGCTATTTCTACCTATGAATCTTTTTTTGTTTTTCAAAGAGATTTTTGCTATGGGGTGCGTGTGCTTGCCAGAGAGAACAGAGAGGGAGAAAGTAAGAAATCACCCCCAGGAGGATGGCCTCACTGCAATCTATTCTCTTCCATTCTCCTCTTGGGGTTTTGGGGACACATGCACACAGTGTGAGTTTGGGACTTGAACTGCAGTTGGCCATGTGGAAGTCCAGAGATGTAACTGTTAGGCCCTATGTTGGTCCCTCTATCTATGACTCTTTAATGACCTTTATTGGATGACAAACTCACACTCCACTGAATTGACTGCTTTTCTGAGTAAGTACATTACTTGAATGGCAGAGGAGGATTTGGATACCCCTTCTGGATTTGACCTAATGGGGTAGTCAGTTGAAGAGTTTTCAGTCCCCAAGTGCTAAGATAGAGCTAGGAAATTTTAAAACTTTCTTGAATGCAGTTGAATTAATTGTTTAAAAAAGATCTTTATAAATGCTGTGCAGTCATCGACAAGTTGTACATATATCAGCATGGCCCAGGAGAAGAAAACCACGTGAGATGAGGACACAAGGACTGTCACGCCTTTGAGTATTTCTGAAGTGGTAGAACATACGTTTTAGAGAGTTACAGGATGCGCATCCCTAATGAGAAAACCTGAAATGCTCTAAACCCTGGACCGTCTTCATCCCTGATATGCCACGAGTGGGAAATTCCACATCTGGCCTCAGCATACAGAAACTTCTTCTCATGCACAAAATTATTAAAACTTTTATACAAAATTACCTCCAAGCTCGTGTGTAAAGTATACAGCAGCTATAAATGGTTTTGGTGTTTAGACTTGTATCTCATCTCCAAGATATCTCCTTTTATATATAGATATGCAAATATTCCAAAATCCAAAACAATCTGAAATATGAAATGCTTCTAGTCCTAGCATTTTGTATAAAAGATACTACATCTTTACTTTGTGAAAAAGATGGAGGTTCCAGCAGCCAGAGTTTAAATGTTAGAGTTCCAGGCAGGTTCACAGTCAGCTTAAGGAACAAGCAAATCACTGGGTTTGGGTTCAGCTCCCTGTGCCCTCTCTCCCTCTTCTCTAATAAGACAGTTCTCTTAAATATGCTAAACGCTTTCTTAAAAAATAAAAAAGGAAAGCTTTTTATTATCTTCATCTAACGCATGTCAGTACAATTTAGTTTCAACACATGATCATCTCCAAGCTATTCTGGGCGAGGAATTAAAATGCAAGAATCACATTAGAAGCTGTAAATGTGCACTGAGGGTGTGAGCGAAGAGAGAAAAAGAATGACTACAGAGGAGAGCTATGAACAAGCACGTCTAACTCAGTAAAGAGGGATTTCAAAAATAAACTCAGGCAGCCAGGAGCAACTTGCACTCAAGCTGGAAAGTATTAGGTTTCCTAAAAATGAGCTAGAGTGATTGTAGCTGCTAAGATGCCTCTGGGGTGTTGTAATAGAATAATGGATCCTTAAAAGGATAGGGTTTCCTAGGGGAATCATTTCAAAGCAGGCATCAGCACCTAAGATACTTGCCTTGTTGAGGAGAGCAACTTTCAATGCAAAAAGAGAAAGTTTAAAGATTTGCATTTCAAGGGAACCAGCAGTTAGCGTAATGGCTATGTCGCTGGACTCCCACGTAGTCGACCGCGGTTCGTGTCCCGGACCCGGTGGCTTAAAACTCACGCCAGGCGCGTGTGCATGCGTGCCCAAGATCCTGAGAGGAGAATGGAGGAGAAGGGATTACAGAATGGCCATCCCCCCTGGGGGGTGATTTGTCGCTTTCTGTCTCTATGTCTCTCTCTGTCTGTCTGGCGAGCGCACGTGCCCTATAGCAAAAACCTCTCCCCCCCACCCCAAAAAAAGATTTGCATTTCAAGTAATACAGGAAACAATAAAACCTCACAAGTGTCACCTTAGCCAGACCCTTGAAAAGAAAAAAAGGTCACCTTGTAAGTAGGTTTTAAAAAGATGGCCTTTCGGGAACCAGCAGTTAGCGTAATGGCTATGTCGCTGGACTCCCACGTAGTCGACCGCGGTTCGTGTCCCGGACCCGGTGGCTTAAAACTCATGCCGGGCGCGTGTGCATGCGTGCCCAAGATCCCGAGAGGAGAATGGAGGAGAAGGGATTGCGGCGTGACCATCCCCCCTGAGGGGTGATTTCTCGCTTTCTGTCTCTATGTCTCTCTCTGTCTGTCTGGCAAGTGCACGCGCCCTACAGTGAAAATCTCTCTCAAAAAAAAAAAAAAAAAGATGGCCTTTTGTGCTATAAAGGTAGCCGACAGAACATTGTTGGTTGAACATGGATGGCACAGAAGCTTTCCTTTCCAGCTCTAAGTACAGCAAGTACAACATCCAGCCCTGCATTATCTGTATGTTAACTTCTAAGAAGAAATGTAGTGTGACTCCATAAAAGTTAATTACCCCTCAATCAAAGGTGGATTGAGACAAGGGATGCTGATAAAATAGATGAAATGTGTTACATGACCTTAACCACATTCCCACAGTCATTCATCACATAACAACGCCTCATGTGGCACAGAAATTATGTAGGCATTTAATGACACTGGACAAGTATGAAGCATGTGTTCTGAAAGTGGAAAATGGATTTAGTGTTACTTCTTTCACCATCTGCGTTAGGCTCTCAGTCAAGGTTATAGGGCTTACCAGTAGTCATATATCGAGGGCATACATACTGAAGAATGTTCAATTACATTTCTTACCTACCTATGGACTATGTAACTAAAAGCCAAATGCATGAACAACCTAGTAACTGGTAAATAAAATCTATCCATACCCATCTGCAAGAGCCAATTTCCTATTTTGCAAAAAATGCCCATAACCACTTTATCTAATTCTCAGGACTGGACTCTGAGATTTATGAAATATTCTTTAAAAAATGTTGAATATTTTGTGGAAAAGGCCAGATTAATTTTTGAAAGCTACAATTGCATGTCTAAAGCATCAAGCATTGGTAACCATCCCTCTTCTAAAAACAGCAGTGACATCATTATACAAAAACAGTGGGAACCACCACACAGATTTTAGGAACAGATGAACACCAGAAATTCATGTGCGTCAGAAACACACATCAAAGATGTCAACCATTGGGGTCAACAGATGGCGTAGCAGTTAAGTCACTGGACTCTCACATGGCCAACTGTGATTTAAGTCCCAGACCCCATGTCTTGAAACTCATGCTGGGCATGTGTGTATGCATGTCCAAAATCTCAGGAGGAGAATGAAGAGAAGGGATTGCATGCAGCCATTCCCCCAGGGGGTGATTTC
The DNA here is from genome assembly GCF_000334495.1 of Tupaia belangeri chinensis. Taxonomy (NCBI): domain Eukaryota; kingdom Metazoa; phylum Chordata; class Mammalia; order Scandentia; family Tupaiidae; genus Tupaia; species Tupaia belangeri. Next base: position 3,574,043 of record NW_006203430.1, on the reverse strand, counting down.
TCTATTTCAATCAGTCAGTCTCTCAGTCTCTTTCTTGTGCGCATGTGCCCTAAGGCAAAAACTCTTAAAAAAGGTTGTTGTCAAAAGATGAGGACTGGGGACCAGCAGTTAGCGTAATGGCTATGTTGCTGGACTCCCAAGTAGTCGACCACAGTTCGAGTCATGGAGCCGGTGGCTTAAAACTCACATCAGGTGCGTGTGCGTGCATGCCCCAGATCCTGAGAGGAGAATGGAGGAGAAGGGACTGTAGCGTGGCCATCCCCCCTGGGGGGTGATTTCGCGCTTTCTGTCTCTCTGTCACTGACTGCACCAGCCCTATAGCAAAAAAAAAAAAAAAAAAGAAAGAAAGAAAGATGAGGACTGAAGTCCTGAGGCTGTCAGTTTGTTGGAATTGTTGCAATATTGACAATTTGGAAACAGACTTCAGCTCCTGCATATTCTTATCTTTCCAAAGATAGTCTAAAAATAAGGCATGGTTCATCCTTAGACCACCAGCTCTTCACAAGTTATCACTGGCTATGTTTTACCAACTTTTCCTTTACAAGAAGTTCTTCATTTGCAGAAGTAAAATAAAAATCTAAAACACTTGTGGTAGCAAGTGACGTGATGGTTGAGGCACTGGATTTCCACATGGCCAACTGTGGTTCAAGTCCTAGACCTGGCAGCTTGCTCTCACTTTCCTTCTCTTTTTCTCTAGTGAGCACACATGCACAATAGCAAATTTTAAAATAATAATAAAATTTTTTTAAATAAACAATTCTAAAAACAAAAACAAAACCAAAAAACACCCTAAAAGACTTGTTTAACTTACATCCAAGGAATGACTTTCAAAATGAATGAAGCCTTGGGAACCAGCAGTTAGTGTAATGGCTATGTCGCTGGACTCCCACATAGTCAACCACGGTTCGCGTCCCAGACCCGGTGGCTTAAAACTCACGCCGGGCGCGTGTGTGTGCGTGCCCAAGATCCCGAGAGGAGAATGGAGGAGAAGGGATTGCGGCATGACCATCCCCCCTGGGGGGTGATTTCTCGCTTTCTGTCTCTATGTCTCTCTCTGTCTGTCTGGCGAGCACACGCGCCCTATAGTGAAAACCTCAAAAAAAAAAATAAATAAAAAAAATAAAAAGAATGAAGCCTGTAACAAGAAAAATGAGCCACTATGGCTAATAGGTGAAGGAGACCCTGGCAGAGCTATGGAAAAGATCAAGATGGTCCCACTGGGGTTTAAGAGGGATATAAAAAGTTACTGATCCTATAGCAAAGGCCAAGAAGGAAGACCCTGGTAACAGGTGCCCTGGAGTTTCTGTGAGGCCAGTCAACTAAAGTTGGCTACGGTAAACCCATGACTGTTCTTGTACACTACTTTACCCTTAATGTTTCCACCTAACAACTGACCCCTTCACTAGAGCACAGACAGAGGAATGTACACAGTGCTGCCCTTCCAAGTCAAACAGGAAACAGTCACCTTTTCTCATGATGAGATTTGGGGAATTCTGAAATGGGGCCATATCAAATATCAGTATGGTGACTCATTTGTGTAAGGGATCACACCCAGGGAGACCTTCAGCTCCTTTCTATCTGCAGTATACTTTCTTCTTCCTGATGATTTCTAAGCCAAAGGTCCCTGTTATTTTGTTTGCTTGTTTTTTTTTTTTTTCCACTACATTCATTCTCTCTCCCTTCCTATCCAACAGTACACTTAAACTCATCTTTGTCATTGTTGCTGCATAACACAGGTATCATGTCTGTAGATAATAAAGTAGAGTTTTCAAAAGGCTCCTAAAAAATTCGGGCAGCATGGGTATTTATAATAATGAGATTATATTCCCAGAACTCAGTTTTTTATTGATTAATACATCTTATTGAGGCCTGATGAATTTTTAGGTATGATAATTGAAATAAATAAAATGTATGCTATGTAAAAATCTGGTCAAGGAGAAATCCCCAATCTTCATCATTATAATGTGAAAACCTAATCTGAACATCACTCAGGGCCTACCACAACTATGCAAAGTGTTCTAAGTCTGATGCAATGCAGAGAATGATTATCTGGGCTATGCAAAAACAACTCCCCGCTCTCCCTCCAAATTCATCTGAGTTTCTGAGTCATTTGTTTAGTTGAAGATGATGAGCTACCAGCTACCTCCCTTGACTCTGGTCCTATCTAATCACGGCTCAGCAATATCCACAGCAGGTGCAATCACCAGCAAACAGCCTGACTTCCAAGTTAATTCAGCAATTTCTTTACTAATGACAATTCCATCCATGCTGGAGCAGTCACTGTGACCATTATCTTCAGGGGCAAACTGAAAAGTTAGTTTACTTGTTGGCAGAAATTGCTGAATAGGACCTGAAATAACCTCCTATTTCAATTCCTTTAAAAAATTAACTGACCACATCGCCCACACCCCCCACATATCTGCTCATAGGAAAGTTACCTACAAACTTTGCAATGAAAATGTTGGTAATGGAAGGGCACAAGATTCAGTCTTAGGCTAGCATTTCTACCTCTTCCTCTGAAAATCCATAGAACAACTTAATGTATCAGGGACCACAAAGCAGGCCGTAATTGATTTCTTTTCCCTCTAAGTGCTCTGGATCCCCAGCTCCATTTAGCAGTCTGCACCGCCTGTCTGGCAATGACTGGGAGCATGCTTACCTGCTCTATCCTCCACAAGAGTTCCTTCTTCTGCTGCTCCCACTCCTGGCGGTCTCTGTCCAAGCGGTCGAGAAGCTCCACCTTCTCCCGGTTCCAGTTCTTCTCGCTGTGATGGATCTGCCAGCGCAGGTCCATGACCAGGCCGTGACTGTCAGCTAGGAGCTTCTGCTGCACCTCTCTCTCCTTCTTCAAGGCCCCTTTGCTCTCAGCACAGGAGCCCAGTTCGCCTAAGTTTTTCTCAGTCTTCTCTTCCAGCTGCCAGGGACAAAAGATTTAAGTGTTCCTTCTCTGACAACTCTTGCATTAGAGGATGAAAATCTCAGTGCAGTTACTTATGAACCCAGCAAACATGTTCAAACTGAGATTGACCAAACCCATGAAAGAAACAAATTTCATTTTCAAAGTCTTACTTATGAACACTTTACACAGATCATCACACAGTGATCTGTGTGAATCTTCTCTTAGCTGGCTTCTCGACTCTATTTTCTTAGTCTGTGTCACCTAACCATTTCTTACCTTGTATAAAAAAATTATTTAATTTTAATTGTATTTATTATCATTATTCTTTAATTTTGAACAGAGATGTACAGAGAGAAAGGGAGAGTGAGAAAGCAAGCTGCCAGGTTTGGGACTTGAACTGTGGTCCAGCATCTCAACCACCACGCCACCTGCTGGTTCCACTATAAGGAAACTTTTAAAAGTTCAGTATGAGTTTATTTCAGTGCAAAAAACTGAAATCCATGCACAGTTCTCTTCATAATACTCATTTTCTGTGACCTTTCTAAAGACTTCTTATACTTCTATATAGCTTCTTGAAGCCACGTACCATATTCTTAGCTATATGAAACCTAGGAATGGAATAGTCACGAAATCTAACTATCAAATTTCAATGAATAGTTCTCAAATATGCAGAAGATTAAATGCCAAAAACAAATGAAATCTTAAGTCTGATACATTCAAACTGGTGAAAAACAAAGAGAAAATTCTAAGGGCAAGCAAAAAAAAAAATAACCCACATCACATAGAGAAGCACAAAAATGAAAATTACAGAAGACTTTTCATCACAAAGTAAAAGTCAGGAGATGATAAAGTGACATCCAAATGCTGGGGGAAAAATAAGATACTGACCTAGATCAAATTCTATATCCAGCAATAATATCTTTCAAAAATGAAGTAAAAACTTTTTTCTTTTTCTTTAAGAGAGCTTTTTCACTATAGGCCATGTGTGCTTGCCAGAGAGACAGAAAGAGACAGAGAGACAGAAAGTCAGAAATCATCCCCCATGGGGAATGATCACACCATAATCCCTTCTACTCCATTCTCCTCTTGAATTTTGGGCACACATGCACATACACCCAGTGTGAGTTTTAAACTGCTGAGTCTGGAATCGAACTACGGTTGATTATGTGTGAGTCTAGCAATATAATCACCACACCACCTGCTGGTCCCAGTAAAAACAGTTTTCAACAAACAGAAGTTGAAAAAACAAAATTGCCAGCAGACCTGCCCTTCAAAAAATGATAGAAGTTTTTTTTTTTGGAGAGGTTTTAGCTATAGGGCACATGCGCTCACCAGACAGACAGAGAGAGACAGAGAGACAGAAAGCGAGAAATCACCCCCCAGGGGGGATGGTCACGCTGCAATCCCTTCTCCTCCATTCTCCTCTTGGGATCTTGGGCACGCACGCACACGCGCCCGGCGTGAGTTTTAAGCCACCAGGTCCGGGACACGAACCGCGGTCGACTACATGGGAGTCCAGCGACATAGCCATTACACTAACTGCTGGTCCCCAAAAATGATAGAAGTTCTTCAGGTAGAAAGAATATGATACCAACAGATGCTTTGATCTATACCACAAATGAATATTGAAAATGCCATAAACAGACATAAATATAAGACTCAATTTTTCCCTATTTTTAATTGCCTTTAAATACCATTGATTGTCTAAAGCAAAAATAGTGCAATTATGTTTTTAGGATATGTAGAAATAAATTATGATAGTAATAGCTCAGAGGATGAGAAGGAAGAACTGGGAATAAACAATTATAAGACTCTCACAGCATGTGAAGGTATCAAATAGAATTTCAAAGCAGATTTTCATTATTTTATGTGCGTGTGTGTGTGTGTGTGTATAACACACATTAAAATTATTAAAAGAGCTTGCTATTTTGTACCTTGTTTTATCTTAACAAGTAATCTCTTCTATTTATTAAGTGTAAAAGCTAAAAAAAACTTTTTTCTTTTTAGTGGTTAAGGTGCTGAACTCTCACGTGGCTGACTGCAGTTCAAGTCTGGGACCTGGTGGCTTGAAAA
>NW_006203430.1:3566470-3567631 GCF_000334495.1 Tupaia belangeri chinensis | reverse complement strand
CTATGACAGACGTTTTTTAAATTTTATCAAGGCCATTTAAAAGATGTCTCCTTTCTAAGTTATTTTTTTTCCTTTCTTGACTGAACCAATGCACATAAAATTTTAATTACTTTACGGTTTGCCTCAAAGTAGAGCCTCGGGAATGGATTATCAAAGATATACAGAGCTGCCCTCTCTCCTCATGATCAAGGGGCTGGAAGAAACCTTGAGAAACATTCTGAGCAACTGGCACTGTGTAGAAAGACACATGACTCTTAAGGATTTCCAAGGGAGAAACACTTAGGAAAGAATGTTTCTTGTTATGTCTGATCTCAACTCCTGTCCCTATGGTCTAAGACCTTGGAGGAGGTTTCAGTCTCTTGCATGAAGTGGAGGCAGGGAACCTGAGCTCATGCCCTGCTCTAATTCTAAATGATTCTGGATCTGAGCTGAGTTGCTTCTTCTGGGCCTCAGTTTCCTCTAGGGTAAATAAGGACATTGAAATTGATTAGACTTTGGGCTGGCCCCATAGCTTAGTGGTTAGGGGAGCCAGATCCCTCATGGCCAACCTCAGTTCAAACTGGCCTTGGGCAGCTTGAGAAATTCACTGGGTGCAGGTATATGCATGCTCCAAATCCCAAAAGGACGGAAAAATGAATGAGGGAGACAGAGAGAAAGAGCACCCTTAACAGGGTCCTGATACCTCAATTCTCCGGCAGCCTCAGGCAGCCCCAGACCATGGATACACAAGTGTCAGGAGTGCTTAGGGAGATCTCTGGGCCTCTGTAGGTCAGCCTCTCAGAGCTGCATTTTACTGCTGTGCTAGCACCTGGCCGCAGGTCTACACTTTTTTTTTTTTTTTTTCACTATTTTGAGAAATCCAAAAGAAAGTACAAGTTTACCTTTTTCAGAGATCCTGTCTAGCACTAGATGACAGTGATGATGACAAGTGTATACTGGCCATCCTTTGATAGAGTTCAGCATAAACTTATTTAACACCACCCTTTTGATACTGCTCATTGGAGGCCATGGCTCACACGTGGAAGAGGAAACAAAATAAGGGAACTTGGGAAGGACGGACACGTTAAGGAGAGGCAGGAGCTCCTCTCCTTTCTTGTGGATGAGAAGCAGCATGGATGTGAATTGCACTGTGGTCCCTCCCCCCCTCCCCACCCCACCCCA
>NW_006203430.1:3553561-3565092 GCF_000334495.1 Tupaia belangeri chinensis | reverse complement strand
AAGGGAGGGGAGGCTGGTAGGACGGGTACCTGTTCCAGGCGGCACTTGAGCATGGCCCACTCCACGTCCCAGGCAGCCTTGTCACTGGCATATTGCTGTTGCAGCCGCAGCCGGGCATGCTCATCCTCCCGCAGCTCGGAGCGGAAGTCCTCCAGCAAGGCCTTGAGGGCACCAAACAGCTGCTGGTTTTCCACCACCTGTGAAGACACCACGTTAGCCTCTGTCATCACACTGAAGGGTACTCTTTAGGGTGGAAGCGGAGGAGATGTTGCAATTGAGGTGTCACTGGGGCTGTGCCCTGGAAGCCACCAGCAATGGGTTGGACATCTGTAGTTAGTGAGAGAGAGAGCACATGCTCCATTGTTAGCCATCGGTCCCTAGAGCTGAGGCTAAGGGCTTGACAAATCAGGAAGAAAGTGGAAGGAAGGCTGCCCCTGGCCAATGGGCAGCTGCAGGACCTGCTGCAGAGGTGCTCTGGGCCCAAGGAGTAGAGCAAAGTGAGGACCTGCATGAGACCACAGGGAGCCCCCAAAGCCAGGGCTGTTAGGATGTTCTGTCTGATTTCTAATGTGCAGAGGACTGAGTCGAACTGACCGGACTGCTGTGAGTATGCAAATATGACTAGCTATATACACTGACTTACGTGCATGCTACCACTCTACTGCCAATCATTGAACTATTATACAATAAAGGCTTGGAGACTCTTACAAAGGTAGGGTGGTCCAACTCAGACTTGTAGTTATTAAGAGGCCATGTATGCGACAAGCATAGCCACTGGGGATGGACTTTTGATATTCAATTTTTAAAGCCAAAGATGAAATGCTTAACCTGTTTCTGAAGGCTCTGTCATGGGACCCCAAGACAGAATGACTGGCTCTCATCTTTCAGCCTCTCAGTCCTCTGCATGCATTTCCCCAGTCACGCAGAAAACAGCTGCCCCTGCTTGCTTATCTTACACCTGACTCACCCCCATGCGCCTGTGTTTAGCACAATCCCTGGATCCTATTAAGCATGCAAACATGTCTGGTCAATGAAGAATGGATTTTTTATTACTAATCTACTTATATCTAATCTATACGATTTTCTCTAACCTGTCCATCCCTTTGAAGGCAAATTTCAAAACCATGATTTCTATCTTATAGTACCTAGTTAGTTCATTATATCAGAAAGGTTTGACCAAAGAAATGAAACAGCCTGGGTCAATTATGGCTCCTTGGTAATAAAAGCCACAGGAGCCCATCTCTTCCAATTAGACAGAGAACACTAAGAGGGCATTGCAGGCTCTCAGGGTGTTCTTGTTGGGGACACTTATGAGCAGGAGAATAAAAGCTGTTAAGTCATGCTGGATGCAGATAACTGTCAGTCCCCCACACCTACCACCCATTTGATAAATCCAACCTGCTTCAGCAAGTGCACTTGGGACCTCCCAGCTTGGCTCTGCACCGATATCTGTCTTCCTTCCTCAGTCACGCTTCTAAGCCTCTCTAGTTAATTCACTAAACATACACAGGAACAGTCATTATGGGAAGAATTTAAGATACCACAGATTGGTGTTTGGATTTAAATAAAGTTGGATTAAAAAAGAAGAAAAATTTTTAAGGTGAGATTTATTACTGAAAACTCCATAGTGGCCCCCATAATTTAGCTAAGGAGTTACACAGAAGACTTTTGATAAAGTAGAATGGCCTACTTATTAGTACTTATTGCTCTCTAATTTTTCTCATCCTGAATATCAAAGTTTTGAAAAGTTTACTTAGTTATTTCTTCCAGAAGAGAGACACAGAGAAAGACAAGCACCTCCACAGGTTCTTTGTGCCACAATCCACCCCTAGTCTCAGCTGGCCTGGGTCACAGGTGCATGTACTCATCTGCTCAGTGCGCTCAGGGAGGTCCCAGGACATGAACCCAGGGCCTTTCCCATGTGGGTCCACCTGTCTTACTATACTGCACCACCTGGTCCCAAACATTAATTTTTGTGGGACCAAAGGCACTAGGAGTAAAACTTGGTTAATATTTGAAAAACTCAGGGCTGGCAGGTGGTATGATGGTTAACTCCCAATATGGCCAACAACCGTTTGAGTGCTGTACCTGGCAGCTTGCTTTCTCACTTTCCCTCTCTCCCCCTCTCACTGTGTCCTTCGCTGGTCAAATCATAAAATAAATAAATAAATAAATCAACAAATAAAGTTCAATTGTTTATTTGAAAAAATTTTTTTGAAAAAATTAGCAGGTAAGAGAATCATCTATAAATGGTTTACCTTCTTTCCATACATCTAAATATAAATAAATTACCACTATGTAGTCAGAGATACTCATGAAATGTGTGAAGTTGTAACAAATGCAGACTTTTTTAAACTCCATGCCAAAAGTATCTAAAAATTCTACAAGAGCAGTTGAATGAGAAGAGGTGGCATGACAATCTTTTATAAATAAATATCTCAATTTGTTTCTGAAATATTATGCATATAGTATGGTAGATATAGTTAGTATTTTTATCTTTGGGTTTTAAATGTGAAAATCATTACTTTTTGGGTCAAAAGAATTTCAATCATAAAATAACAGCAATAATTTTGATTTAGTCTTTAGAGTAGTATTCTAATTTTCACCAGAGAAATCAGAAAACTGTATAATCATGCTTTTATTTCACTAATAGCTTTCTATACATCTCAAATCTCATATGGCACCAGCCTGTGCTGTTCTGAGCCCAAACACCACACGACTGCTCATAACATTAGAATCAGAACTTCATAGTGCTTTTATAGATTGAAAATTTGGTTTCTCTGAAAGCAAGTACTTTTTTGTCATTAGCAGATATCAAATTCAATTAAGTCAAGTCTTAGTATTTTTGTGCACATTTGGGTCAGAATAATCAATGCAATGTCCCATTATGCCAGGACAGTATTAATCATCATGGAATGAGCTCCAAACTTGCTTGGAGTGAAGGTGGCACAGAGAGAGCCCAGAGGGTCAGTGCTATTGGCGCTGCTATCATCAGCACCTGGGAGCAATGTGTAGCTGCCAGGAAGCCGGAGCAGCTTCTGCCGTCTGCACAATGGCAAGAACAGGTGGTCCCATCAAAGGCTCTGAAGACCCATAATGAGCCATAGAAAGGCATGATTCTTCATGACTTTTACATACATGCAAAAAAAAGATAATGTAATCACTAATATGAATTACTTCCTCTGGGCCAAGGGTCTGCTAAATTATTTGCCTATATAACCTTATTTATATTTCGTGGCAATCTGGATGTACACTGTTATATTCCCTATTTTACAGATGAAGAACTGCTGGTTGGAACTCAGGGTTAAGGAAGTGAGAGCAAGGAGTGCAATCCAGGTCCATCTTGCTGCAAGGACAGACAAACCAAGCCAGGAGTATTTGAATTCTGACATATTCAGCTGAGGCCTTGCCTCCTCCTTATTTCTTTCTTTCTTTTTTTTTTTTTTAAACTTTTTACTTTAAGGAGTGCAATCCAGGTCCATCTTGCTGCAAGGACAGACAAACCAAGCCAGGAGTATTTGAATTCTGACATATTCAGCTGAGGCCTTGCCTCCTCCTTATTTCTTTCTTTCTTTTTTTTTTTTTTTAAACTTTGCATTAGAGAAACCATCATATCTTATGAAACTAATTTCATCTCCCCTATCGAGGGAAATAATTAAAATGAGCCATCACTCCTCTTGTTTTTTCTTGCTGAGCTATGTTTGGGGTAGAAAGATGACCCAAATCAAGTCAAGAACCAAGATTCTGGTGCACGTAGTTGTTATACTGAGTCTTTTTGGATACAGACGTGCCTGGATCTTCCACACCTTTTAGCTTTGCATTTGCTATGTGTAGGTCTTCTTTGACTAAAACCACACAACTTTCAATCTCTGTAGAGATCCGTTGGTTGGCTTCTAGCAGAGGCCAGATAAAATGGCTCTGCTATCTCCTCCTTCGTCTAAGGGCATTTCAGCCCTTCCTAGCTCATCTCTCTGGAGTGAAGCTTAAAATAACCCTGAAATGGAGATCAGCAGCTTGACTGTGCTATATGGTGTCAAACTTTACAACAGGTTCAAGGTTGGCCTTCAGCCAATCAGACTGCTGTTTAAATATACACTAAATAATATTAACAAGAGAGTGCAAAGGAAGTTTACAGATCAGGTAATACACCAAGATATCTGTGATGCTATGCCAGCTATTTTTTCACTCATTCTGCCTAAGAAGGCTTTTAAGACATGCACATCAGGTAAGATCATAACCGTGAAAGAGCAAAACCACTTTGCTTGCGTTAGAGCCATGGACTTTGGGGGCAGATTTAATCCAGAGTTGGAACAGATCTTTTGGCCTGTTGTTTTGGGTTACCCACAACATATGAGCTCCACCTCCTATGTATTTAGACTACTTGACATAGCAGGGGAATTCAGAATGTTATAGGGAAGAGCTGGCCCCCTCACTTGCCTGTGAGCCCCAACACAGGATGGGTAATTCCCATGTGATTCAGGTAAGAGGGGGGTCTCATGCAGCATTCAGTGAAAGCAACACTTCCATCGGCAGGAGTCCTGAGGCACCTCCTTACTGCAAGGCTGGCCAGAAGGGCTACCTTTACACATTCTGGGACATTTTTATAAATAAGCCATTGGTCATTCTTTCCTTCATTGTGACATTCAAATTCATTTAAAGATTCTTTTCTAAAACCATTGTCCTTTCATGGATACAAGAGAATGGGCCATGGAAGATTGGCCTTGAAAATGTAATCCATTACTGAAGTTTATGGGAATGATACTCGTTTGCCTTCTGGCCACAAGAATGCCAGGTGATCTCATCCTGGAGACCTCTGTGTCTATGGACTTGATCATTTTTTACTGAGAGCTCCTCAGACCAAACACGGGCGTTTGAAAGAATTAAGGAGGTGCATAGTTAGTAAGCCATACACTCCGGGTTATCGGCTCCAAGGCTTAAGAAACCAGAGCAGTCTGATGGAAATGGGGGGGGGGATTTGGGAACCCCACTACTAGTAGGGTTTCGAGCTTTGGAAAGTAGGTGACCCTGGCCAACTCTGGAGGTAGGACTGAGATGGAGAAAATCCTTCCAGTCAGTTTCCTCAGGTACATGTGAATTTTTCACCTGTATTTTCAAACTAATAGAAATGACAGCAACAAATATACTTCAAGGACAAAATGTTTCATAAGCATAAGCTCTGGTCTGGCTCCTTTTCTACTAAGAGTAGCACGTCTGGGGCCAGCAGAGGTGGCACAGCGGTAATGCAGCCATCACACTGCACTCCGCAATGCTGAGACCACTTGGGAAGACCCCAAGATACGATAAAAAGTTGAGGATTTTTAGTCGAAGAGGACCTATACATTACCAAAGCATAAGCTAAAAGGTAGCACAGCTGGACCCCTGTTGGGGAAGAAGACGTGGCGTGTATGTCTATGTATCAGTTCATGTATGTGCGTGTGTATACGTTACATATAAAATATAATACTGTTCAGCCATTATAAAGGATGAGCTCCTGTCATTTGAGATTAAGTGGGTGAGCCTGGAGGACATTATGATAAGTGAAATAAGCCAGGCACAGAAAGAGAAATATTATTTTCCCTCATATGTGAATGCTACTAGAAAATGAAGAATGACTACTAGAAGCTGGGAAGGAGGTGGGGGGTGAGAGTAGATCAAGAGGATGTTGATTAATGGAAACAAAATTATAGGTACATAAGAAGACTAATTTTTGCTGATATAAAATACAATGGGGAGAATATAGTTAACAACTTATTATATATCTCAGAGTAACTAAAAAGAGGGTTTTGAATGTTCCCAACACAAAGTAATGACAAGTGGTTGAGACGATAGGTATGATATTTATCCTGATTTAATTTTACTCATTACATTCTTATACTGAAAACTCACTCTGTGCCACTATAAATATGTATCACCATTATACGTGAATTTAAAAAATTACTTGATTTCAGGGACTACTACCATGTATAAAACGCATTAGCAGCCTTCAGAATGCTGGGCCTCAAATGCTGAATGCAGAGAAAGTGCCTTAAAGCTCAATAAGAACTACGCAGCTCACTGTTGCATGCTTACAACCTCTGCTCTTCCAGATGGCGGGGTAAATTGAAAATGCTGAGAGCTCAAGAACAGCCAGGTCACTGCCATGAGACCTATAACAGGGAATCTTTGCAGAGTCAAACGTTGCCAACCTGATGATTCTTTCGGAGCTTTTCCCAAGGTCATCATTTTTTAAAAACTTCTTTGGACATGATAAATGTTGCCATCTACAGTATTGAGACTGAGAACTTTCAACAGGACACAAAGCAAAGACCTAGGCCTGAGAAATTGTCTTCCTTGGGAATTTATCCCTGGGAAAGCAGTTGGGCCACGTTTCCAGGCTACTTATCACTTGGGAGGTTCTGCAAAGGCCCCAGCTCTGTAGAGCCCTCGGTGAGACACGTGTTCTGGCTCCTGCGTCCAGGCTGCCTGGCTCATACTCGTGCCACTGGAGGAGAGGCAAATCTTCTCACTGAGAATGTTCACTCCCAGCACACCAGCTGTCGCTTACAGTAGGGAGCTCATTAATCTTCTGTCCTCGGCTGGACAGTGCTGGGCACGCAGGGCTTTACTTTAACTACTGTAGACAGATGGGTCCACTAAAAGACAGACCTGATTCTGATTGCCTGGACCCCACCCTGTTAGCTTATCCACAGGCTTCTAACACACACTCTCGACAGCAGAAACTCAAGCGTCCATCTCTACTCTTAACGGTAATTGCTAAAAATCAGAGTTGTCAGAACGAGAGGCAAGAGAGATGACATTAAAACACACAGAATGTGAGGTTCCAGCTGAGTGACTTTACATTATTTTCCACCCAAGGGAAACATTTTCCATGACTGTTGTTTAGAAAACCAGATGCAGCTTTTTCCTTTTCCAAAGCATTTGAATGTGTGCATGGGAAACACCCAACCCATGGCCTTAGAGGTGGCTGGTTTGTGGCTGAATGGCAATCAAGGAATACTATTTGAGTTAATCATGGGAACTTTATAGGATTGGTTGAGAACATCACTTTTTAAAGTAATTAGTAGATTTTGAAAGCATTATTTGCAAAGTCACATTTTAACAGTTCCTGATGAGATCATTGCTAGAAAATGCATTCCATGACCTAACATCTCCCCACGGGCACTGCATAATGACGCACTTCCTAACGGCTGTAAGTGAATGTTCCTTTGAAAGTATAAGCCCCTTCTTGAGTCATATTATTCAGGGAAAATGATGAGTGGATGGATGTTCATAGAAAACAGCTGTTTGGGCATGAAAAATCTTATTTGTATAGGGAGAGGGAGCAGGTGGGGCAAACCCCCAATTTTCCCTTAGCCTGCACTCGGAACATTCCGCTTCTCCTCGTCTGGATGCCAGCCAAAGTTCCGATGACAACCCTCTCCCACTTGACCCACGGTGGCAAACGGCTGAGGGAGCCTGGCAGCTGTGGGGGTCCAGCCCAGAGGGAGTGCCCAAAAAAGTCTGTTGTTGAGAGGATGTGGCTGTGCCCAGGTCACTGCTGAGCCCCGTGTCCACCCGGTCTCACACCCTCACCCTAGAACAGGCATCCTGGGAGAGGAGGCCCTCTGAGAAGTCAAGTAGGGTCAGAGGTGACCCGAAAAGCTGATAGGGACAAAGCTTTAATACAGAGTCCCTCTCAGAATCTTGATACTCCGAGTCTGCCATAGCTGCCATTTTGTATAAAAATACAGAAAAGGTGAATATTATCGGCAGTATCTTTTGGCTTATTAAGCAGGGCCTATTTCTGGGGTGTTGGGCCACACTAACAATTGCCCAGTAACACAGACATCCACCTCTCTTTATCCATGCTTGGATTCTTCAGTGTCATCAAATTTTAAGGCAGGGAGCAGGCATTATGTTTCGAGTGGGCCAAAGAAAATCTGAAATAGTTGATCCAAAAACAAACAAACAAAACTACTCTTCTTTTTTCTCCTTATATACCACATTGCCAAATTAATGATGCTGCTTTTGTTGAGCTAAACATCAACAAGCCCTTCAAGCTTTTCTTCAAGGTGAGTAGAGCACTGCCTGCAAATTCTCTTTTCCTTGCTAAAACAGCCAACCGTTAATAGGAGACAGGTGACTCTATGAGGAATTTTTCTTTTTAAGTTCTTCTAAGGTAAATTCACTGGCTCCAAGAGGAACACACTCAAATACTGTGATCTTACCATGTTCTTTATTTATATAGTAAACCAAATAAATTAATGGGCTAAGATTGGAATGAAAGGCTCGATGATGTAATTTCGACCAAAAATCCAGCATCACAAATGGCAACAGGCAGACACGGTCAGGCCAGAGGAGTTTCTGCTGCCTGAACACCATTCACAGTAAGACAGCATGAACTTGGGTCAGGAGCGGGGTTCTGATGTAGGCACCCACCTGCCTGTGCTGTCCCCGGTCTGCAGTTTGGAGCCGCAATCCATGGTCACCGATCTGCACCGAGTGTGAGGAATGCTCCCCCTTTGGAAAGCTGCAGCCTCGGTCGCTGTCATCTTGGTCTGGTCGGTCCACCTGGTAACCCCCCTGGACTCCAAGCTCCCCAAGCCCAGGAGGGATCTCTGGACGCTCGCTCTGCAACCAGCAGAAGACCATCATAGCTTCACTCACATTGTTTTTGCTACCCAGAGGCTCCTCGACTTATAATGGGGTTCCATCCCCTATAAGCCCATTGTAAAACTGAAACATCCCAAGTCAGGGACCCTCTGGACAGCCTGATTTTTATTGTTTGATAATTATCCACTTTTTGGATGATCCAGTCTTTTCTTCTCCGTCCTTTCCTCCGTTCACTTGGGCCAGTTCATTCACTGGCACACCCTCCATTTAAACAGCATCTAGTGGGTGCTCAATTTAGCAGGGAAGATTAACTAGAAACTTCACTGTGCATAAATTGGGGCTGCTTATCACTGAGACTTTATACATTCAAGAAGGAGGACCACCAGAGTACTGATCAACAGAGAACTTCATGACCATCCCTAGGCTTTGCTTAATGATGGTTTTCTCTGTCACGGATACACAAAAGTTGGCCAAATTGACTTTTGAAGACTTTCTTTACCTCAGGGAAAGAAAATTACTGCATCTTCCCATTCACAGGATGACTTAAAATTATATACATTTGGGGCCAGCAGGTGGCATGGTGGTTAAGGTGCTGGACACTCCCACATGGCTAACCACAGTTCAAGTCCTGGACCTGGTAGCTTGCTTTCTTACTTTCCCTCTCTCTCTCTCTCTCTCTCTCTCTCTCTGTGTATCTCTTTCTGGTCAAATTAAAAGAGATGAATGAGTGAATAAAATTAAAGAAATAACTTTTTAAAAATTATGTATACAGTTCCCTAGAAAAAGAAGCAGACAAAAGGTATTTGGAGGCTAAAAGGAAACCAACTTTTTTTTTTTTTTTTTGAGAGGTTTTACTATAGGGCGCATGCACTCAGCAGACAGACAGAGAGACAGAAAGCGAGTAATCACCGCCCAGGGCAGATGGCCACGCTGCAATCCCTTCTCCTCAACTCTCCTCTCAGGATCTAGGGCACACACGCACATGCATCCAGTGTGAGTTTAAGCCACTAGGTCTGGGACTCGAACTACGGTTGACTACATGGACCTTCAGTGACATAGCTATTATACCAATGGCTGGTCACAGGAAACCAACTATTTCTAACATCTTGTAGGAGCTGGCCAAATAGCCAAGACTATGTATGTACAGAATGCATAGAACACTAGTGGTTCCAGTCCTGCACCATTTAGAAAACAAGCTAGAAAGTAGCCTACACTGCTGGAGGTCACTCTGACTTGATCTGTGTAAAACAAACAAACAACCAGAAAGCAAATAACTCTGTTCTGTTTCTATTATGAATCTGGAAATTGAAACATAGAAGAACATATACAAATTTCAGAGGTGACAAAGTCACCCATGTGAAGCTTAAAAGAGACCCCTATAAAACTGCTTGGGCCGAATAGGCTCTAACACATAGGAAGACAAACTAAAATAGAAAGAAGAAGGGAAGTTTTAGAACCAGCTTTTACAAACCAGCAAAGCTGAATGAGATGGTAAAGGGCCTCAGTCTGATAGCTTTCATGAATAAACTAGCAACAAAGAAGATGGCAGCAAAGCTTTGCTGCAGAATGGCATTACAGATTGGGAAACTCTTAAAACTAAGTCAAAGTAGCCTAGCCTGGTGGTGCAGTCAGGGGTATACTAAACTGCAGCACTGGAAACCACATGGCCCACTACAGGTTCGGATCCCTGCGTGAGCCTGAAAACATACTGGGCATGTGTACATATGCCCAGGATCCCAATAAGCTGGAGAGTTGAAGAAAGGGGATCGTGGCATGATAAGACCCTGTCAAGGGTCCATCTCCTTCTATATGTCTCTCTCACGCACGCACATGTACTACATGAATAAATAAGCTTTAAAAAAAAAATAACTAGGTCAAAGTACAACATGAAATTTTTTTTTGCTTTTTATTTATTTTTTAGTTTTTAGAGATTTTTGTTACAGGGAAATGTGCTCACTAGAAAGACATAGAGAGACAGAAAGATGCAAAGCAAGAATCGCCCCTTCCTCCGGGGGATGGCCATGCTGTAATCCCTTCTCCTCCATTCTACCCTAGTGATTTTGGGCACACACGCACATGCATCTGGCTTGAGTTTGAAGCTGCTGGGTCTGGGACTTGAACTATGGCTGACTACGTGGGAGTCTAGCGACGTAACCTTTGGACCATCAGCTGGTCTCCAACATGGAATTCTTGGTTTCATATATAATTGGACAAACTATTGGGTGGGCAACAGTGCCTGGCGGGGGTGGGTGGGGGGTCAAGAACAAAACAAATGCAAATAAAATGAACTCAACAGTACAGGTACCTCAGTGAAATCCTCTCCTTCTTCCTCCATCTGTTTCCCTTGCCGCCAATGTTTCAGCAGCCACCTGAGTTTGACGTAGAAGAGGAAGATGTTCTGCTTCAAGGACCGAAGTTCCTGCTGCATCAGATTCTTCTCATCACTCCAGGTTCGCTCATGGAGGGTGTTTTGCAAAGCCAGGCTGTGCATTTCCAGTTCTTTCCACCTCAAGGCATAGAGGTGCTCCTCCTCCATCTTGAACAGAATGAAAGAGAAAGTGTGACAAGTGACTATGCCAATTTGCCACCCAAACCAAACCAAGAATCTCAGCAAGCTGCCATTCGGTCTACATCATTGCAAACGAGATACGAAACACAGAAGCCCCGTATGTTTAGTTAGATTAATGACTTGACATATTTACAATCTTTAAAACCTTATGAGTTTTGCGATTCAGAAGCAAGTGCTATTTCAAAGTAAGGTATTATCATCATTTTTCATTGTCAAATCTCTCCTGGTGTTTTTAGCTGTCTCTAAACTCCTTCAGGGAAATTGCTTCTTGGATGTATGGCTCACAGCTGACTTGAATTCCACGTAAGGAGATTCTATTTCCCCTCGCTACCTGGGCTAGGCACACAAAGGCACATGACAAACTCTTTCC
>NW_006203430.1:3539917-3553161 GCF_000334495.1 Tupaia belangeri chinensis | reverse complement strand
TTCCCCGTTACTTCCTGAGCTCCCTGGCTCCTCACTGCTCTGATAGAAAGAAAGTATGGGCTGGTGGAACGGTGAGACCCACCGAGACCTGAGAAAAGTGGGGCCAGAAGGAGTTCTTTCTGAATGTGCAGGACTCGAATGCACACAACCGTGAGCAAGCTGGATAAAGCTCGGTGACCTTTTCCACACGTGAGACTTAGCATTCTTAGGAGATATGTGTATCTCTTAGGGATAGAAAAGCATTGCTGAAAAAGAAATGTCTTCTATCTCAACATTCAGTTCCTGTTTTTTTTTAAAACACAAACAATATGCAGGCACTTCAAAAAGTTTTTGGGAAATGGAATGAACGTATCTTAGTGCAAAAACATTTTGAAATCCGTGCACAGCTTTTTCAAAATAGGTCTCTTCCATGAACTTTTTAAAGATCCCACCTGTTATGTGTCAGTACTAAGTAAAAGGCTGTAGACAAAATGTTAATTTGCAACAAAGGGTAAAATAATAATATCTAAAGAAGCTAAAGTGATATATAGGATCAAAGCTCTATGCTTTATAGGCACCACCCTTCCCGCCAAAAGAAAAACAACAAAAGGTTTGAATGCTAGCCTAATCAGCCAGCCTCAGTGGCCAGCAATAACACAATCTCTCTGTGCAGAAGCCGCACGGGAAGGCCCCAGGTTTGCGTCTCAAGGTCTCTGCACACCCTGAGTGAGCACACATGCCTATGATCTAGGCTGGCTGAGGCCTAGGAGCCTCGGGGGTGGATCATGGCTGTTGGGGGTAATCTCTCTCTGTTTCTCCCATGGAAAAAATAAACTTAACAAGAATGCTAGCCTTATCGTTATCAGCTGTCCTCTCCTAATCTGGCATTCTCTCTTATGCCAAAAACCAAGGCAGTGAATTTTTTTCTCCTAAAGTCTTAGACTGACTCTGACAAACCACAGGAGCAGGGCTCTGGCTGCCTGAAGTCCACCCTAATGCAGCCAATATGCTAAAGGCTGAGGAAGAGCCAGAAACGGCTCAGGAGAGAACCCCGGTCTACGCATGACTTGTGTGGCCGCAGTCCTGATATCAATATTTTTTAGACTTCAGGCTGAAATAACAGAAAAGTGGCAATTTTCTTCAGCATCTCAAGCGCCTTCAGACTTGGACCACTGGTTCTGCCCTGTGGACACCAAAGGGCCAGAGTGGGGAAGGGCAGCCTTGCAACCTGGAAATCAGCACCTGCAGGATTCCTGCAGTTGTTTTAGCGACGAACTTCCTCTGGCCTCCACAGGGGCAACCAAATAACAGGCACTCCCTCCCTGGCTGCTGTGGGATGTGCTCCGAGTGGTGTGAACATGGTGGCTGCTGGGCAGAAGCTTGCATTTCCTTTCACCTGTAACACCGCCCAGGTTCTCCCAGAAACACTCTTGACTCCTTCCAACCTCTCTCTGCTGCCCTTTCTGGTTCCTTCTGCTCTGTGACCCCTAGTGCTTCCCAAGTCTCAGGCTCAGTCCTCTGCCCTTTGGCCATGTTAGGGGACATTTCTTTGCTAAAGAACTCAGATGACATCTCCTCACACCTGAAGCCCCTTCATCCACACACTCCTTTATTATGAATCCAAGTCCAAGAAACAGCTGCTACTTTGCTTCCAGAAACTCAGTGTTAAACTCATTTAAAAAAAAAAAAAAATGTGGTGCAATGAAAAAAACCTTTTTTTAGGCTGGGTGTGGTAGCGTACACCTGTAATCTCAACTGCTTGGGAGAAGCTGAAGCAGGATTGCAAGTTTAAGGTCAGTCTGTACAACGCAGTAAAACTGTCTCTTAAAAAAAAAGGAAAAAAAAAAGAATAATTGCTTAGTAATTATCTTTCAAGTAATATGAAATTATCTTCCTTTGGTAATGATATGGGAAACTTGACCTATAAATGAAACATTTAAAAAGGGGTGTGCGACTAGGGGTAAAGCTGGCAGAGCAGATTCAGACCTTGGCATTGGCCCTGCCCTCCGGAAGCTGCCAGGGGCAGAAGGCATGCCTTTAATGAGTCTGTGGCCCACTAAGATCAGCCCTGCCACATCACAAGAGGACCTATGTGCAGCCCAAATACCTTCCAGAATACACTCTTATTTTGCACAGGATATGCATTTTAAAACATGGTGGTACCCTGGTCAAGACCAACTGCCTTATTTTGTTTTAAAGAGACAGCCATCTTTCAAGAACAAACACAAGTGTTCTTCAAAAAGCACATGGAAAATGTGTATTAGGGAAAACAACTATGTACGAATTTCAAAGTTTTCTGCACCAAAATAAATCTGTACTTTAATTCCATTTTCCCACAATTCACTTAAACCCCTTCTTGTACAAAGGTAGAGGAGCAGCTACAGCCATTCGGAGCCTAGGGGCGATGCCACAACATAGGGGTGGCCTCTCCCATCCTCAGGGAAGCCTGGGGTCACCAGCACCTCCCTCTGCAAATCCCTTCCACTAGAAACTCTGGGAAAGGACTCTGCAGACAAGGGGTAATTAGCCAGTAACAGGCTGTTCTAAAATAACTGCAGGTTAATCAGGCCACAGTTGTATTAGCGGCATTTTTTTTTTTTTTTAAAGACAATGACGGGTTGGTGGTATTTCTACCAGACAATTCGCCTAACACTGATTAAGATGATAGACACGCTTTCCTGTCCAGTACTTTTTTTCCAATTAATTTTTTTTTTGAGAGAGAGAGAGATTTTTGTATAGGGCGCATGCACTAGCTGGGGAGAAGACAGAAAGTAAGAACTCCCACAGGGGGGATGGCTATGCTGTAATCCCTTCTCCTCCACTCTCCTCTAGGAATTTTGGGCCCAGGTGCACAGGTATCCGGCATGAGTTTTAAGCTGCTAGGTCCGGGACTCAAACTGTGGTAGATTACATGGGAGCCCAGCAACATAACCATTATGCCACCTGCTGGTCCCCCTGTCTAGTGCGTTTCAAGTCTGTATTTAGATTAGTGTGTAGACTGGTACAGCTGCAGGAACACTGCAGGAATATTTAGACTGGATACTAGGAAGACCTTCCTGAGACCACGATGTAACACTGAGAGGCAGGTCATGGTGCAGGAAGAGAGTCAGCACTCTCTATGGGACACCTGAGAGTGGTAGCTCGATCGTTCCATATGCAGGTGAGTTTAAGAATCTGCCCATGACAGACAGCGTCTGTCAACATGTGTCTTGGCGTATCTGCCTAGGAGCTCTGCAGTCCAAGAAGAGGGTGTGCTGAAATCCGTGTTACATATTTACCTTACGGATCTTGTTTGAAAATGTCTCTGCCTCCTCTTGATGCAGTCTGGCCGCCTGCGCGAGCTGCCCCTGTAGCTCCTCTATGGATACATTCTGCTCAGGTAAAACAGGGGGGCCCCTGAGCTGCTCAGTGGGATAAAGGAAGGGCTTTAGTGGAAACAGGAATTCTACCTGAGGTGACAACGCAGGACAGACATCGGCACAAGCCAGGGACATACACGGAGTGACACAGCACGTGTGGGCTGCAGCAATGGAGTGACTGCGGCAACTTGCCCTGGGACTTCTCACAGGGGAGGACCCACCCCCAGCCCTGGTGCTACCCGTGTTACCTGGGGCTGCATAGCTTCACCTGCTGTCTCTCACCTAGGTGGCGAAGTGGGTCAGTGGGTGCCTATCACCTGAACTTCAACTACCATGATAATCATGACCCAGGCTGAAAGAAGAAAGCCAGGTGCACCAGAGGTGTCCTCGCTACCACTGTGGCTTCTACACCATTTTAAAGCCTATTGGAGATGGTCAGAGCTTCACAATTACGACTGAGTCAAAAATGACCATGATCATACACTGAGCCTCTTTGGGTCACTGAATCAGAGAAGTTGCAGGATTTATCAGTTCAGATGCTTTCTTATTAGGGGTTTCCTGCCTAGCTCAGGTGTCATTTCCTTATCTGGAAGGTTTACCTGCACGCTCAAGGCAATTAGGGTAAGGCTCCTTTGTTGAGCAGATACGTGGTTCAAGCCTCTCAGCTCCATGTGTTGCTTAAGAGGACTCACACAAAGGTCTACCTTACTGCATTTTAGGTTAAAATAGACAAAGGAATCTGTATTTTTTTCCATTGGTAAGGTCTACTTTTCAATGCCCAAATAGCAATGATAATCACTACTTTGGAAATGTACTTTTTAGAGATAGAAACACTGTAATACTAAAATTCTTAGGTATCCTTAAAATTTAAGCATGATATTTTACCCACTGGTGTACAATACTTGAAGATAGGTGATTTATAAAACTGGGAATTAGAGTGGAGTGTTGGAATAAAAATATGTCCATTTCCACTGGTTCGTTCTGTTACCTTTTGCTTCTCCCAGGGGATGCTACTCTACTGATCTGATGTTACCTGGGTGGTCATGAGTGGAGAAAACACCCCCAAAACAGGAAAGGCAGGAAATAAAAACAGCAGAACACTTCCCTTAGCACAGGGAGAAGCCAGAGTTTACAGAAAGAAGAATGGAGACAGAAAAAAATCAGAGAATTGGGGATTCGCCAACTTTGGCATAAAAATGTGAAAACTAGAGATTTAAATTCATCTACTTTCAAGAGATTCGAGAACTTCTAAGAGCAGTAAATGCTTCTTTGATTTGCTAGTTGTTAGAGATTATTTTTATAGACTTTTATATGTATTAAGCAATGTTTGAGAATCTTTTTGAAGAAACGTTTCTCTACACATTGTATTTACTCTAGTGACTAAGCTTTCATTTTTAAATGTTCTCTTTTATTATTTTAAAAATACATATGGTCTTTTATGATAGTGACTTAATCTTTCCTCGTGTTTGCCTGCTGTTAGTATTTTGAACACACTTATTCTACAGTGTCTCTCTGACAACTGTATTATCTGAAATTCTCAGTTGCATACTGCTGTGCTGTGTTTGCACATGCCAGCTCCTGGTGGCTGTGTTTGAAGTTTTATGTCGTGCGTTAATTTTCATCGGACAGTTATCTATGGACCTAGTGTGTATGTAACTTGGGTTGAAAGTATGCCTTTAGGTGCAAATACAATGTGAAATCCTTTCCTGGGGGATTTCTGGACCAAACAAGTAAACATTCAAAGCCAGTCCTGGGAAAGGCCACGGTAGCTCCTTCTCTTCCTGATCCAAGAGCCCATGCTGGGTGGGCAAATGCCCTATCACCTCCCCTTCCCAAGAGCCAGCAAGCTAACGTTTGCCCTGTTCCTTAATTTCTTTCCCTGCAGGTATTGGGCCATAGGCCCTGTCCCCCTTTTCCTTAGAGCTAACCCAAGACTCCTGGTTACCAACTCTGGCGATAATCTTCTAATCCACCCACCTAAAGGCACAGAGACTGCTCTGGTGTTCAATTCTGAAATCAGTTCCAATCCTTGAAAATTGTCCTAACTTTCCTGGAAATTCAGCTCTATATTTTAAAGGATAATTTATATTTTATGCAGCATTATTTTTGAGAGCTTTTGCTGTTGTTGTTTTGTTTTGTTTTTGTTCGTTTGTTTTTGTTTTGCTATAAGGCACATGAGCTCACCAAAGAGACAGAAAGTAAGAAATCACCCTCTGGGAGGGATGGCCGTGCTGCAATCCCTTCTACTCATCTCCTCTTAGGATTTTGGGTATGCATACACATGTGGCCTGGCATGAGTTTCAAGTGGGAGTACAGCATCTAAACCACCATGCCACCTGCTGGCTCCAATTTCATGCAGCATTTGATTCAACAAGTATTTATGAAGCATCTATAGTGCTAGGCACTGTCCAAAGCTCTGAGGATACAGCAGTAACTAATGTGGCCAAACCCAGGGCCTTCAGGGGGCTCCCTTTTGGAACTTTAGGAGTTAATACAAAAAGGCTTGCAGGTCTTCCAGACTGTTCCATTATTGGCTTTACTTTTCTGTCACTCATTACACATTTAAAATGTAAAAATCCTCTATGTTTTAATATGTTGGGTACTAGGCAAAAGCTTTATGTGTGGGATCTTCAAAAAGTTCATGGAAAATGTATATTATAAAAGAATGCATGGATTTTGATTTTTTTGTTTTTGCAAAAGAAAACCTCATACTTCAAAAATCCTCAAACTCAAAATAAACTCATATTTCAATTCCACTTTTTTCAAGAACTCTTTGAAGCCTTCTATTATTAGATGTTAGAATAGATGTCCTTATCAACCATATTAAGAAAAACAAAACTATTTTTAGTTTCTATATAGTAAACTCAACTATTTAGTTTCATTTTAATCTTAAAAATGTGTGTGCATGTGTGTATGTATAAACCATTTTTATTTTAAACAAATATATAAGCCTTGTATTTAAGCATCTTTTGATAGGAAATGTGCTCCTCTGTTTGAACCACACGTTTGAAGGGTTACAGAAAAGGACCTTTGAGGACTTTGGAGGCTGTTTATCAGGGCATGTGGTTTATCTACAGGGGCTCCAGTACTATCTGTGTACACTGTCACCCGGTCAATGACAGAAACTTAGTTGACACTCCCCAATCTATTGGGTTGTCAGAAAAGTCATGACTCATTTTTGCATAAAAATATACAGAAAAATAGGCCACGACTTTTCCAATGACCCAATATTACAAGTCCCATTTTCCTTTATTGGCCATTTTTGCTAACAGACTATTACAACTCCTGCACACAATCGCTCTTTGCCAGGATGCCATCGTCACTCCAGTGTTACAAAGAACAAAATACAAACATGCCGTGGCAATAGTTTCCATCTAGAATTATCCTACTGCCACACAACTGCATACGATCGCATGCATTTGGAGAAAGTTTTCACATGATACATACATTTCCTCTTGAAAAATAAATACTCCCCTTTATCACCAAATTCCCCAAAAGTTTGATTCCAAAACACATCCTTTGCTCACTTACCTAAGATTCTGATCATATATCAAACACATTCATCCTGGTCTCTTTATTAAGACAGTTTATATGAGCAAATACCACCCTCCCTTGTTTCAAGGCTGTGGAGACATTGACCTAGACATCACAACCATCCTTCCCCCGTACTGGTGCTCTGAAACCCACTGCCCTTGTTTTCCCCCACACAAGTTGTGTCCCGTGCTGATTTATACTGTCCTATCCTGACCATCTCCAGAGAAAACAGTTTATTAATTATTTTCCACACTGAAGAAGATACTTCTCTATCTCACTAAACAAAAAGATCACTTTTCATTAAAGGCACTATAACACCTAGCAGTGCTACTGACATACTAGGATTTAATCCACTCCATAACCATGATTTCATTCTCTGGTGAGTTCCATTTTGTCCTGGCCAGTTTTGCTGCCACTTCTTTCGAAAACAGAATATGAGGTCAACACATGGGGAGAAATACTTGGCATAAGATCCCATGTAATTTTATTGTGGCTGGTATCTCACAGCTGAGGCGTAAGGGGTTGCAAATGCTTTGTGTGCTTGGTTGATTAAAGGATAAGAGGAGGAGCTAGAGAGAAGAGCTCTTTGAGATTTCTGACCCAGAAACTCAATCCTCTGGGCACAGGCTTGGTTTCATTTATATCTGAAATCTGACCAGTGTCCATGGTTGGCTACTTCTCATTCAGAACTATTTTTAAGGTGCCTTGCACATTCCATACCAAATATTCTAAACACACTGTTCTCTCTTAACAGATGCAAACCTCTTGGTGGAACGGACAGGAACCACAGGGAGCACAGTCAGGGAAAAATTCATGCATGGTGTGGGAACCTAGCTGGCGTCTTCCGAGATGAATGGGCAACAGGAATATGTGTCCTCCTGAAGCCTGTGGGTTTTTTTTTTTTTTGTTCTGGGAGTTTTATTAGCCATTAATTTTTGTGTGGTTGCATTAATGAATTAGTATTAGTGGATTCTGACTTGTTTTCTCTGGCTGTTGCTGTTTTTAAGAATACGGTCAGCCTCACAGTGCCAGTGGTTAAGTGTTGTGCATAAAAAAGATGGATCCCACCTGGCCAACTATGTTATAAACCCCAGCCCCAAAGGCTTGAAAAACACAACAGGTACACGTGCATATGCGCCTCAAGTCCTGATGAGATGGAGAAATGGAGAAGCAGCAACTGTGGAGCAATCATGCACCATTGGAAGGGTGCTTTCTCTCTTGTGTGTGAGCACATACACGCACACATGCATTCACATGTGTGCACACCCTCTACAGAAAATAGTATGCTGGCTTTGGATAAACCATTCCTTTCCTCGTCTAATAAATGCTGGCATCTGCACAGCAGGCTCCTGTCTACACAGATCTGTTATCTGCTGCAAATGCGCTATGTGTAAGAAAGGTGTACTTTCTTTTTTGTGCTCATTGTTGTAGTTGATATTGCTGTTGTTGCTGCTGCTGCCGCCGGTACTACTACCAGTAGCAGTCTTATTTTTAATCTATCTAACACACCCCAGTCTTCCAAAATAACAACTTACCTTCTCTCTCTTTTCCCCAAATGTGAAAATCCGTAAGGCCCAAAACATAGAAGGCATTTCACACATGGAACTTGAAAATGGATCCTTTTTGAAAACTTTTGCTTAAATTCAGAAAGTTATTTCTTCTGGAATACCACTGATACTAGGTGTCCTATTCAGGTATCTCTCCTATACTCCAAGACACTAAGGGCAAAGCTTCACTCATGTATAGTTGGCTTGAGGACAAAATGAATGTTTTTTTAAAAGGCAATATAGAGACTAGCAGTTGGTGTAATGGCTATGTCGCTGGACTCCCATGTAGTCGACTGCGGTCTGAGTCCTAAACCTGGTGGCTTAAACTCATGCCAGGCATGTGTGTGTGCGTGCCCAAGATCCCAAGAGGAGAATGAAGGAGAATGGAGGAGAATGGAAGAGAAGGGATTGCAGCATGGCCATCCCCTGGGGGTTTGATTTCTCACTTTCTGTCTCTCTGTCTCTCTGTGTCTTTCTGGCAAGCACACATGCCCTATAGCAAAAAACTCTCTAAATAAATAAATAAATGGCAATGTAAACAGGAGCAAAGAAAACTGTTAGCAGTATATCCAGCTTCATTCCGGGCCTTGCTCTGGGTGAAAGTGACTGTGTTAGTCTTTTCCCAATTCCTCTGTGAAGTCTGTGAGCGGCTTCAACAGAGAGTGGCTTCTCTGGTCAGGCTGTCCTCGTAACTTAACAGGAGCTTTGTGTACTGTTTCCGTGATGGCCTCAAAGGAAAGCAATTGTTGGCAGTGAATTCAGGGATGTTTTCATTAAAAGGCTTGTAGAGTTCTGCTCACTAGAAGCGTCCATTGTACAATTCCTTAACACAATGTCATATTCAAAGACCAAACTAACAAGGCTGTCAGAGTGAAATCCATACCAGGGACAGAGTAGCCTCCCCTGTCCAAGGCTCTACGAGGGATCTCTGTGCAGTTCCTCAAAGAAAAGGAGACACTGTGGAGGTATCCAAGGGGTTCCAGAATATGTTTTACTTTTTAAAGAAAATTAAAAATAGACTGTGTTTGCACAATTGAGTTTTATCTTCTGATTTCTGATGACAACATCAGAATAAGATCTGTTTAATGCCTGATCAACATTTTCCCTAGATCTTGCCTTTCCCTGGTAAGTTTTTTCACTTTCTTATAAAAATATACAAAATTTAAGGAAACCAGACAGATTGCTTAGAAAAAGAACCATCCCATGGTAAGACAGCTGGCTGAGCGATTAGTTGGCTGAGTAACTGTGTTTAGAAGCAGACTCCAGAAAGCAGGTAGGGGTCAGTGCTGATGGGTTCTGGCTGCTACCAAGAGGCACCCCTCATGGGAAATAGTGCCGCATGAGAGTGCTAAAGCAGACTGGGGGAGACCCAGTTCTGCCACCAGCCAGCTGAGGGCCTCACCAGTATGCAGTATCACTTCCCAGGCCCCGTTTTCCCCTGTCACGGAATGAGAGAATTAGTCTAAAGATCTGACATTCCTTTCTGAGCTATCATGTCCAGTGAACCGGTTGCTATATGACACCAACAACTTTGCTAATTGTCCCTTATGGAACCCTGTTGATCCTCCATATTCAGTGATTCAATTCCAAAATCTCCAAAATCTCTCCAAACTCACTTCTGGTTTCTGAAGCTGCACAATGCACTTGTGTATGTGGCACCTTATCACTACTCCAGCATTAAACACTAAAGCCCTGGAAGAATCCCGGTGGAGAAGAGCCCTCTGACACTTCCCGAGTTTAACAAGGTTGTGAGTGGCATGTCTGATGGGGCACCTGAGGAGTGAGCAGTGGCTCTCCTAGAGCAGTCTGTCTAAGGGAAGAGGATCACCAGATGCAGCCAGGATCGTGGTTCTGGCCCAGGAAAGCAGTCAGTGGGAAGAGCCGCAGCAGGGGAGAAGTTCTGCACCATGACTGGGGGCAGCGAAGCTCTCCCTCCTGGTAGTCCTCCATGCAGGGCATACCACTCTCTATTAATCATACTTTACACTGACAGCATCTGGCACTTTTTACAGTACTTCCTCATTCAACAGTGCATGTACTCTGGTATGTTTTTTTTTGTTTGTTTGGTTTTTTTTGAGAGATTTTTGCTATAGGGCGCGTGTGCTCGCCAGACAGACAGAGAGAGACATAGAGACAGAAAGCGAGAAATCACCCCCCAGGGGGGATGGTCACACCGCAATCCCTTCTCCTCCATTCTCCTCTCGGGATCTTGGGTACGCACGCACACGCGCCCGGCGTGAGTTTTAAGCCACCGGGTCCGGTACGCGAACCGCGGTCGACTACGTGGGAATCCAGCGACATAGCCATTACGCTAACTGCTGGTTCCCCAGTGCATGTACTCTGAAAGTTATCCTTCTACAACCACGTGAGACAGGCAGGGCGGTATTTTTACTCCCATTCTGCAGATGAGAGTACAGGTCCAGAGATCTGTGTGAGAAACCAAGCTAGTGATGGACACAGCCAGCTGTAATGCCCACACCAGGACTGATTCCTGCACAGCACGACATCCCAACCAGAAAGCACCACGTGGTGCACTGTTCATGGAAGGCGGGGAAACATGTCTTCCTGAGGCTCCAGACATTTAAAATGCACATAACTGTGTCTTCTATTGTTCAAGACACCAGCATTCTCAAGTGTGCAACATGGGTCAGCAAAGATGCTTCTGGTGAAAGAACCACTAAATCTAAGTCTTAAGCCACTAAATCTGTGGGGAAATGGGAGGTCCCCAAATATTTGACTATTCTGTTTTTCTTTCCAAGGAATAAATCCTAGCAACATCTTATTTAAAATTTTGGAATGAGAACATGCTGAAATTTGTCTAACTAATACACATCTAATACATGTCTAACTCCATATTCCAAGACTGTTCAGAAAACATTTTTTAAAAATGCTAAGTTGCTAGAGGGCATGTATGCTCATTGGATAGAGAGAGAGAAAGAGAGAAAGCACCTCCCCAGGGGGAATGGCCGTGGCGCAATTCCTTCTCTGGATTTTGGGTATGCACACATAGGTACCAGTATATTTTTTAAGCCGTTGGGTCTCGGACTCAAACTACACAGTCAGCCATGTGGGATCCAGCTGCCTTAAACACCATGCCATCAACTGGCTCCAGAAAACATTTTGTTTTTGATTGCAATGCCATATTCTGAATACTAACTGGGCTCCCCACCCCCACCAGGGCCCCCTGCTGCTCCCTGGGTCTTTCATGGCAACCCCAGACAGCGCATGGAGATTCTGGGAGCTCAGCCCCGATCTGTGTCTGGCCCTCTGGAAGTGTGGACTGTCCCTTGCCACACCTTCATGTGGCCCACATTTAACCTCTCCCAGGACCTGGACCTGAATGTCACCTTCTCAGGTGAGCCTCGCCTCGGCCCGGGGAATGTAGGATGTTGGGAGGCATAAATGTTTCTGAAAACATTTTGTGTTTTTATTTAGGTGTTTCAGAGGTGGCTCTGATGTCATCATGTGAACCAACACAAGCATAGAGCGGTAACACACTCTCAGGGTGGGGGGAAGAGCCCCAAACTAGAGGCAAGGGAACTCACCCAGGCAAAGCAGCTCTCCTGTTATCGCTGACCATGGGGCCAGCAGCCTCACCAAGTTGGCCACGGCCAAGAATGGAGCCAAGTGGCTCCAACATCGCCCCACCAAGCACCTCTGTTTGCTTCACATGCCGATCAATGGCTCCACATTGTGGCTGAGTGAGCTTCTGTTAGCATCCAGTCACTACAGCCTCACCCACCCCATCCCTGTCCTGTGAGAGCTGCTCCCATGCCTCAGAGTTATGCCTCCATGGGCCTGAGACATTATAAACCTTCATCAGTATCTGGGAGGCATGACAGTCCTTTTCTAATAAAGAATGTATGTTGCTCTAGTGCTGTCTATAACCTGCCTTGGCTAGCAGGTCAGGGTCAGGGCTGGCTCTGAAGGAACACATCTGCCTGTCCAGCATGGGGCAACCCGTAACTAAGAGCTCTGGCTGTTACAGAACTGCTAATGACTGTTAGTTACAAAGGCGCAAGTACTTGTGGCTGGAGCTTTGTGTACACAGGTCACTAGAGCAACAGAGACTGCCAGGGACTCCAAGGATGGGTAGTAGACTTCCCTGATTCTGCCAACCAGCTGGAACAGTGTCACCAGCGACTGTGGGACAGTCACACAAGATACAGGCAATAAAGACCCCAAGGAGTTTCCTTCGGACTAGAAAAAAAACATGTTTGGGTTTCATTCCTACCTTGCCATTGGACAAGAAGCCACTGAACACTTGCAAAACAGTCCACCATGCCTGATCAGACATTCAAGGGCCTACAGGCCCTGGGGAAACAGACATAAGGGGGGATGGTGCCTCAATGGCCATCACCCCTGTCTCAAGAGGAGTGTGGCAGCTCATCACATGCACCTGTGTATGCTCTCCAACTCCTGTTACATGCGAGGGATTTTGATTCCAGGTGAGTTCCATCTCATTCCATATCCTCCTACTGTGTTCCCTAAAGATCTGGTCCCAGATAAGAGACTACACAGCCAGTCACACAGCCACAGGAAGGGTAAGAGGGCGAGGGGTAGGAATCTGTAGTGGGGCCTGCCAGCCAGCTGACCTCTAGATTGAAACAGCTCTGGCCTGCCGGCCCGTGGCTCCCAGCGTCCCCGTCGGCCTGGCGGTGCAGCTCCCGTGTGGCTCGGAGGCGCAGGCTGTCCCGCTCGTCCCCACGGTCCTGCCCAAGCTGCCACTCCAGCGGGTCTCTCAGCCTGGACTGTTAGGTGCATGGGAGGCATTTGGTTTTTTTTTTTTTTTTTTTTTTTTTTTTTTTTTAAAAAAAAAAAAAAA
>NW_006203430.1:3532228-3539651 GCF_000334495.1 Tupaia belangeri chinensis | reverse complement strand
GTGGGTGGGATGGGGGTCATTTTGTTTTTTTTTTTTTTTTTTTTTTTTTTAATTTTAAACAAAAAAAACAAAGAACAAGGGAGTTGGGGTGGGGTCAGGGGGATGAAGAAAACAAATATGGGTAAGGTAGACAACTGAAAAATCTACCAGACAAAGAAAAGCATGAATAGAAAAACCAACATAAAGACAGTGGCATAAGAGAGTGAAGAGAACAGAATGGAAATGAGGATGAGCAAAAGGATGGGTTGAAACATCTGAAAAGCAAAAAGAGAAAGAGAAGGGGGGAAAGAATGCAAAACACTGGTTATGAAGCGCATGCAATGGGGATGCATGAATCCAAAACTCAACCGCAAGCAGACTTCTCATGATGGATACGGAAAACAAGGCTCTTCCTTCCTTACTTGTGGGTCGAGCAGCAAAAGCCATAATCCGGGGCGGCAGGCAGGTCATGCACCCAAGGGCGATGCATGGGTAAGCGGTCCTTGGAAGACTACTCCACTCTGCCCTCACGCTCGCCTCGGGAGGGCGGCAGGAGCGAGCTGGCGGCGAGATTTTTCCACCAAAAACATCCTTCTCTCAGAACTGTGCTCCTCTCCCATCCTGGCTCATCCTCCAGTGGGAGCGGGTGGGCCTGGGCTGCCTAGGGCCTTTCAGAACTGCACTGTGTCCCTCTGGCAATGAACCCCAGTAGGGGTGTGAGCGCTCTTAGCGAGTCTGCTAATTATCCTGACTGTGACATGAGCTTGTATTTGAATTCCTCATTGCTTCTTCATCGGGGAAGCTGGTTGTTTGAGACACCAAGAAAGGAGCAAGGATGGGCTGCGTTGATCCCTATCGCTTCCACTGCGTTTAGCCTCGTGCCACGAGAGGGTCTCGACACCACGAACAGTAGTGCAGTTAAAAATCGGAAAGGGATGGGGAAAGGAACGAGGAAATAAAAGAGAACTTAAAAAAAAAAAAGAAAGAAAAGCAAACAAAACCCAACCAATAGAAAGGCCTTGGTTGCCCCTTGAGGCTTTAGTACAATGCAGTTTGAAATCATAACCAAGCAGCCGTGAGCAGCGTGAGGCCGAGCGCAGCAATGCCAGCAAGGAGGAGGAAGAGCGAGACGGAGCAGGGAGGCAAAGCCAGGAGCCCCCTTACCTGCAGGTCTGGGCCCAGCTCCTTCCCCAGGTTCCCGATGGGGGAGTCCCGGGACACAGAAGTCACAGTGGAGAGGAAGCTGGAAGATTCCGTGAGGTGGGGCAAGGGAGACAGGCCGTCCCCCACCCGGTTCACCTGCTCCAGGAAGGCCTGCAGCTCTTTCCTGAAAGCCTTCATCTTGCTGTTGATGGTCCCCAGGAGGTGGGGTTCCTTCTGGACCCCCTCACCCCACTCCCCTTCACCCTGCACGCCTGGGGAGGTGGCACTGCTGCCTTGCAGCCCTGCATCATAGAGGAAGCCATCCGTGTCTGTGATGAGGCGCTCCACGGTTCGCTCCAGCCTTTGGGCCTCGTGCTTGATGGTCACCAGGCACTCCGAGTCCTCACGAGCCCTCAGGAGCTCCACAGGGCATGGCTCGCTGGCCTCCGAAGGCTTTCCACTGCCGAATCCTGACGTCTTCTCAAACATGTCCTCTGAGTCACTCTCCCCACCGACGGGGCCTTCCCGCTTGGGCTGGGGCAGACGGCCATCCTCCCCATCACTCTCTTTCTTGCCTGCGTCACTCTCAGCGTCACTGTCCCGGGGGCTCGGGGCACGTAGACCCAGGTGAGCAGCCAGGTCATAGCGCTGGACGTTGGACAGAAGCACCCGGTTCTCGTACTGCAGCTTCAGCACCTTCCCACTCAACTCACTGATCTGCAGCCTGGCAGACTTCAGCTCCTCCTGTAGGGGGGCCCCGTTGCTGGCACCCTTACCTCCACCGTCTCCAAGCCACCCTGGCTCCTGGCGAGGCTCAAACTTGAATTTGCTCAGCTCATGGGTCAACTGTCGGTTGTGGTCTTCAATCTCAGAGATGGACCTCCGAAGCAGCTCTGCTTCCTCTTCTACAAACTGCAGGTGTCGGCGGAGCTCCATGGAAGACTCCAGGGAGTCTCCGAAGGGTGAGGTAGGAATGCTTGGCATGTGGTCCCGGCCTGAACCTTCTCGCTCATGTTGGCCCCTCATGTCCTCCATTTCTGCCTTGAGGCCTCGGTTCTCCACCTCCAGCTCCACAATCTTCCGGCCCAAGATGTTGGCTTCCTCCTCCACCAACTTCAGCCGCAGCTTCAGCTCTGCCTCCCTGGTGCTGGGGGGCCCGCCAGCTTCCCCAGTTGGGAGGGGACTGTCCACATCACCATAGAGGGACTTATACTTCTGGAGCTCCTGTTCCAGCTCATCTTTCTCCCTCCCCAGCTTGGCCATCTTTTTGCGCATCAGGGAAGCTTCCTCTTTGGCAAACTGAAGTTGGCACTTCAGATCGGCACTGTCATCCTGCCAGGAGAAAACAGCCCAAGAGAAGGGTTATTTGAAAATACCAAATGCTCCTGTTTTTGATGATCCCCCACACCTCGCCCCCAAAAACACACACAAAAACACAAAACACCAATCTTTCTGTCAGTGCTTTGGAGATGCATGGAGAAGAAAGCCAAGACAAAGCAGAGGTGAGTCCAGGCCGCCATGGAGGGGACCTAGGAAAGGCCTACCATTTGTTGCTTTGTCATGGAAAAAAAGAATCCAAAAATTAGTTGGGAATAAAAAAGAAACGTGCACATGGAAACTATCATCCAAGTTATGAGTGAATAAAGAGAACATAAAGTGAAATCCAACACCCATTGGTAACGGGTGACTCCTCACTTTATGGATCCAATCTGGTCGATCACCAGCACCGAGACATTGGAACCCCTGGCCAAAGCTGGCATAATACACTGGGTCCAGGGTCCAGAGGTCTTCCCTTACAGTGCAGACCTCCCTCATTCAAAGTGACAGCAATCCACAAGGTACAAACAGGATGGGAAGGTTAGGCAACCCCAAATCAGAGCCCAGCTTCCCACTGATTTGCTGAGACAGCAGTGACAGAGAAATTCAGCTCTCCCTCTTCCCATCTCCTATCACCAATGTACCACAAGAATGACATAAGGATGGAAAATGTGATGATGTGCTTTGGAAGTCGAGGTGATGGGTCGGTACCAGGCCCTGACAGTTAGTATATGCTGATCACTGCAAACCTAGATCCCAGGTGCTCACAACTTCTTGCCACAGAAGTGCAACTTCAAAGCCTGTGACTGCATTTCCTTTTCCTTTAGTTACAGTAACACAGCAGGAAATTAAACTCAGAGACCCAAGGTAGAGAGGTACATGTTGGTTAGAGTCAAGTGTTTCATGACCTGAGAAGTGGTTCTCATTGTAAGACAGGAGAAGAATACCAGAGGGTTCTGGAAGGTCCCCAAAGCATTCTCTGCTGCTAATAGCCCACATTGCTTGGTTGGGGTAAAAAAGGCACTATTGGGATCAAAAGGAAAAATAAACTCTGCTTTGCCAGTGCAGGTCTCTATGCCTTGAAGCAATATGAACCCTCTTGGTTTTACTACTCACATTCTACAAGTGGGAAAAATGACCAATGTCACAAATTATTCCTCTTTGATTGGCTATCAGAAGTTCCAAAAGACTGACGGGGCACAAAAACTTCAGCAAAGGCTTTCCCTATGACAGAGAACTCTTGGATGACAGCTCCATGGCAATTCAACCCCATCAGCCCATGGGAGGAGGAGCATCCAACAGGCTGTCCAGGCTCTCAGCCATCCTTTGAGCAACTCAACCCATCAAGAAAGAACTGACTCTTTCAGGTTGTCACTTGTAGGGGTGATGTAGCTTCGCACTCAAAAAACATGGCTCACTCTGCCACATTCTTGCCACACTCACCATTTAGCAGAAAGACAGGTGCACCTCACAACTTTCCTCCTTCCGCTCTGCCTTGACCTCTCCTCTCTTGCCACCAACCCCATGGAAGAGGTAAAAAGTGGTGTGACAAGGAAGAGTCAGGAAAAGTCAGTGACCAACTGCATATCCAGTGCCACATTGCAAGTGTGCCCTGACATGATCTGTGGGCCTCTGCGGGATGATGCTCCCTCCAGCATCTTCTCATCTGAGGATAATCCAGTCCTGCTGCAGTTAGGGTCAAACCTGGTGGCCTGAGTCCAAGCTCTGCCCCTGTGTCCAGGACACTTACGCTAAGTACAGAGCCCTTGTGCACCTGTCCCCTTAGGTCTGAACAGGGCGCTCACTCAACCACAAGGTCATTGAGAAGGTCAAATGAAATAAGGTACGGCAAGGTGGTTTATAAGTGGTAAATCATGGCATCCTATCGCCATGAGATCAACTTTCTTCTATGTCTGAAATGCAATTCAAACCAAGGAAATGAGCCAGTAACTACTTTTTTTCTTCCTCCTCTGTGTATTAGGAGAGTAATACATAAACATTACTAGGAGGAGAGCATGTCTTAAAAGTTCTGAGAATTTACCACCTGAAGGAGTTGGTTTATTTTTGGTTAGGCATAACCAAAGGTTCTAGGCATAACCAATATTCTACGGCATATCCTAGCAAGTATCTGATTTGTAGATTACCTGAGGATGGTTAAAATGTCCAAACACAAAAAGGATTTCTGCAACTAACTGGATGTAAACTGTCTGCCTTCCTCACAGCCACTGAGCAAGATGGATTATCATTGCTGCTGGGTTAATAGCTTTTAATTTTTTTTTACGGCCCTACTTGGGACACCTGGGCTGCAAAAGACATAGATTGTGTTTAATCCTAATAATAAGGGAAAAAGCATGCCTTTTTCATTCGTTCTTTCAGTATATATGAGGGGACCTTAAAAAGTTCATGGAAAAATGAAATTAAAATATGAGTTAATTTTATTGCAAAGAAGTGAAATCATGCATGACGTTTTTCATAATACACACTTCTAGGGAACCAGCAGTTAGTTAGCGTAATGGCTATGTCGCTGGACTCCCACGTAGTCGACCATGGTTGGCGTCCCGGACCCGGTGGCTTAAAACTCACGCCAGGCGCGTGTGCGTGCGTGCCCAAGATCCCGAGAGGAGAATGGAGGAGAAGGGATTGTGGCATGCCCATCCCCTCTGGGGGGTGATTTCTCGCTTTCTGTCTCTATGTCTCTCTCTGTCCATCTGGTGAGTGCACACGCCCTGTAGCAAAAACTTCTCCATAATAGACACTTCTGCAAACTTTTCCTTTTTTCAGGATCCTGTGCACGCACACACACGCCCGGCGTGAGTTTTAAGCCACCGGGTCCAGGACGCGAACCACGGTCGACTATGTGGGAGTCCAGCGACATAGCCATTACGCTAACTGCTGGTTCCCCTGCAAACTTTTCAAAGTCCCCTTATATGTTCTGGAAGCCTATGCATCAGAAATTGGCATGTTGGGAACCAGCAGTTAGCGTAATGGCTATGTCGCTGGACTCCCACGTAGTCGACCGCGGTTCGTGTCCCAGACCCGGTGGCTTAAAACTCACGCCAGGCGCGTGTGCGTGCGTGCCCAAGATCCCGAGAGGAGAATGGAGGAGAAGGGATTGCGGCGTGGCCATCCCCCCTGGGGGGGGAT
Organism: Tupaia belangeri chinensis; assembly: GCF_000334495.1. Taxonomy (NCBI): domain Eukaryota; kingdom Metazoa; phylum Chordata; class Mammalia; order Scandentia; family Tupaiidae; genus Tupaia; species Tupaia belangeri. Next base: position 3,534,068 of record NW_006203430.1, on the reverse strand, counting down.
TTCTCGCTTTCTGTCTCTATGTCTCTCTCTGTCTGTCTGGCGAGCACATGTGCCCTATAGTGAAACTCTCTCAAAAAAAAAAAAAAAAGAAAGAAAGAAATTGGCATGCTATTTTTAAACAACCTCAGCTTCGCAGAACTTTCGAAAGTAAAACAATCAAAAGCATCTCCTCAACGTTTTGTTAAACATAGATTTGTATGAAATTCAAACGCAGACAAATTTCTGTTGTTTGCATGAAGGAATGAAGTATAAATTAAGCTAAAATACCTACCCATGGGGACAGATTATAAACACTTCCTAACATAATTACTTTGGGAGTTAAGGCTCAGGAGATAAGGCAGAAGAGTGTGCCCTTGGCCCCATCAGTAACCTGAGAGCCAGTGTCTGTCCACTGTCCCAAACTGGCCCAACGATCCCATCTCCACCTCTGAAGCAGAGAATCCCACCGCAGCAGAGATCACTGATGAGAATGTTCAGCTACAGGGAAACTTGGCCCCACCCTTTGGGATGTAAGCCTGGGCCAGACCAAGGTATGGACACGTGTTAGGACCACTATCCTGACTCTGCTTCCATGGAAATTAGCAGCTAATGAAGCCCTAAGGTGGTGGAGGCCCAGCCAGAGAGGGGCAGACAGGGGCAGAGCTGTCTGTACAATTCAGGAAGCTCCTGTGTCAGACCAAGAGCCTGGCTAAAGGACTCTCGGGCAATCACTCGGTAAACTAGAAAGTAGGGGAGGGAGGGAGGATCTCTGAGAAGGTGTCTAAAACAGTCTGGAGGTTATAAGTGCTTATCTGTCCCCCTTACGCAGTTAGATGTCCCAGAGAGCCCTCTAATCACCTTGACTTCTGGTTAAGATAGAATTTCTCATCATTTCCCTTCCATTTGCCATCCCTCCACATCTGACTTTAACCAGAACAATTCTCCTCTGTCTCCTTGAACCTAAACCCAAGATTCTATAGCATATCCTAACAAGTATCTGATTTGTAGATTACCTGAGGATGCTTAAAATGTCCAAAAAGTCCTCTTGTTCCTTAAAGAAAGAAACTATACAAACACCAGGAATTCTAACATGATTAAAGCATGCTGTCATTTCAATTCCACACCCATGCATGCACTACAAGGCCTGCCACCAAGACTAAAGCAGTTTTTGAATGAAAGATCATTCTTGAAGCCAAGGGAGCATGTGTATTAAATACAGGGTTCATACTTTTTCCCTGAGGTCGAGGACACTGTGGCAGAGCCCTCTGCCTATGGGGGTCTGCATGTGTGTAAGGGTGGGGAGAGTGTGGGGTGGGGCATATGAGGGATGCGAAGCTTGGCCTGTTCTGAGCATGAGGGAAGCCACTCCTTCTAATAAGATGGAGATGGGGCTGGATGGTGGCACGGGAATAAAATGAGACAGACACTGCAGAGCTGACCTTCATGGGAAGGTTCTGCGTATGTGTCTGAAGACGACTTCCCTGAGTACGTTAGGCACATGTATACCCAAGATCCAGCGCCGGCTGGGGCTGGAGGTGGATCATGGCATTGGGATCCTATTGGGGGTCTTGTCTCTCTGTCTCTCTCACTCATGGCATAGAAAAATAAATAAAATTTTAAAAATGCATACACACAAAAAAATGAGAAATCACAACCTCAGCTCAAACAGCAGGAGGCTGGATACAATCTTATCTTTGCAACCGTAGACTTCTAAAACTCTGCCAAGACTCTAGGGGAGGCATCTAGACAAACCCTAAGCTTAAGGATATCAAGTTCTGGTTTCAAGAGATCATCGGATAGCTCCAGGAATGCATCTGAAAGCAGAAGGTCAAGTCACACTTTCCATGAAGCTATTCCTGCT
>NW_006203430.1:3514416-3531782 GCF_000334495.1 Tupaia belangeri chinensis | reverse complement strand
AGTCCTGCTGTGGGCAGATCGGGCAAGCACGGCAGGGGGAGATGCATACAGGCCCACCACCACCACCAGCAGCTGGAAAGGCCTTGTCAAGCAACAGAAATATACTGCTCCTGTATATGTTCTTTGGCTTGCAAGCCTGCCGTCTAGCCAGCACCCCGCGTGGCTGACTGCCCACATGCCTACCTTGCGCCGGGGTGCCAGCTTCCTTTGAGTTTTGGCTGCGGACCTGCAGTTCCCAAGGTGCTCCACTCCACCATTCTGCTGAACAGAAACTCCTTTCTCAATAAGGCTGAGAGGACAACTCAATATGTTCTCAGGGACCAGGTTTGCTTAACATAGTCCACGGCCTGTTTTACTCACAGGCGAATGCAATTCCTTGCTGTCCATCTCATCATGGGGCAGTAATTCCCTTTTAAGGAAACAGTATTCACTGGGCAAGACTCGTAAGATGGGAACATGCTCTAAGCCCAGGAGAGTGTAAGTGCCCAGTGGCAGGATGACAGAGTTTAGTTTTCCTCTTAGTGTATTCCACAGGGAAATTTGCAGGTGGGAGGGTTAGAGAGGTAAAAAGAAAGTTGCTCTTTGGTATTCTTGCTGTTCACAGGGGCCTGGCCCTCTCTGCATGACACCCTGGAGCTCAGTGAGTTTGGAAGATGGAAACGCCAGGAGAACTCATTATGAGGGAGATCACAGGATCGGAGCTGCCCGGAGTCCTTTGAGCCGTCTTGGTTACCCTCACTTACTCTGTCTCTGTAATCGCTATTTGCTCTCAGGGCTCAGTGAGCCGATAACTCAATAACATCTTTGTTCTCTCCAATACCTAATACTAGCAGCAGTTTAAAAAAATAAAATAAAAAGAAAGAAATTCAGTGAAACAACTTTTCATGAAAGTTAAGGAGGTTCTAAAGAACACAGTTCTATGTGTACATAAAAAGGGCTGAGCTTTTACCGTCTATTGGCCAAGCTTTCACTTTCTGTGAAGACAGCTGTTCAGTTTACTCATTTAAAAAAACAACGTCACTGAAAACGATGGTGTAGGAATGACCCCACCCTGCAGCCACAGTATTCTTTTACTGTGTGCACGACTGTGAAACCAAAGCACTTTCTACTAGCTGTGAGGACAGCCAGACCTCAGACTGCACCTCAGGACATTCTGCACAAAGCCAGTTTGTTCTTGTCCCTCCTGGAGATATCGCCAGCGTATCAGAGTGCGTGGGAATCCAAAGGGAGGAGCTGTGGGCTTGGAGACTGAGTGTGCACCCCATGGAGGGTTTGAATGAGTCCAAATGTTTGGGCAGGTGATGTTTCTTAGAATGTTTTAAAGGCAAAGCTAACACTTTTTTGAGGACATTCAAAATGAGGTAACTTCCTCTTGAGGGGTGTAACATTAGAATAAAAATCTCTGCTTACCTGGTTCAAGGTTTTCTTCTCTTTGTATATCTCCCGACTGCCTCTTCTTTTTAGGGAACTCTGAAATAGACCCAAGTGACATTCTGTTACTGAGAGGTCACACATGAAAGCCAACACTGGGGGGACACCGTCCTCACTGGGCAGGACACAATGGATGGAGTCTGTTTTCTGCTAGAATCAAGGAACAACTTAAGAGTCAACCTTTAAACACAGCTGAATTAGTTTGGTAAGGTCTTTAAATCCTAAGACACCTTAAATTTAATTATTGTACTTGGGGTATTCCTCAATTATTCCTCCTCAGTTTAAAGAAAAAGGGGGATAGTTTGGTTAATTTGTAACAGTGGAGAGAAGGTAAGAAGAAGAGAAAGGTAGAAAATTTTTTAAATAGATGCCTAGTATTTCTGGAGCTGACTTGCCTTTCTAATTATGTTTTTAGGGGCCTAATATAAAAACTTATTCATGTTCCCTTAGTGGTCACATAAAAAAATGGTAGGTGGTTAGTGACATGGTGGTTAAGGCAGCTGGATCCCATATGCCCGACAAAGTGGTTCGAGTACTGGACCTGGCAGCTTAAAAAACACACCAGGTGCATGTGAGTGCCCAAAATCCTGAGAGGAAAATGGAGGAGATGGGATTGCGGGGCTGCATGGCCATTCCCCTGGGGGATGCTTTCTCACTTTCTCTCTTTGGTGAGAGTACACACCCTGTAGCAAATAAAAAATTTTTAAAAACTACATAAAAAATAGTAGAAAAAGAGAGAAGTTGGCCCTTATTTATGGAAATAAAAAACAATCTATGTTGTAAAATTCTCAATAAACAACCCACTGTAGTTTGTGATTAAACCTACATCTTAGAGAGCTTATGAAGTCTGTAATTTATACATATGTGAAGTGGCTGCTAAGGTTGGAAGGTGTCCCCGCATGCTCATGGGTTGAGATTTGGTTCCTACTGTGAAGAGATTAAAAGGGTAAAAACGTAATCTGATTGTGGTGTTGAAGGTGGGGCCCTCGGGAGCTGACTGGGATTACACGAGGACACAGGAGGCATGATGGGATACTTGTGGGTTCATAAGGAGACGGACACAAACTCATAAGGTCTTGCCCTCTTGTCATGTGATGCCATGTGGTGTCCTGCCCCTCAGGACTCTGCAGGAGCCCTGAACCAGCAAGAAAGCCCTCACCAGATGTGGCCCTCAGACCCTGGGTCTCCAAAGCCGTGAACTAAATAAAACTCGGTCATTATAAATCACCCGGTTGCAGATATCCAGTTATGAAGTAACAGAGAACAGACTACCACAGTGGCCTTGGCTGTGTCCTTCCACGGACTGCCTAGGTTTAATCTGTCGCAGGTGCATTTCCACCTGCTCTAGATGTGACACTGTTTGAAATATAAGTATGAGCATGAATGGCAGGGCCAAGGGATGCCCGAAACAGACTAACAAAGAGCCAGGACAGCTCCTGCTAAGGTAAAGTATGAGGCAGGAAGAAACGACTGGAAGAAAAGTGAGAAGCATCCTAGAGGAACACAGAGATTCGAAAGCGGAAAAGATTAAGTAAATCCCGAGGAGAGTTGGAAGATGACAGAAGGGAGGTAAAGCTCTTTTAGCCACAGCTCAGCTCAGATCATGGTGAGCCTATAAAAGGAACAGAGTCCCCACCATGTCCACCTCCCTCCTGCCAGCACCTGAACTCTGAGGCCACAGTGCCCCTGGGCTTCACCCCAAGGTGGGTTCAGGGCCTGACTCTTGGCTTCTCTCCTTTGCAGCTAAACAGTTTGGAAAGGAGGTTAGTATGCAGGTAATTTAAATCATAGATCTTATGTAATTTAATCACAGAATTTAACTCACACTGTTCCCATTTTTATATGTCTCATTCTTAGAATGCTAGGCCTTGCCATTTATTGGAGGAATTTTAGGTTAAGAAACAGAATTCCTGTTGCCGCTTAGCCTCTGGGAGGCTCAAAATCTGGAAAAAAAAAAATAGGTAGCTGAGAGCCAGCCCTAGAAGTGTGTGTTGTGCACTGATCCCCGGCAGACAGAGGCCACATGGGAGGCTTGAGTTGGGTTCCAGTGCTCTGGAAAAGCCAAGTGCACCTGCACCTGCATTCCCACCTACTCTGGAGACTGAGACAGGAGGATCATGATAGTGAGACCCTGTCTAAAAACACCATGCACACACAAATAGGTAATTGGGAGAAGGCCCTCGGGGCAGAGAGATGAAGGTTATAAAATCCCATGAGTGTCAGGTAGGCACTCCTAGTGAACAAAGTGGGTGGAGGAAGCTGTCTGTAAACCAGCTACACAGTGGCTTTATTTCCTTTAGCCTTTCTGGTAAAAGCAGGTCAAGGTATAAAGACAACCAGTCTTCTCCAACAAGTAGAGTTAAGCCTATCTAAGAATGGTTTGACCCAGCCATTAAACACACAAAAAGGGAGCTGTATTCCACATGGCAAAACAGATCTGAGTCCCATCACTGGTAGCTTGAAAAACACATTGGGTGTCTGAACATATATGCCCAGGATTCTGATGGGTGGAAAATTGGAGGAAAAGGATTTTGGTGTGACCAGACTCTGTTGGGGGGTAATCTCTCTGTCCCATGTGCATACATATGCCTTTTAGCATTGGAAGGAAAAAAAAGAAAAAGAATGGCTTGAATTTTCTATTTTTAGTAAGTAGGTGTCCCAGGATTTTCACCTTCATGGTACAGTTAAGGAGTTTCTCATACTTAAATAATCTGAGTGAGATAACCATTCCTGATGAGTCACTACAGGAAAGAGTTACCTAAATAAATAAATAAATAAATAAATAAATAAATAAATAAATAAATAAATAGGCAAGAAGAGACTATTCCCAAGGCATTGACCGAGGGGGCTTCATTCTGGGTCTGTCGCAGCAATCAAGGCTGGTGAGTGCAGAGCCTGCTGGAGCTACCCCTCATTCCATCACCTTCTGCCAGTGCCAGAAAGAATTCTGTACAGCTGAAAACACTAAGCTTCTAGAAGTGAAATGAAAGCTAAAAGTGGAGACAAAAGTTTATTAAAATCTAGGTTGAATCACGCGTTGCTGTATTCGATGCTGAAGGCAAGAACACATTCTAGGTGAAGCCTCCTTGTGGGAGAGAAGACAGAACCTGTGGGTGCCTCCTCCAGTCTCCCCTGGGGAGCCTTTCCCTTGGCTGAAGGGCTATAAGCTCAGTCCTGTGACTCTTCCAGTGAATCAGAACAGGCAGGGAGTCGGGGGGCTCCTGACATAGACCCACTCACTGCAGCAACTAGAATGAAAAATATTGCAAGGACTGAAGTGAACCAGACATTAGCAGCACCCGTAGGAAGGAAACCATAAAACTTTGATGCTTGACATAAAATAACCCTTGATCCTTCCTAATGGGAAGATGATATCATGTTTGTCTCAAATCGTTTCATAAGTATGAAGTCACTCTAATCAAATTCTTCTTCTTTCCATATGTATTACATAACATGCAATATATATACACCTATACACAAAAAGTACATGCATGTGTATACATACACACGTACATATATACTTTATGTGTTTGAGAGAGTGGTAAGAGGATGGAGTACTTGACAAAAAGATTTTAAAATGCATGTAAAGCAGAGATGGGCAAACTGTGGCCCTCAGGACCAATCAGCTCCCAGCCTATTTTGTAAACAAAACCATTAGAATACAGCCTAATGTACTACTGTCTGCGACTGCTTTGCACTACAAGGACAGTGTTGAACCCCAGTGAAATCACTAAAGCCTGTGGAACCTAAAATATTTACTATCTGGCCCTTTTCAGAGTAAGTTTTCTGATTCTAATGGAGAAAAATAAAGTGGTGAAAAATAGCCAAAAACACACTGAAAGGGAAGAATATGGACAGTAGGCTTTATACTGTTAGATACAGAAATGTAGCACAACAGATTGGTGTTAGCGCAAGATAACAGATTAATGGAATAAGGTAGAAAGCTCATAAATAAGTTTGATAACATATGAGATTTTAACAAGAAACACAGCTAGCATTTTAAATTAGTGAGGAAAGAATGAGCTATTCGGTATATGATGGTAGAACAAGCGTATAAAAAGATTTTTTTTAAAGTGAGATTCCTACTATTTATCAAAATAAATCTTAGATGATTTGAAAACTTAGATGCAAAAAATCATAAAGAACTGGAGCAGGGGGATAAAGTGAATTTCTACTTGTTTTGGGGGCCTGACCCTTACAAACACAAAAATAAAGGCAGAAACATTCAGGAAAAAAATTGGTTAAGAGTTTTAACCTTTTTAAAAACATCAAGAGAAATCATGTATAGTATTAGAAAGCAAATTAAAAATTGGCAAAAAGATTCTTCCAACATATGACAGGCAAAAAAATATCTTGCAGGCAATAAGATCTTAATCATAAGAAAGTGATCGAATGGTCAATAACCATGATTACTGGTAATTAAAACAAGATTTTTTTTTTTCCGCTTAGAGATTTACAGACTCAAGAAAAATGGGGCACCCAATTTTAGCAAGCACCCACGGAGGCAGCAGTTCCACACAGACAAATGGGCGTGGGAAGCCAGGCAGCATTTCAGGGACATCTTACATAGGCACACGTGTGTCATGATGCGGCAATTCTACTTCTGGAAATGTATCCTGAGGACAGATGCCAAGAGGTGCCAAAATTTATGGGCAAAGAATGTTCTACAAAGAGCACTCTTTGTAATAGTAAGTGAATACTATGGAGATATTGCCCTTTTTTTCCTTTTCTTTTACTGTATATACTTAAGATGTGTAACATGCTGTTTTGATATGCTTACCTTGATATGCATTTACATACTGAAGTGATTACTATAGTCAAGCGAATTAATATACCCATGACTTCATACCTTATTTTTTTTCTTGATGATAGTAAGAATGCCTAAAATCTTGCTTTCTTGGCAAATTACCAGTGTGTGTATATGTATATGTATGTGTGTGTGTGTGTGTGTGTGTGTGTAACATATATATGTGTATATTATGTGTATATACATTATTAACTATAATCTTTGCTGTGTACATTAGATCTATAGATACAGTGATGTTTTTGGGGAATAAAGATACAGGAAATGCTCACAATACATTTAAAAAAATATAGTAGTTTACAAACAGCATGTATTTCGTTAAAATATAAAATGCATATGTAGGCACTCCTCACTTTACAATGAAGTCCCATTCCTACAACCAGGTTTTGGTAAGTGAATTGGGTGACAAGCCAGGAGCTTGTAAGTGGATGTCTTATGTGTCGTGGAGCCATAGGGCATGTATTTCTCAATAGATATCACGCAACACTATACTAGAATAATGCAATTCTATCCATACAGAAAGCATACACTAGTTAGGCACCAGAAATTGACAAGACACACCACAACAGTATGAAGCTAGTGTAGTTGTTTTTATTTATTCTGAATACTGCTATGGGTGCACAACAAATGACAAATTTATAAGTGAAATATGTATTCTTGTGTGATGGCGAACACTTTGTAGAGTCAATACTAATCAACTGTGGGACCAAGACAAACTCTGAGAAAGGGGATTCCCCACACTGGAGCACTAGTCATAAATCTGAGCAGTCGTTAAACAGGGAGGTGTGAAGTCGTTGAATTACACGTGTATGTTAGGAAAGTAGACTAGAGGAGAATAAACGAAAATGTTTACAGCGACAAAATTACAGGCAATTTTAATTTTCTTTATTGTAGCTCTGCAAAGTCCCCAAATTATCTACAGTGATTATTTTCCTTTAAGATGGAGAAAAAAAGGGGGGCTAGCAGGTGGTGTGTTGGTTAAGGCACTGGACTCCAACATAGCTGACTGTGGTTCAAGTCCCAGACCTGGTAGCTTGAAACTCATGCTAGGCACGTGTGTGTGTGTGTGTGTGTGTGTGTGTGTATGTGTGTGTGTATGTGTGCCCAAAATCCCAAGAGGAGAGCGAAGGAGAAGAGACTACGGTGTGGCTATCCCTCCAGGGCTCAGGGGCGTGATTTCTCACTTTCTCTCTCTCTGTCTCTTTCTGTGTCTTCAGCAAGCATACACATCCTCTAGTAAAAACCTCTCAAAAAGAAAAGATGGAGGAAAAAAACCCAGGAAATTAAAATATATATATTTTAAAGTCAACCATGAGGGTATGGTGATAATGCGATGCTCTGCGATTCAGAACCCACTTGGGAAGGTCCTGGGTTCATATCACAAAGTCTTCTGTACACGTTGAGTGCACGTATGCCCAGGATCTGCACTGGCAGTGCTGAGGGTGGATAGTGGCGTGAAGACTCTCTGGGTGGTATCTGCCTCACCCTCTCCCTCTCTCCTTCTTCTCTTTCTGAATAAATAAATATTTAAAATAAATATACAAAGTAAGATTTAGGGACCAGCAGATGGCATAATGGTTATATTGTTGGACTCCTATATAGTCAATCATGGTTCGAGTCCCCGACACAGTAGCTTAAATTTCATGCCGGGCGTGTGTGTGTGTGTGTGTGTGTGTGCGCCCAAAATCCTGAGAGGAGAATGGAGTAGAAGGAATTATAGTGTGGTCATTCCTCCTGGGGGTGAGGGTATGACTTCTTGCTTTCTGTCTCTCTATCTCTCTGGCAAGAGCATGCAACCTACATCAAAAAAATCTCTCTAAAAAAAAACCAGTAAGATTTGTATTTTAAAAATATCAGAGAAAAGAGACTATCACTGATATCCTATACAGAGTTGCAGGCTCTTTGCTGAAAATTATTTATCTATTTCTGGGGTCTTTTTTCATAGCCTGGTCGTTCAGGTATAACCCGTATGTATATGGTTGGTTAAAAAGACAAGGGAGCTCCCTGGTTGGGGAAATCAGCCAGTACCCCCACTGGATTCCAGCTCTTCAGGCATATACGGTCCCTTAGTCAAGTGCCAGAAAGTCATGAGCAGCAATGGCCATGCCCAGGCTGCTCACCTGCCAAGATCTGGTCCAGTGCAGAACGCCAGGTGTTGGGGACCCTCGGTGGAGGGACCTGGGTGTAGGACACTTAGTATGAGCAGCACCTGTGCCCATTTATCCCTCTGTATGACTCACAGAGTGGTGGAGAGTCTCTCCCAAGGAACAAGGAAAAGAAAGGATAAATGGAGACTAGCAAATAAACTGAACCCAGAACAGGAGACTCGCCTGTCAATTAATTCTACTCTTTTTCATTCTGGTCAACTGCCAGCAAATCGACTCTACATTCCTATTGAAAAGGGGGGAAAGGAAGTTTATGAATTCAAGCTGATTCTCAGGCCAACACATTGACTGCGTATTGATGATTAAATAAAGTATGAAGTTAGGCAGTTATCTGGACTTTTGAATCAATTCTTAACGCATCCTACTTGAAGCTATTAGCCAATATCTTTCAGGGAACTTCAGAAAAACTGACAAGCTTCCAACTCATATAGTGTCTCACAGACAGACTTTGAGTTTCAAAACCTAGATCGGTAAGGAGGGAAAGAAAATCAAGGATACTGCAATTATGAGCTGATACAGAAAGAGGGATAGACACAGCCTGATGATTCTCAGAATTCTTATAGATTCCAGTTTTTAGGAAGTGTGTTGTTTATTTGGCTGACTTATAGCACACAGGTATAAAATTAGATAAGGAAAATAAAGGCACACTGGACTTTTTACCTTTTTGGGGGAAAGTTACCAAGATTCCTTTATCTACATTCAAGTCCCATTTAAGTGGCACTATATGTAAAGGATGAAAACATTAGCTTCTCTTTTAGCTAGAAGTACTAGGTACTGGTTGGAAAATGCCTCCTCTACTTCCTCTCTCTTTGCTAGTCTCTTTAATAGGCCCCCGGGAGACTGGTTCCTTCCAAGCCATAGACTCACTGCACCTTGCTCAAGTCTCTGCACTGCAGTTCAGTTACCACCTATTGGGCACTTGCGCATGCCAGGCACAATGCTGAATTCTTCCTTCGCACATCTGTTATGGATTAGATGTCTGTGTTACCCCCAAATCCATATGCTGAAGCCCTAATACCCAATGTGATGGCATTAGGAAGTGAGGCCTTGGGGAGGTGATCAATTTGGATGAAGTCATGAAGAAGGAGCCCCCCATAAAGGGATTAGTGTCCTCATATGAAGAGACATCAGAGCTCCCTCTCTACCATTAAGGATTAAGCAAGAAGGCAGCTTTCTGCAAGCTGGGAAGAAGGTCCTCGCCCGAGCTCATCCATGCTGGAATGCTAGACTCAACAGCCTCCAGAACTCTAAGAAATAAGTATTTGTGGTTTCAGCCCTTAGCCTGTCATATTTTGTTGTAGCAGTCCAAAGCACCGAAGACAAAATTTAATCTAATTTAATTCTTGCAAGAGCCCCAAGATGTGTAAATTATTAGCACTGACAAATGGACAAGAAAACTGAAACACAGTCAGAAGTTAGGTAATAACTCACAGTCCCCCAAACTTGGGAGACAGGACACCATCTTAAACCCAACTCCAAACATCTGCTTCTGGCCAGAGCCTTCAGAGCAACCTTTTCAGTACTCTCACACCTCAATCTCCCAAATTTGGGCTGTCTCTCATTCTGTTTTCCTGAAGCTTCTGAGCTCCAAATTGCTGAGTTTTCTCATCTAAAAAAATCTCTGCCTTTCTTTAGCAACAGGGCACAGAGAACTATTGTGGGAACAGTTGCAAATTGCTATGTTCACAAGGTACCTCATGGCTATAAAATATTTGTTGCCACTCTGATGATTTCTGAAAGGATCTGAGGCTGCAGACAGAAGCCCTTATTTGGAAAAGACAGACAACCATTATCAAAGGACAAAATACCAAAAAGTAAATAAGGAAGAGAACAGGAAAATCATATTAAGAAAGACACTTTGGTTGAAAAAAGATTCAGCCATAAAGGTCAGACTGTGGTTCTAGATTCCAAACAGACAACATGAAGAGAAAAAAGGCTACAGTGACAGCAGTTAGGCCAACAAGCCACCCTGCCCAGGGCCACAAGGCCCAACTGGGATGGAACCAGCCTATCACACTCCACTTTCTCCTGGGAAAAGAACACGATGATAAAAACAACAGGTCTCTCTGCACTTGCCAATTTGGGGAATGAGATGTACATTTGCTTTGTAATCCAAGAGAATTTCTCATAGTTCATGGACATATGGAATTAAAGTATGAGTTTATTTTAGAGCAAAAAATTTTGAAATCCATGCATGGTTTTTTTTATAATAAGCATTTTTCATGAACTTTCTGAAGGCCCTGTGTAAGGGCTGGTCAATTCACTTTAAACCTTGGAGACAAATATCTTGAAGCCTAGTTATTGGAAAATTGCTGCCTAAAACATACTGTGACATAGTAGTCTGAACCATACATCACCAAATAAACTAAAAATGAGTAAGTAAAGCTGTAAGCAATTTCAACACAAAGAAACAGTTACACATGTGATCAGTGCAAACCCATAAGATGACTGCACCAACAAGTATCCTTCTCCCAAATTATAAGAATCCCGACTCTGAATGCTCAGGTACCTATAGGCACTCAGCAATACAACTGAGCATTAGATTAAATATTGAATTAGAATTCACATTTTAGCAGCCCCTTGTGACTCTCTTAGCAGGTGACTAGTAAGTGGTTCTTGAGCATTCATAAAGTAAAAAACCTTGAGAGCCAGCCCTGTAGCCTAGTAGTTAAGGGAACCAGATCCCACACGGCCAACCATGGTTTGAGTACCCACCTTAGTGGCATAAACAAACATGTCAGGTGTGTGCACGTGCATATCCCAAAACCAAACAGGAAAGAGAAGTGAAGGAAAAGAGATTGTGGTGTGACCACACTCCACTGGGGGGGGGTGCTTTCTCCCTTTCTCTCATCTCTTTCTGACAAGCACATATACCCTCTGGCAATAATAATGATAAAAGGTTAAAAAAAAGGGTAAAAGCTACAGAAATGTATGCCTTTGCCAATCAGAATGGAAGATAAGGCTTGGATCTTTATAAAAATAATGTATTCCTGGCTCCTCGCTGTCTACTGGAAGGAAATATACCAGTCCACCCAGAAAGGAAAATAATTTCCTAGTCTAATGAAATAACACAAGATTCACTTTGACAAGAAAATAAAGCCAATCATCAAAATAAATGATTGAAATACTGACCCTTTCTCAGACAGAATTCATCATTACTTTTATCAGATATATTTTTTAACTTTTGAAGAAAAGAGCACATGAAAAAGTTCTGAGTCACTGTAGACACACTTTTATAATAATCTGCCATCATACCCCCTTCAGAGTTTCTGACTTTCTTGAGTGAATGTCAGTCTAAATAAGAGAATAGACTGGTAGCACCAGTGAAACTTCATGTACTCATCTGTCAAAACTCAGCAAATGTAAACTTGAGATCTATGCATTTTAGTATAAGTTAACTTAAAAAAATGTAAACAAAAATCAAGCTCTAGTTAACAAGGTATATTTGGGGGGAAAGAAATCTACAATTTATTTCAAATGCATCAAAAAATAAGATGAGTGAATACACAGATAAAAAGATGTGATATGTCAAGTATAATCAAATGTTAATGTACAATGCAGGAGCTGGGTATATGCATGTTCACCATAAAATTCTTTAAGTTTTGCTATATGTATGGATATTTTCATAATAAAATGTTAGAAGAAAAACATTAAGCATATAGGTTTTCATTTTCTCTGAGAATAGTTCATATATTTCATGGTAATTAGAATTATGATTCTTGGGACCAGCAGTTGCTGTAATGACTATGTCGCTGGACTCCCATGTAGTCGACTACGATTTGAGTCTCGGACCCAGTGCCTTAAACTCATGCCAGGTGCATGTGCATGTATGCCCAAGATCCTGAGAGGGGAATGGAGGAGAAGGGATTGTGGTGTGGCCATCCCCCCACGGGGTGATTTCTCACTTTCTTTCTGTCTGTGATTTCTCTCTGTCTCTTTCTGTCTTTCTGGCGAGTGCATGCGCCCTATAGCAAAAACCTCTCCAAAAAAAAAAAATTATGATTATTTAAAATTTTTCATACAATACCAATCTTAAATGTCAGATACAAATATATACATAAGGGGCCAGCAGGTGGTGTGGTTAAGGGCACTGGACTCTCACATAGTCAACCACAATTCGAGTCCTGGACCTGCTGGCTTACTTTCTTACTTTCTCTCTCTCTTCCTCTCTCCCCTTTCTCTCCCTTTCTGGTCAAATAAAAATAAGTAAATAAAGTTAAATAAAATAATTCTAAAAAATATGTAATATTTTTTAAAGTTTTAGAAAAGATTAAAAATAGGAAAAAAAAAACTATACAAATACATGCCTTTGGCAATCAGAACTGAAGATAGGGCTTGCATCCTTTTAAGGATAATCTATTCCTCTAACAAGATGAAATAGTTTCGTTTCAGAAATGTTCGGAAGTTGGGTCAGCTGGTTGGCATGGTGGTTAAGACGGCTGGATCCCACAAAGCCAACTGTAAGGTTGGAGTCCTGGACCCAATTGAAAAATACACCAAGTGCATGTACATGTATGCCCAAAAACCCTAGAGGAGAATAGAGGAGAGGGACTGCAGTGTGGTCATCCTCCCAGGGGGTGCTTTCTCACTTTCTCTCTCTCTTTCTCTGGTGAGTGCATGTGCCCAGTATCAAATAAGAAAAAGAAAGGAACAGAAAGGAAAGAAAAGGAGAAAGAACGGTCTGGAAGCAAATAATACTAATACTAAAAGGTAGTAGAATTATGGGGGACTATGTTTGTCTTAGAGTTTTTGTAGCCCTCAAAATAATTTTTTCTCCAAATCAGAAACGATGTTTATTTTTTTAAGAACAATGGAACTGACCTAT
Source organism: Tupaia belangeri chinensis (assembly GCF_000334495.1). NCBI lineage: Eukaryota > Metazoa > Chordata > Mammalia > Scandentia > Tupaiidae > Tupaia > Tupaia belangeri. The sequence continues at coordinate 3,518,557 of NW_006203430.1, read as the reverse complement.
GATGCAAACATCCCCACACCCCATCAAATCTTGGCTTTGCCCCACCTGCAAGTGATGAGCAAGACTGATGGGCCCGGAGCATTTAAGCCAGACAGACATGAACAGGAAATTAAACTGGAGGATTAGCCCCCGGGCAGGATTAGCTCTGTGCCATGGGGAATCAGCAAACACATCTCTGCTCAGAGGACAAAACAGGGAGGGCCTAATGGACACTGGGGACAGCAAATGGAACTCTGGAACTCTGATTGCCTCCCCAGGCTATAGGCTTCTTATACAAGAGACTCCTCTACTAGGCCAGGCTTAATGTCACCAGTCTGACTTACTGACCCGAATCTGCCCAAGATCTTTGCTATCTGGAGCCACTGCTTGGTTCCATTAATCACCACCAAACTGCTCTGAAATATCAAAAGTGTCCCTGGCTAACATCCTGCATAAAGCCATCTGTGTCCCTTATGTAAATCTTCAGCAAATTGTCATCTTCAAGCAGCGGCCGTGTGGATTCAGATTTCTACCTCGTACTGGGGTACACTCTTCAATAGATTTAAGGAAACAGCAGGGATTTTTGCCCCATGACTTCATGGTTTGTATTCATGGTTTGTATAGCACAGTGGCATGCTCTGTCTATTCTCCAGCAGCTTCCCCTGCTGTTCTGGGAACTGCAGATGATTCAATTAGGCAAGAGCAGTAACTGAGCTGCAGGGGAGGCCAGGGCACTACCTGCTTGTACAGCCTGGGAAGCCACGACAGGCCAAAGCACTGTACTGAGGCTGAGGAAGGGGCAGCCAGCCCTGGCCTCCCAGGCAGGTCAGTCAGTGAGGGCTGAGAAATAAACATGCTTCCAATAAAAGGTAACCTGGGAGCAGAAGAACGTCATCAAAGAACAATACCCAGCCCTGGAGCTAAGGACAGGCACAAATCAGAACAGAGGAGGGACTGTCCTACCTGGCACCTGCTCACCCTCGGCTGGCTCCTGCCAAGCCCTTGCAAAGAAGGCAGGCAGCTGGGCAGGGCTGTGGTTGGGAGCAGGCATTCAGCAGAATGAAAACAGCCCTGGCTTCATGTGATGAAAACTGAGTAAGTCAGTTTTATTATCTCTGGTGCAGCCTTGAGCGAACACAGGGCTAAGAAGTTTGCTGCCCCAAACCAGGAATATTGCTAGAATATCACATTTATGAGATGAACGTTGCAGACAGTGTTTAAAAGCATGATCCACTGCAAGGCTTGGTATTTCCCTGCAGCCCCGTAGCAGCTAAACCAGACCACTACCATTAGAACCACCATCACCTGTAAGTCCCTACCTGACCCCCAGGTCCGGGCCTCTGGTGCACATGGTGACCACAGCACAGAGCTGCAGAGCGCCCCTAGTGAGAACAGCTCAGCGGATGCTCTCTCCACTTCCCCAAAGAGCACCCCAAGCTCATGCCTCGCTGAGGACAGAGCATGGTGGATCAGTTCATAGGATAGAAACTACACGGAGAATGATAGAGAGGGCCTCATTAGGCAACAATCCATGCTATGGCCCTGCTGAAATGCAGGGCTGAGGAGCTCACTACCAAGCTTTTCTCATGTGTGGGATCTGTGTATATTTTATAACCACATCAATCTAGGTTTTCATCTCCTAAAGTAACACCAAATCCATAATCAGCTTTTCACATGAAATTCTTGACTAAAGAAATCCAGATGCCGTTAAATCTTTATCTGCAAACTATAACAATCTAGAAGACCTCGTGCAGGTAGAGGAGGGCCAGCATGTGCATTATGAAGACTGGCGGCAGCATTTTATCAGGATGGCTCCTCCAGGGGCTGAATATAAATCCATTTGTGCAATCACTCTGGATTCTAATGGCTTCTGAGCTGACAGGAGGAAAGAGGCTTAATCAGGAAGTACGTCTGCCTGAGAGCTGGTCCTGCTTCCTTCTCAGATATAGCTAACGTGGCCATTCCCTGCTGGGACAGATCGCGTGTCTCCAGTGAGCCTGCATGCTCCCTCTGAGCTCCCACCAGACCATGTGTCCAGGTCTTTGATTTGACTATTTAAATCACTCCCAACCAATACAGAAGACTGGAGCTTCCCCTGGAGGAAGTAGGAGGAGAAGGAGGGGGTCGCTTATCCTTCTAAGGACAGGCAGTGCAAATCGTGCCCACTCCCTCACTACCCCAGCAGGATACTGAGGCTTGCAAAGGCCAACTGACATGCGGAGGACATGCAGGAGGAGGTCATACCTCACTTTGGGGGCTGGATCCACACGCAAGAGCTACTTCTGAAGTGTGCTGACCACCGATACACAGGGTCTCAGTGTCGAGGTGTTTTCGCTTTGCCAATCAGTCACTTGCTCAATCATTTCCCAGAGTAGAGAAAAGGAGCCATTATTAATCATTCCAGCTTTCTTTCATTGTAGGAGAAAACCAATGTTTTAGAGAAATGCCTTTTTCACTCTGCTTGGGAATGTGTTTGAAATGTAAACTTTTAAAACGGTGTAGTTTCTGTATCTTCTGTGTATATGGAAGAGAAGTTAGGTAACTAAGAGCCTAACTTCCCATCACAGGTCATACACAGTCTGTTATGAAAATGTCTTACTCAGGAACAAGTAGGTAGCCTGGTGGTTAAGACACTGGACTCCCACATAGCTTACTGCAGTTTGGGTCCTGGACCTAGAGGCTTGCTTTCTTATTTTCTCTTTCTCTGGTTAAGTTAAATAGTAATAATAATAATAATAATAATAATATCAACAAATAGATTTAAAAAATAGATAATTCTTTTTAAAAATGAAAGTATCTTACTATTTTCTATTAATAATTTATAGGAGAAACATTAACAACAAAATGCTCCCCCACAATAAGAGGGCATTATTTCTATCATTGCAGGAGAGAAGTAGGTCAGATTTTCCATAATGCAATTAAGTACGCCAAGAGCCAATGGCATGAATGGTTTTCCACACAATTTATGGGATGAAACAAACTACCAGGAGAAAAATGATGCATGCTTTCTCCCATACCATTAGATCTCAATTATCAAAGGAGAAACACTCTTCTTTACAAATGACCAGGTTTTTCTTCAACATATTAAAATAAAGTAAACAATAGTGCTGAAAGAAACTGGCTAAACCAAAGGATAAATAGAAGTGGGGAGCAGAGGAAAAGGAAATAAAAAGGAAAGCAGTCAGAAAGCCTCTTCCACACAGGGGCTTCTACCTTTGGCTTTAGGTGGCAATTGAGAAGCACATGGAGGGTGACATAAAAAGGGGGAGAGGGAACCAGCAGTTAGCGTAATGGCTATGTCGCTGGACTCCCACGTAGTCGACCGCGGTTCGTTTCCCAGACCCGGTGGCTTAAACTCACGCCAGGCACGTGTGTGTGCGTGCCCAAGATCTCGAGAGGAGAATGGAGGAGAAGGGATTGCGGCATGACCATCCCCCCTGGGGGGTGATTTCTTGCTTTCTGTCTCTATGTCTCTCTCTGTCTGTCTGGCGAGCGCACGCGCCCTATAGCAAAAACCTCTCCAAAAAAAAGGGGGGGAGAGTCTCCTCTTTGGCTATGGCGTTAGACAGATGCACAAAGACATGAAATCTCATTTAGACATGAACCAACATCCAATTGGGAAAAGCGAAGAAAGACTTGGAGCCTGTCATCTGCAGGGTGACCTTGGGGTCCCCTCTGGTCCTTGGAGGACGCCCAGCCAGCCTGCCTCATACCTGTCCCAGGATGACCTCTCTCAAGGTGCTGTTCCTTTTTGGGCATTTCCCCCCTCCTCCTTTATTTCTAACCCTCTGATAACTTCTGAGTTTGGACTTGTTTCCTTCCACACAGCTGAAAACACACATTCAGCACCTCTCATCAGAGCTTCCTCCACTCTGCACAGCGACTGCGTGTTTCGCTGTAAATGAGGACATTCTGAATGGGCTTGGCTGCAAATTAGCATTCTAGGGTGGAGACTGCCTTTGTGTAGTTAGCAGGTTATTTCAGGCTACAGAATACACAGACGACTTTCTATCTACCCCAAAACAATTAAGAATAAAATTGATAAATGAGGATATAGAATACACAGAAATGGAAACATGAGCCAGACAAGAAGCAGCCAATGTAAGGACAGGCCGGCACAGACACCGCCTGCCCAGCCCTGAGAGGCGGCGGGGGGAGGGGG
>NW_006203430.1:3482667-3514385 GCF_000334495.1 Tupaia belangeri chinensis | reverse complement strand
TCCCCCCCCTGCCCAGCCCGGAGGGGCGGCGGGAGCAGAGGCTACTCTCAGACATCCCGCCTATCCCTGCTGGCCTATTTTCTTGTGTGCACCTCCTTCTTCTCTGCCGTCACCCATAGAGCCTCAGCTCCCCTGCTTTTCCACACAGTTGGCGGCCCCACTTGCTGTCCATCTTGCCATATCTTGTCCTCCACATGCCACTGTCTTCGGTTTCCCTCATTTCAGTTGCCATCAATATCACTCCTGTCTCCATCCTAGCGGGGGTTCTGGCAGCCACTGTCTGTCTTTAAGATTAGAAGCCCCAGGACCAGCAGATGGCATAATGGTTACATCACTGGACTCCCACGTAGTCAACCCTGGTTTGAGTCCTGGACCCAATGGCTTAAAACTCACTCGGGACATGTGTGTATGTGTGTGCGCCCAAAATCCTGAGAGGAGAATGGAGAAGAAGGGATTGTTATTGTGGTGGGTCATCTCTCCGGGGTGGGGAGGGGGGGTGATTTCTAGCTTTCTGTCTATCTCTGTCTCTATGGTGAGCACATGCGCCCTATAGCAAAAATCTCTCCCTTAAAAAGAAATTAAAAAAAAAAAAAAAGAGGAGAAGCCACACAGTCACCATCAGCTCCTCCACCTCCTCACTCCACATCTGTAAACTGCCAGTCACCGCACATCATGTTCCACGTCTGTCCTTCTCTTCTCCCACAGCCAAGGGAAGACTTCATACCACAACTGTCTGTTGAGAACCCCCCATAGTGGCAGTGCACCCCAGGACTGCTCCCCTCCATTCCTGAACCATGTAATAGTGTGTGGGGAAGGGGCGCTGTGGCATCTCCTACTTTAAATGCCACGTCTGTACTTGGATGTGGCTGCCTCTCCTCTGAGGCAAGATGTGGTATGAGCTCCGCAGCCTTCGCCGGCACGTGGGCAGTTTAAACTACAGAGACCACACACCACAATGCCAGGGGCTTGTCTTCATGACAGCAAGCAGGTGTCATTCACGTGTGTGTCCTTTCTCTCTGAAAAGCTCAGCCTACAGAAAGATGCCTTTTGAAAGCACTGACTATCAGGGACTCAAACAGATACCCCATGTGTGTACCTCAGTCACAGTAGTGACGTTCCCGATGGCCAAAGGCAGAAACGACCCAAGGATCCATTAACAGATGGACAAGGGCCAGACGGTAGTGTGGAGGTTAAGGGCTCTGCACTCCCACACATGGCTGACCATGGTTCGAGTCCTGGACGTGGTGGCTTACTTTCTCACTTTCTGTCTCTTTCTCTCAAACTCTGACCCTCCCTGGTCAAATTAAAATAAATAAAGTTAAATAATTCTTTAAAAAAAAAAAAAAAAGATGGGCAAACAAAATGTATATACATTTCCATATATGATTAATTTTTTTTTGGGGGGGAGAGGTTTTCGCTATAGGGCACGTGCACTCGCCAGACAGACAGAGAGAGACAGAGAGACAGAAAGCGAGAAATCACCCCCCAGGGGGGATGGCCAGGCCGCAATCCCTTCTCTTCCATTCTCCTCTCGGGATCTTGGGCACGCACACACGCACACACACCCGGCGTGAGTTTTAAGCCACCGGGTCCAGGATGCAAACCGCGATCGACCACGTGAGGAGTCCAGCGACATAGCCATTACGCTAACTGCTGGTCCCTCATATATGATTAAATTTTATTCGGACATTAAAAAGGATTTAAAGGGACCAGCAGTTAGCGTAATGGCTATGTCGCTGGACTCCCACATAGTTGACCGTGGTTTGCGTCCCGGACCCAGTGGCTTAAAACTCACGCCGGGAGTGTGTGCATGTGTGCTCAAGATCCCGAGAGGAGAATGGAGGAGAAGGGATTGTGATGTGGCCATCCCCCTTGGGGGGTGATTTCTCGCTTTGTCTCTGTCTCTGTCTGGCAAGCGCACGCGCCCTATGGCAAAAACCTCTTAAAAAAAAAAAAAAAGGATTTAAAAAATTCTGACACAGGGCCAGTGGTGGTTAACATGCTGGATCCCGCATGGCCAACTCCATGGTTCAAGTCTTGGACCCGGTGACTTGAAAAACATGTCAGGTATGTGTGCATGCATGCATGCCCCAAAGTCACAGACTGGTGGAGAAGGGATTGTGGTGTGGCTATCCTCCCTTGAGAGATGATTTCTTATTGTCTCTCTGTGTGTCTCTCTCCAGTGAGCACATGTGCCCTATAGCACAAATCTAAAAATAAACAAAATAAATAAATTTAACCTTGAAAACATTATGGTAAGTGAACTAAGCCAGACAAAACAAGGGCATATACCACTTACACAAGACACCTAGAATAGATTCATAGAGGCAGAAATGGAATAGCGGTTACCAGGGTCAGTGGGGATGAGTGAGGCAGTGGGGAGTTAATGTTTAGTGGGTACAGCGCTTGTGTTAGGGATGGTGAAGAGCTGTTGAAATGGACAGCAGTGACGGTTTCCCAACACAGTGAACATACTTAATGCCCCTGACATGTATGCTTCAAAAGCATTAACGTGCAACTTTTAAGTTGTGTGTATTTACCATTATTGAAAAAAAAAACACCACCACTAATTACATCCAAAATTGTCTATTTTAAGAGACATTGAAAAGTACCCCATACAAAACTGTACATATGGACGACTGTGGTTTATATCTGAGGTTTCCCTATGTGATCTAGTGATTTATTACACTTTCCATGTGCACAGAACTATACATTCTCCCTTCTCTCCTTTTATGGCCAAGAAGCGAAGATTAGCTAGGACTGTTTTTAATCTGTAAGATACACATTCAGACAGACTCAAACTGTTTATAGATGTTTTGAAGGCAGCTTTTAAACACTGACCAAAGCTTGAGTAGGATTTCTCTCCAAAGACCTTATTCTTTGCTTAAATGATAGCACACATTTAAAATTTTGAATTTTTTTATACTTCTAAAGGTAGTTTCTCCTCTACTGTTATTTCAAGTCAATATATTTTAATCAACTATTATATGTATGACATTTTCGTAAGAAGCAACTAATTTTTTATTCCTTAATTTATTTGTAGAAAAGCATTCCTAAAATCTAGCAGAAGATATCAGTGAGAGAAATTTTGATTTTTCATAGAGTTATAAAATCATAAAACTTGTCAGAAGGCCCTGAGTTCGCATCCTGAGACCTCCCTGAGCACACCAGGCATGTGTGCCTGTGACCCGGCCGACTGAAAATGAGGGTGGTACGGGGCTTGAAGACCCTGATAGCACTGTCTCTTTCTCGCTCATGGAGAAAACAAATAACTCATTGAAAGGAATGCAGAATACTTAATGTCTTATATTTGCCATATGCATGCGCACATGCGCACACGCGCGCACACACACACACACACACACACACACACAATTAGATTATTGGGAAAGCCATGACTAAACACAAATACACTGCTGCTTATGGAGTTATGGGAAGAAAAAGAATGAAAGGAGTAAGGAGTTGAAGAGAATGGAGTTTAAAAAGAAAAAGTCCAAACACTACATTCTGTTCTTAGGTCTAACTCCGGCTGACCGTCTACCTTACTTAGCCTCCACATCAACTGAGAAGTCAAAATCCAAACGTTTGCTTTCTAGCGGGCTGGTAGCACGAACCGGATGAGGGTCATCATAAAGAATGTCGAGAAAGTTAGCAAAAGCTTCACTTGCATTTCGTATCTAATAACTTGCTCAGTTTAGCCACTTTATGCTGAAGATCTAGACTCCTGACGTTTTCATCAGTGGATACTGTGCTTCTCATTTCCTATGTGAGGGAACAGGCTTATAGAAGGGCACTCGCCCAGAAAGCCAGCAGATGGTGTAGCAGTTACACCATGTGCTGTGGACTCCCACGTGGCCGACTGCAGTTTGAGTCCTAGACCCGGTGGCTTCAAAATCACGCCAGGCACGTGTTCTTGCATGCCCACAATCCTGAGAGGAGAATGGGGGAGAAGGGATTGCGACACGGCCATCTCCCCTGGGGGGGGTGATTTCTCATTTTCCCCTCACTGTCTCTGTCTCTCTCTGGTGAACACATATGCCCTAAGGCAAAAACCTCTAGGGGAAAAAAAGGTGCTCGCCCAGCCCACAGCCAGGATTCAAACCTGGTCTCTTTCTTCACAGCCTCAGTCTCTCCATAGCACTGCCTCTTGGAGAAGGAAGCTTGTGAGAAAACAGACCAAAAACACTGAAGGGCTGTTCTTTTGTGCTGACTATTTTGTGCGCTAGAGGAGCAGGAGAGGTTACCCACACTCCAGAAGAGCACACGACAAACTGTGCTGTGGCTTTGAGTGGCTTTTGGTGGTGCCAAAGGGGTGAATGGGAGTAAACACCCCTTGTACAACTAGAGCCCCTTCACATTTACCTGTGCCTTATCACAGAAAAAAAGGGTTCTCCACTGCATGTGTGGACCTGCTTACAGTATAGGCACCAAGCTGTGACGGGAAGCAGTCCAGACCCTCCAGGACACCAGGAACCCGCAAGCAGAAACCACCTAGGCTGCCCAACCATGCCATCTCCCCTCAGAATACCCACTGTTCTCCTGTATGTACTAGTCTCATGCCCTACCCTCTTCAAGCTCTGGGTTGCCCCAGAGACCTGGGACTATGGTTTCTAGCCTACAAGTAGAAACAGAAAACCCATTATAATAACAGCTTGGTCAGTCTGGCCATTGTACTCTTTTCTAGAAATTTATGTCAATTACACGCTTCTCTAAAAATCCTGGGCAGCTCCCTTGTAATCAGTGCCTCATTATGGCATTCTACTTTTTGAAACATGAGATTGTTTTTCTGTTGTTTGTGACAAATGAGAACCTCTCCAACTCCTCTGGTAGAAGGGTCTCAGAGTGCCCTTGGGAGAAAACAGAGTCGGAATGAATTAGAACTGAGAGAAAGGTTTAAGCTTGTATGCTCCTAGCTGTAAGGAATAAATCATAAGTCATTTTCACAACGTCATGGAGTCAATGTTTCAACAATCTTTGAAATCAATAGTCTTCTCCCCTCTGTACAGATGGATACTAGCTAGGGTCTAAGAATGGATAAAAATATTGACCTTCAGGAACGCTCTTGGAAAAACGTGAAACTTCAAAAGTTTGTGGAAAAATGCGATTAAAGTATATGTTTAGGGGTCAGGTGGTGGTGCAGAGGTAACAGAACTGGGCCCACATAGGAAAGGTTCTCAGTTCAAATCCTGGAACCTGCCTGAGGTGGTTTATGATCTGGTCACCTGAGACTGAGGGTGAATTGTGGCATGGAGGCTTTGTAGGGAATGCCTGTCTTTCACTCTCTCTTACAGAAGAAATGAAAATACAGACTTGAAAAAGGAAGAAAAAACGCTCAAGAAAACAACAGCAGAAAGGAATATGGTCATAACTAATGCAAGACCAGACTTGTATAGCTTTGGCAAGTCTTCTGAACTTAACTGGAAGCCTAAGGCAGAAGTACCACACTTACCACAGATGAGATTAATCAGCCTGAAAAATTTATCCATGTCTTTAATTACCCCAAATCCCATACATGAAGGAACCCTCAGGTGAAAGGCATCACTTTGCTTTGTAGCAGAAGGAAATGTCATGTGAAATTATTTCCACATAGGAAATGTGAAGTGAGCCACATTTCGATAAGTGGGAAAATCTGGTAGTGTATCTGGCATAATTCCTGAGAGATTAGAAGAGTGGGTGCTACCCATCAACTTCATGAGTCATTACTGAAAACACTTCTCAAAAGTGCAGCTAATGCTTTTTCCTTTTATCTTCTTGGATAAAAAGCTGACGAGTCAGTCTTTTATTTTTAATTACCAGAGGGTACAAGTGTTTACTAAAAAGAGAGAGAGAAAACACTCTCCAGTGGGGTGTGGTCACATTGTAATCCTTTTCTCCCCATTTCTTCATCCTGTCAGGACTTTGGGCATGCATGCACACACACCCAGTGTGTTTCTTCAAGACACTGAGACCAGGATTTGAAATGCAGTTGGCCACATGGGATCAAGCGCCTTACACGTAGTCCTTAACCACTGTGTTATGGGGCCAGCCTCACAAACCAGTCTTTACAACCTTTTTGAGTCAAATCTACAGCTCTAAAACCAGCTTACAGAAGAAAAATTCATCTACATCAAAAGAACATGCACATCTTATTAATGATGCAAACCACGATAAAAGAGAATATTTAACAGTATTTAACATTCAGAGTAAAAACCTATCGTTTTTAAGGAAGTATGGAACATTGTTAAACCACCTTTATTTACTTATTTTTAGACAGGGCCTCACTATGTTATGGTCTTCCTGCCACAGCCTCCCAGAATCTGGGAATACCAGCATGTGCTACCACAGCCAGCTTTTCAGGGTGGGCCAGGAATTGAACACAGGTCTCCTGTGTGCCTCAGTCTGCCCAGGAGCAGTGCCATACAGCACATGTTACTGCAGCTGGGCCAAGTCACCATTTTTAGAAGACAATTTTCCTCAAAAATTTTTCAAAAATGCAAATGTCCTCCTTTTTCTATAAGTGTGTCTCCAAATGTGCCTTTGTTTTGCCATAGATGTGCTTCTCAAGGTGAACAGGCTAGACATGGAGGGATATATGCCTTATTCCTATTCTAAATCTCTGCCAAGACTCCTATGGCTTTCTCTTTGCTTCTGGCAGATCTTCATTGCCTTTATCCTTCTACAAGTCTCCCTTCTCCTCAGTCTTCTCTATTTCTGTTTCTGACCTGTATTTTTTATAAGATGTATCATGGGAACTCTTAAAGAAGACTCTTTTGTCCCCAAACTGATGACTGAGTTGAAAAACTGTGGCACATATATACTATGGAATATTACACAGCTATAAGAAACAATGAGATCCTATCATTTGACTCAAAGTGGATGGATATAGAAGACTTAATGTTGAGTGAAGTGGGCTAGACTTCAAAAGATACACATTGTATATCCCCATTCAATCTGTCCTGAGCACTTTATGACAGAGGTTAGAAGATCTGAAGATGTGATGGTGAAGATAAAGGATGTGGATGATAGAGATGGTCAGAGGGGCAGTGGTTGGTATAGAGTGGGTGGTGGAGAGGAGGAATGAGAAAAAATTTTAGGACAGTCATGTCTGCTTTATAGTATTATTTGTCTGTTAAACTAGTCTACAGATTATTTTACGAATACTTTATCAAATTATGAAAGTTTAAGTGAAAATAACCTTTGAAGACTATAAGTGATAAACTTATGTTTATAAGAGAAAAACAAATCAGGACCAGCAGTTAGCGTAATGGCTATGTTGCTGGATTCCCATGTAGCCTACCATGGTTCAAGTCCTGGACCTGGTGGCTTAAACTCACGCCAGGTGCTTGAACATGCGTGCCCAAGATCCCGAGAGGAGAATGGAGGAAAATGGATTGTGGCGTGGCCATCCCCCCCAGGGGGGTGATTTCTCGCTTTCTCTCTCTCTGTCTTTCTGGCGAGCGCACGTTCCCTATAGCAAAAAGAAACCTCTCCAAAAAATAAAGAGAAAAACAAATCAAAAATTTTTTTCCTGTATTGTTTAGAAATAGTTCACTCTAGCGCGTCTGTTAATTTGTCATCAAAAGGGCGCTTTGCCTAAAAGAAAGAACTAACTAGTATGCAAAATGTTTATAATCTTTTGTGGAATTATAGTTTATTTTTAGTTTGTATCTGCAAATTATTGTTATAAATATTACCTGTATTTTTGGTAACTTTATACTTTGAAGCTTATATCTGTGAAATTGTACCTGAAATTTATTTTGCCAATGTTTTCTGAAAAAAGTTTCTGTTGAAAAAAAAAAAAAAAAACCAGGGAGGGGGTTTTTGTAGGTGAATCAATCACCTGTTACAAAGTCTGCTGGGGGTTTTCTTGGTTGCCAGGACACACATCTTTAGTTCCTCCAGTGACTATTTGCTGATTGGGGATACTCAAGGAAATAAGGATTCTACAAAAACATGTCCAGGGAAATAAAACTTGCCCCTGCAAAGGCTAAAACTTAAAACAATAAGGGATCCATTATAGACAGCTATCGAGTTCTAGACTCCTGAAGTTTTGAATCCAGGATGAAAAATACTGTGGTGGCCCATGGGATTCACACTGGAAAACCAATGTTTCTAACTCTCACTTATTCCTTTTTTTTTTTTTTAAGTTATTTGTTTCTTCTATGAGCGAAAGAATGAGAGACCAAGAAAAAGACATCTTCCCACTGCGATATGCCCCATCGTCAGTCAGCCAGGATCACAAGTGTGCATGCACCTGGTGTGAACAGGGAGAATGCGGGACACAAAACCAAGACCTTTCCATTTGGTCTCAACATTGCAGAGAGCTGCGTTATGACTTTACCACCACAGTTGGTCCCGGTTACTCTTTTAGAAAAGACATTGTGCGGTTTCCAGCTTTCTTAAGTAAAATTTGCAAAATAGAGTTCAACCTTTTCTTTGCATCTAAGGCCTTGGGAGAAATTGGGGGGGGGGATCTGGCCAATTCTGCCAGGACACTACACTGAGGCTGTTCTCATTCATCAGGAGGATGCCAGCCAGGCCTCCCTTTCTCATGCTAGAGTCAAAGTGATTAGGAGCTAGGGTACCATTACTGCGGCCAACAGAAGCAGATAAAAATCCAGCAAACTTATCTAGAAGAGCGCTGAGAGAAGACCTCACTCACTAAATACATCATTTAGGATTCACTACAACTTCTTTGGGGATTCAGGGGTACTTAAAAAAAAATTATCTGAAGTTTGTGACCATACCCCAGAGGCTGAAAGCTGATTCTGGATAAGTGAGCTATAACCATACAAAGTGGTTCTTTATACACGGAAAGAGAAATGTATCTTTCATATCTTTCATATTGTATCTTCTCTTTCTCCTTCCTCTGTAAGGTCTCTAAATTTGTCTTTCCTCCCAGAATTTTGCCTGTATCCTTCAATGTTCCTGAAATTCCATCTGAGTGAGAATTTGACTCTCTTGCACTTTGATATACACAATTCCTTTTATGGCTGGCTAAGGCTGAAACTGTGTGCTGTTTTACACTAAGACTGTGACAAGGGGTGGAAGTCACCACTCTGACAACCCCTTAGAAAGGTCCAGACCCTACAGAAGAGACCCTGGCATTCACAAGCCAAAATTTAAGCAACTTGCTCCTGGAAGAGTGTGCTCTGTCTCACTTCATGCATGATAATGCTTATTTAGAATACAAACCTAACACAATAGATTAAAATAATCATTTGAATGTCATTACTGTGTAACCTCTGTACAAGTCCTGCTCCGTGCCCCACTCCCTGTGAACAGACTTTCTGTTGACCTCACAAGACTAAAGAGGATGATGGTTTGTCTTCTCAAGGTGGCTTAGACATTAAAAATAGTCATGATCTGCCACAAAATAGGTCAGGTTATCGTGAGGGCCCCTGAGAGATGTCCTGGAGCTCTCAGAGGCTGCATGGGCTTCAGAAAGAGTTTCTGGGGCAGAGATGGTCCCAGGGAAAGCAAGAAGGGTGAGAGATGTCCTTGGAGTGTTCCTGGCAGACACGCTGGCTGGCTGGGTGTGTCACTCGTTCATAAAGAGTAACAATCACCCATGCTACAAGGTCAAGGCTAGAGAATGATCTCACTGCTGCCCCCATCTCTTACTAAAAAACCTGAGCTCAATAAAGAGAAGAGAATCAGATTAAACCCTGGTGTCTTGCACTAGGTGGTCATTTTCATCTCAAATAAATCACAGTTGAAAAAAACAGTAATGAGGGCTAGACTCAGGCACAGCATAAGAAGCAACGCTTTGTAATGCTGACCCACATAGGAAAGCTGCGGGTTCACATCCAAAGACCTCTCTAAACATGCCAGCATGCATGTGCCAGTGACTTCCCAGCCTCCAGAACTGTAGGAAATACAACTCTGTTCTTTATACATGAACCAGTCTCGGGTATTCTGTGATAGCAGCACAAAACATACAAAGACCGAGCACCACTCCCACCGCCCACAACAGAAACAAATATGAACAGGTTAAGTGGCAGGTTGCTCACAGTCAGGGGCCTCTTTGATATTATAATGTAGAAAAGATCAAAGAGCCTGAGTGGAGGTGGAGAGACTTATGTGTACACCACCTGCAAGCTATTTTCTTTCCACCAAAAAGCCTGGAGAACGAAATCCTCTTTCTAGTAATAACTCCTACACTTCTCACATCAGAGAGCCAGAGACCAATGAATGGAGAACAAGAGTGACTACGAGATACAGAGGTGGGGGTGAAGCAGAAAGGCAGAGTCTGGTAACAGGCATTTTGTAGAACCATATGCATCTGTACTGTAGCCATCAGAAACCAGGTGACTGTGGCTACAAACATAGACATGACTATACTAGATAGATATCTTATGAACTGATTTGGTTTTGCTTTTATCTTTCACATCACTGATACTTTATTATCAAGCATTAATCAACTCACGTTGGTTGTTTCATGTAAGGCTGTCTCAGCATCCTAATACGGTACAAAGCCAAGGTCAAGGCTTGAATTGTTTACTTCTTCTATATTTCCAATAGCAGCCACTAGACTATTATGCACATAGGGGTTACTTTATAAATCTTGTTTAAAAACAAGGAAAACAGGAAGGAAGTGGATGTGAAAAAAATGTTCAAACTGTTGCTTATCACGGAGTAGGCTTACTTACTATAAGGTGGTATAAAATGGCTACAAGATAGTGAATTCCCCAGCCTCAGTGTTTTTCAACTGTGACATTATCCCACTGTGTGTATGGCATCCATCTGGGCCCACTGAACAATGTTCTCTGGCCTTGGGGACAAGTGAAACTGTGCTGTGTCACCTGCTGTGTTCTGGGTAATGAAGTCCTCTGTCTCTGACCCAGGAGTCTCATGTCCTCTGCCAGTGCTCATAAAATAGTAACAGGCCAGTTATTAGTTTGTAAGAAGGGTAAAATCAAATCTCAGATCTACTCATGTCTTTATTTCAAATAATAAGTGTCAGGAACCAGCAGTTAGCGTAATGGCTATGTCGCTGGACTCTCACGTAGTCGATCACGGTTCGCGTCTCGGACCCGGTGGCTTAAATCTCACGCCGGGCGCGTGTGCGTGCGTGCCCAAGATCCCGAGAGGAGAATGGAGGAGAAGGGATTGCGGCGTGACCATCCCCCCTGGGGGAGTGATTTCTCGCTTTCTGTCTCTATGTCTCTGTCTGTCTGGCGAGCGCACGCGCCCTATAGCGAAAACCTCTCCAAAAACAAACAAAAAAAACAAATAATAAGTGTCTACAATTATTTTTTTTTCTTTTTTACTTTATAGTTGAATCAAAAGAAAACAATTGAGTTAGGAGGACATGCTTCTAACAATAGAATTTAGCATTTGAGAGACCAGACTATAGTACAGTGATAATGCAATGCTCGGCAGGACTGAGCAGCATGGGAAAGTTCTAGGTTCGCGTTCAGAGACCTCCCTGAGTATGTCTGGCATGCACACACCCATAATCTGGGCTGGCTGAAGCTCAGGATAGATCACAGTATGAACGCTCCATTGGGAGTGCCTCTTTCTCTCAATTTCTCTTAAACTTAAAAAAAAAATTACCATTTGATACTACTTAAAGTGACTTTCACATTTTACGAAAACTTTCTTGCCCATTCTGGGATTTTCTATGCCCAGTTACAAATGCATACAAAGACTTCTGTGTGTGACCTGCTCACACACAGCCAGGCAACCCCATGCCTGACCTGCCCATTCATCTACTCTCATCCCTTTTTGAGGGCTCCCGTGGCTCTCCTGAAGACAACTAGTTTCATGGCCCTGGGATCAAGCATAAAAATCAGCCTCAGACTTTGGCTAGGATCCACCTTTCTCTTTGCAGCAGCAGGTCAGGATGGCCATGTTTGATATCACAGTGTATACGTGAGTTGGCTGCTTGCCCGCCATGTTCTCTGAGGCTTCTTCTTGCATCCTGCTCTCTATTGCACTGTACTTATGGTTTACTATGTACTCATTTCTTCCCTCTTGGAGGGCTGGGGCATATTGTTTGCAAAAGAGCCAATATATCTGGTAATAGGGTGTCTGTACCCCAGTACCAACTTCATTACACTTGATGAGCAAATAAATTAATGTATCATTATTTCTAGACCTAATTTGTGACAATAATTGCTCACATCATTCTATCAGGTTTAACATTTGGGACAGTAGTAAGATTTTTAAATGGTTACCCACCCCTCCTCAGCCCTAGGAACCTTGGAAGTACTCTGTGTATCTGTGGCATAACGTCTACAGCACATCTACGTCTGGAAGTGTTTTCACTCTTGCTTTAACGTGATGTGCCACATGCTTTCCTCTAAGACAAACTGCAAGACCAGGCCTTTTTAAAATTTCCCTCCAAATCAAACAAGGAAAAACAAGTCACAGTTGCTAAAGAAAGTCACAAAACTTAAAAAGAAAATTCTATTTTAGGGACTAGCAGGTGGTACAATGGTTCCATAGCTGGACTCCCACACAGTCAAATGTGGTTCAAGTCCTAGACCCACGGCTCAAAATACACCAGGCTCGTATGCGTGCATGCCCAAGATCTCAAGAGAATGGAGTAGAAGGGATTGCAATGTAGTCATTCCCCCTGGGTGGTGATTTCTCACTTTCTGTCTCTCTCTGTCTCTCTGGCAAGCATGTGCGCCCTATATCAAAAAACAAACAAAAACCAAAAACTCCCACTTTCTTAATGGGGTTTAAAAAAAAAAAAAAAAAAAAAAAATTCTATTTTAAAATTATATTGATCACCCCAAGAGAAGAATGGAAGAGAAGGGATTGCAGGTGGCCATTCTCCCCGCCCCCGGGGGGATGATTTCTCACTTTCTTTCTCTCTCTCTCTCCAGTAAGTGCACACACCTTATAGCAAAAATCTCCCTCTCAAAAAACAAAAAATATTATATTTAACACTATTAGCTCTTTCAATTGTTATGCAACTGGAATGTAAATTATTATTATTAATTTAATTTGCTACAGGGCATCCAGGCTCATCAGAGAAAGACAGAGAGAGAGCAAGATGCCAAGTCCAAGATTCGAACTGCAATCAGTCAAGTTTAAATGCTAAACAAGAAAACTAATTTTACAAAACTATTATTCAGCTTCTAATATACAGATCATTTTTTCTAAACAGTCATGTTACGTATATACTTTATTCAAAATAATAGACTCACTTAAAACATTAGATGGTGCTGGGGGCCAGCAGGTGGTGTAGTGGTTAAGGTGATAGATGCCCACATGGCCAACTACAGTTAAGAGTGTCAGACCTGACGGTTTGAAAATCATGCCAGGCACATGTGCATGCATGCCCAGAATCCCCAAAGGAGACTGGAAAAAGGGTTTGTGGCATGGGGAGGTGATTTCTCACTTTCCCTCTCTCTGTCTCTCTCCTGCATGTACACTTGCCCTATGGCAAAATCCTTAAAAAAAAAAAAATTACACAGTGTTTAATTTTATACTCGGCTCATCAAGCCAACCCTGCCCTGTTCTCTTCTTCCCAAATCAGCCCTCTCCCTTCCTGTCATCGGGATGTCCTAGAGTCAGTCCTAGAGTTCCTTGGTTCCTATCTTTTCCTTCCTTTCAGCCTGAAAGATTCATTAACAACCTCCTTCCAAGATGCCTCCTCATTTTCCTTTGCTCCATTGCCAGCATCACAACCCTAGCCAAGGTCTTCAACACCTCCTGCCTTCAATGCCTCAGGGTAATGAAACAGAGAATCCTGTGGACTCAGCTGTCCCAACTCAGCTCTGCTAACCTAATCTAGTCTTGACAATGACAAAATAAAAAAAGAAAACAGAAACCCAGAGGGTTGCTTTTCATTTCAATGCCTCCCCCTTCCAGAATAGCAACTAACCTCACTCCACTGCACCTTCCCAGACCTTCCCCAAGAGCTACCCAGTCCCACCTGCTAGGTCTGTGTGATTCGGAACATAAGGTACCTTGACTGTTGAGAGCATGAAGCGAAAACCCCTCAGGATTGTTTTTAGAATGTTGCTATATGAGACAAATGCGTGCACCCCAGTGAGAAATTACAGCATAAAACTTGTTATCTTATTCTAAAACATGACCAATCTATTCTGGAAGGATATAAGTGGAGAGTTTCTGAGCACAGCCCAGAACAGTAGTAGCAGCGTTACTTATATCCCCAGAAGCATCAAGAACATGTCACGCTCCACTCCTGGGTGGTCACTCAAACAGGCATGTTTTGCATCTATGTGTACAAAACTTCAAACTTCAAACTGAGTGCCTGGTCAAATACCCTTCTGGATCCCTCTTTTGACAGAACACACACAAGCTCTGTCCAAACATGTTGAAAATTCCATATAAATGTTCAAGGGAAAGTGCAGATTCAGCAGCAGCCTGAGCCTGACAAATCTTTTTTTACATAAATATTTCTCTCTCAATAGAACCCAGACCTATACAGCCCATGTGCTTGGAGAGAGATACACACAGCACTGGTCCTGCTGTGGCCTTACTGCCCAGAGCATCTGTATCCCCATCACTTTCTTTCTAGGCGCTCCTGAGGGTCCTTGCACAACAGCTCTGGCCCGTGCAGGCAGTGCAGCCACCCAGCACTCACTGCTGGCTCAGTCTCACCAGTACCGTTAGCAGTGAATAGACGGTGACTCAACCCCAGTAAGTCAGAAAAGACCAGCTCATGTCTCCGCGAAATAAATTCAGTTTTACTAGCTAGTAGCTTCACTGTAATGAAGATAAATCACTCTCATAAGCCAAGACTCCCTTAAATCAGCCAAATTATCTGATTATAATGGTCATGCATGTTAATACTTGCTATAACCCTTCCCACACCTAGAAAAATGTTGCAAAAAGCCTCTGCAGAGGAGCATCCTCTGGATAAGCATCTGAGATGTGAGTCTGTAACATCCAGGAAGAGCTAGTAGCATCCACTAAGTCCCTCCTGCCCTCCATCTGATTAGAAAGTAGAAATGCCCTTCTTTTGTGAATGCATCTGGCCAGATGACAGACATGCATTGCCCTGGTGGTAGATGTCCAGCTTTCTGCAGCAGAAGATGCCATCCTTGAGGAGAGCACCCTCCAGGTCTGGACTCTCTCCAGCCCATTTGGTTTGGGCTATCTCCCCCCCAAATCACATAACCATTCGGCTAACAATAACTTTAATATTCCCTACTGATTAACCAGAAACACATTTAAAATGTAATTTTATGTTTGTCTCAATATAGTTATAGAGCTTTTAGAGCAAAACTTTATCTCATCGAAATAGTCTAACAAGCTTATAGAGATCTCTAATTTTTAAAAATTTCTTTGTTCTATTCATGATAAAAAGAAAAACATGCATGTGTATAAAAGGTGCAAGGAGTATTGGAGAAAAAGGCACCCTCCTCAGAGTCTAGCCATGCCACAACCCTCTTTCCCAACTCTCTAGCTCATCAGGATCTTGAGCACGCATGTGCACTTTAAGTGTGTTTCAGGTCAACCTGTGGGTAGCCATGTGGCTTCCAGCATGGCAGTGCAGTCTGTTATCGCCTGCACCACTAGGTTGGGTCTGTTTTTCAGTTACAGACACTAAAGCTCAAGTCATTAAACAACCTGCCCATAGTCACATAGTTATTAAGTGACAGACAGGATCCCATGGCTGAAGGATGCCAGAGAACTATTCAGCAGGTCGAGAGCCACCAGAAGGGGAAGATGCTGCTCTTGCATCCACTGAGCAGGTGGCAGAGCCCTGTCTCTCAGCCCTACTGCCCTGCATCTGCCTGAGCTCAGACTTGCTCGCCCTTCCTCTCCTCCAAAGCTCATTGCCACAGCCTCCTAGTTGGCCTCTCGCTCCTCGTGTCATTTCACTGCCAGTCATCTTCCAAAGACAACTCTGATTATGTCCTTTCCTTTTAAAGTTCTGCTGTGGGAGGCCACTGCCTTTAGAAGGCATCAGGCATTATAAGCCAGGACCCTAGGTTCACGTGGTTGGCCCACAGCCAGCCTGGCCTTTCCAGTCTCACCTTTGACCACTCTATATCCTGTGTCCATTCCCACAGGGACACTGCATGGCTTGCAGCCCAGGCCACCTGCCTCTTAACCTCTCCCCAGCACTGACACAGTGCAATCACTGGTAAGGTCTGAACTGTAGCAACTCCATTTGGGTGTGTGCTGGTCTGTCAATTATTTCCCAATTGTTCTCCCATGCCTTTATGAAATGAGCCTGAAGACACTGTACGAGGAAGAATGTGCCAGGAATTGAAAATGCTGCTGGCTGATCAAAAGCTCCACCTTCCACGGCTGCCAGACGAATAAGGTAAGTGGCCAAATATCTCACAAGGTCGTCTGAGGCAAGTCCAGGGTCTCCATTTATAACAGAACTAAAAGTAGAGATGATGCATGCCATTTTGAGGGTGGCATCATGTGCTCGTGGAACTAACAGAGGACAATGTGTTTGTCCTTATACTTTGAAAGGACTAGACCTTTAAAGTTCTCATGATGACCCCTGAAAAGGAGTCATGACACCTGGATTGTGAGATGCAAGGGTTGCCCACTGTTCCACTTTCAACCATGCACTTCCTTCACTGAAGGAATCCAGTCACTCCATCCAAAAGACAATAGTGGCTGACTCCCTGAACTGATGTGAGTGATCAGTTCTATAAATATATTTTAAGACCCTATGAATATATCAATAAATTCCCCTAGTTCCAACAGAAATAGATCTCCATCTCATACCTCAGCTTCTAAAAATGCGAATCAGTGTAATTTTTCTGGAGTTCTGAGTTTTCATGCCTTTTTGGTTACAAAATATGCTTTGTTCCCGTTCACTACTTTAATTTTCTTTCTCTTAGTCATAAGTATTTGGTTTCATTTAGTGTGTTGGCATTTCTGTTTAACATTTTCTCCAAGTGGGGGATTATCTTGCTCATTATATATACTGTACCATAGTCATAAATATTTCACTGCCAATAAAAAGCAACCAGAAAGCATGAGTAACTTTACACGATTTGAAATTGAGGCCCAGGTGGTGACACAGTGGTAACTCGATGTTCACCTGGGAAGGTCTTGAGTTTGCATCCAGTGCCTCTCTGAACACATGGGTGCATGCCTGCGATCCAGGCTGACTGAAGCTGAGGGTGGATGGCATAAAGGCTCTTTTGGGGATGTTTAGCTCTCTCTCATGGAAGATACAAGGTTCAAAAACAAAGAGATTTGGGGTAGAAATGCTTATAACTCCAAAAAATTATTCTTGACCAATTTTGTGTATTTTAACCAACAACTAGTGTATTAGTGCAGCATGAAGGTTCTATATTCTCAGCCCAGGAAGAAGAGGGTCCAAGACCTGCCCACTTGTGGATGCTGAGGCCCTCATGCTCCATGTACTTGGTGTCAGCTGTGTAGCTTTAGCTCACCTGCAGCTAGTCACTCATTCACTGATGCATGCATTCAACACATGCTCATTAGCGAGTTTAGCTAATTATAAATAATGCCAATCTGATGGAAACAAACAGGAATAAGACAGTGCCTGTCTTCACAGAGCTGTGTCTAGCAAATATGTTATGCCTGTTACCCATAAAGGCTAGATGTGATGAGAGCTCAAGCTTCAGGGGAGAGAGCATTCATTTCCTGCTGTGTTCTTCCAGGGATTTGGGAGCCCCAGTAGACAGACCATAGGGGAAAGGACACTGCACCTGGAGTTAACCAAGTGAGCTGCAACCCTGCGGCTGGAGTGTGCCAGTCATTGTCTGGCAAGTGGCCAGAATGGTCTCTAGGGTTCTTGGGAAGAGGCTGGAAAACAAGAGCAGGAACAGAGTGCAGGTCAAGGTGGCAGGATTCAGGCTGAGTTTAAGTTCATTCACCAGAAAGTGTGTCTCTAGGAATTTCTGAGCTTGGGAGTTACTATCACGGGGCCTGCTTAGGATGACCCAGTTGGCAGCTTTATGCAGAATTGACTGGAGGTGGGGAGAGGACTAAAGCAGGAGCTGGACGTGGGGCCACTGCAACAGCCCCAGCATGAGGTTCTGGATGTCTTGGCTCTGGGGCAGATCAAAGAAAAGGGAGAAAGAGGACAGAAACAGTAAACCTTGTGAAGGAAGGAACTGACAAGGCTGCAGGTCCCACAGGGAAGCAGCGCTGGGCAAGCCTGGGAGATCAGGCCAGAAGACAAGAGACGGTGACACCACCAGCACGATACAGAGTGAGAAAGGGGAGCTGGGGTGGGTGTGATGTCCAACCAGCTCTCCTCACACTCCACCTGCAGGATTTCCTGAGATCCCCAAGAAAGGCAGTGAGGACAGATGCCCAGCGCTGCCCCAACTCTTCACCTGGGGTCGTTTAAGAAAATACAATACAAGTGAATCACTAAAAAGAGAAAAATAAAACAAGAGAGAAAGAAAACATCTCACTGGTCCCGCACTTAGATGTCACTGCAGGGTCAAACACCTGGAAGAACATCTACAGGCTTACTCTTAACCTCTCTGTTCCCTGGGGTTGTGGTTGATTTGTGTTCCCCCAAAGACACATTCAAGTCTTAACCCCTCTACCAGTGAGGGTGACTTTATTTTGAAAAAGAATCTTTACAGGTGTAGTCACGTCAGAGGTCACACTGAAGTGGGGTGGGACTAACCCAACACAACTGGGGTCCTTATAAGCAGAGAATAGACATGGACACAAAAAGAAGGCCACATGAAGGTGACATGGAGGGAAGACATCCACACGGCATGGAGGCAGAGACTGCTCCAAGCCAGGGGACACTGAGGTTTACAGGCAATACCAGAAGTGAAGGGAAAAAGATGGCACAGATTCTCTTCAGCCTTCAGACAGAACATGGCCCAACAGATGCCTTGACTGTGGACTTCTGGCCTCCAGAACTGTGAGAAATAAGTTACCATTTTTGAACCCACCCAGTTTGTGGCACTTTGTTACAATGGTCCTATGAAAGTAATGTGAAGGGCCTTCAAAAAGTTTATGGAAAATGGACTTATGGTACAATTTTATTTTAGTGAGAATAAAATCTGAAATTCAAAATTCATTTCTTTGTAATAGATATTTTCCAAGAACGTTTTTAAAGACCCTTCATAAAGCAGTATCCACATGGCTCAGCTGCATCCGTGGCCCATGCTGGGAGGGCATGGAGCTTCAACCTGCACCCCAAAAGGCTGACCATGCTCTCAGATATCCCTCTAGAATGGCCAGCCAGTAAGGGACACTCGGAAGAATGACTGCTGTGACTATAAACAGGCCTCACATGACAATGCCCAGTGTGAGCTGAGAAGGGAAAGGGCAAATCATTTCTCCAGTTCAATCTTTAACTGGATTCTCCATTCCATTCAGCTTTTGTCTCCTTTCTGTAAGAGCAGAAAAATCTCTCTCTTTGCATTTACACTGAACTCTGCATTCTAAGTCACAAAGGGACAGAATTTTCCCATGGGAAGCCTGAAGAAGTCAGCCCAATTTAAAACGAAAAAAAAAAAATAATAACCCACTGTGGGTCCACCCAATCCTCAGGTATTTTTTCATTACTACTAGATATAATGAGATAATTATCCATTTAATGATCCACATCAATAATCCACACCCACCACTCCAAGGCTCTGGGCTCCATTTCTCATGAAGACAGCAGGTGGGAGGAGCAACCGTGGGGAACTGACCCTCCCACAGTGTCTGCAGACCCCAGAAATGGACCTCAAAAGGAAGGCTTCCTCACAAGAAGGAAAAGCACCAATTGATCTATCCTCAACCTTACTTTTAGTCCAAACAGGACAAAGATAGTGCCCTTTTAATAGATGGAGGGTTCCTAGACTGAAATTGCATAGGAACCTCCCCTCAAAGAGTAACAACTTCAGTGACAGCGGGGACAGTCCCCATTTGTGTCTCCTGAGCACCTCAAGTCCTATAGCAATACAACTAGGGAGGCATTATGACCCCAATCGGTAAAGAGAATGTGGGGCTGCTGGAAAACAGTATCTCCAGGCCAGACCTGGGGAGCAGGGCAAGGAAACACTTCGCAGGGGAGGAAAAGCGGTCCTTCACCCACAGTTACACACAGCATGCCATTTCCTCAAACCTGCTCTCAAAGCAGGGGGCTTCAAAAAGTTAAAAGTACACAGTATTTAAAAAAAAAAAAAAAATGGATGGGGCCAGCTCCATACACTCCATGGTGCAGTGGCTAAGCACCATATATCAGGAGTCAGATCCCACATGGCTGACAGTGGTTCAAATCCTGGTCCAGTGAAAACCGTGCCAGGCATGTGTTTTGATGGGAAGAAGTAGAAGGACTGCTGGCCACATCTCACTTGGGGGTGCGCTCTCTCTCTCTTTCCAGTGAGCACACACACACTATAGCAATTAAAATGAAAAACAAAAACAAAGAAACAAACATAGATTTAAAAGAAAAAAAATTTTTGGAGAAGTTTTTCATTATAGGGTGCATGCACTTGCCAGACAGACAGAGAGAGACAGAGAGACAGAAAGTGAGAAATCACCCCCCAGGGGGGATAGTCATGCCGCAATCCCTTCTCCTCCATTCTCCTCTTGGGATCTTGGGCACGCAAGCACACGCGCCTGGCGTGAGTTTTAAGCCACCGGGTCTGGGACTTGAACCGCGGTCGACTACGTGGGAGTCCAGCGACATAGCCATTACGCTTACTGCTGATTCCCGATTTAAAAAGTTTTGTATCAAAATGAATGTTATTTTATTTTTTTAAAGAGAGATTTTTGTTACAGGGCATGTGTGCTGGCTGGAGAGACAGAGAGACAGAAAGTGAGAAATCACCCCCCAGGGGGGATAGTCATGCCGCAATCCCTTCTCCTCCATTCTCCTCTTGGGATCTTGGGCACGCAAGCACACGCGCCTGGCGTGAGTTTTAAGCCACCGGGTCTGGGACTTGAACCGCGGTCGACTACGTGGGAGTCCAGTGATGTAACCATTACATCATCTGCTGGTCCCTGCATCAAAATAAATGTGTACTTCCATTCTATTTTTCCATGAACTTTGTGAAGTCCCCACATATGACCTGCCATAAACTTGCCAACGACTTCTCTTTATTTCTCCAGAATATAAACATGTAAAAATACAAAGTACAAAAGCCTGTCAGGTCTACCCTGAGGGAACTGCAGTTAATTCTGAACACTTCAAGGAACAGTTTTGACTAATAGAACAATATACTGCAGAGGTCCTTTGAGATGTATAAATATATAAAACATTCACCCTCTAGGGCAGTGGTCTCAGGAAAGGGAGGAGAGATCAGTTAGCCAAGGTGTTTTCTATAAACATTCACACTTAACGTATTCAGGATTCATTTGTCAGAATGCTGAGGGTGGGGAGCCGTGTGCAAAAAGCTCCCTAATTCTGGGGCACATCTCACTACGAGTAAAGAGTAATGACTCTAAGAATTAATCAATGAAAGATGCTAGGACAGCTGGTCATCGTTCTGGGAGGAAAAACGAAAAATGCTTCCTGATTACACCCTCCCATAAAGACAAATCCTATGGGGTTCAAGAACCTAACCATGAGGGACCAGCAGTTAGCGTAATGACTGTGTCGCTAGACTCCCATGTAGTCGACCGCCGTTCGAGTCCTGGGTCCTGTGGCTTAAACTCATACCGGGCGTGTGTGCATGCATGCTCAAGATCCTGAGAGGAGAATGGAGAAGAAGGGATTGTGGCGTGGCCATCTCCCCTGGAGGGTGATTTCTCGCTTTCTGTCTCTGTCTTTCTGGCGAGTGCACACGCACCCTATAGCAAAAACCTCTCTTAAAAAAAAAAAGAAAGAAAGAACCTAACCGTGAGCCGAGCCTGTAAAACTAATGCGAGTATGTCCTGAGTTTGGGCTATGTACCATAAAGGAAAAGACAGTTCCATGTAAACACACTAACAATCATACTTCTCTTCATCAAAGGTATCACGGGAGAGTGGGAAAGACAAATACAACCTGGAGGAAGACATTCTGCAGCACATACAACCGACCAACAGGTGTTATCCAGAACTTGTTCGTAAGTATGAGACAAACAACCCAATTAAAAAAATAAAAAGAAGAAAGAGGGCAACATATACCAGCAGGACTTCCCAGAGTGCACACAATTAGATGCAAATATGTGAACGATGCTTTCAACTTTACTAACCGATAGGGAAGTGCGAATTAAAGTGCCTGTCATTTCATTCAGCAGCCTGGCAAAAATGTGTATACCTGACTGTATTAGAGTTGGCACAGCTAGGAAACAAACGAAATTCTCATAAACTGCTGATTACAAAGAAGCTTTGAAAAATAAATTGTTTTTATTGCCAGCGGGTCTATATGCTCACCAGAGAGGGAGACAGGGAGACAGGGAGACAGGGAGAGGGAGAAAGTGCTCCCCAAGGGGTGTGGCCACACCACGAGCCCTTCTCCTCCGAACCTCCATCCTGTCGGGACGTGGGGCACACATGCACGTGAGCCTCATGTGCTTTTTAAGCTGCTGGGACCAGGATTCAAACTCCAGTCAGCCATGTGGGTTCTTACTCCCTTAACCACTAAGCTATAGGATCAGTCCAGTGAGTTGCTATTACCTAGTGAAACTGACCACATGCAACTGATGACTTGAATAGACATTTTTCCAAAAAAGACATACAAATAAACACATAAAAAGATGCTCTCACACGGGCCAGATGAAGCAGTGATAAAATATGACCCTCTGTGAGGCAATCTGACATGGGAAGTCTGCTAATTCAGTTCAGAGACCTCCCTAAATGCTGCCCAGGCATTGGGCCATGATCTGAGCTGACTAAAGCTGGGGCGAACCATGGCATCAAGACCCTGCTGGGTGTGCTGTTACCTCTAGGTCTCTCTCACTCATGAAAGAAATCAATAAACTTAATTTTTTTTTAAAAAAAAAAAGAAAAAGATGCTTGGTATCACAAGTCATTAGGAAAATCCAAATAAAAATCATAAGATAGGGGCCTGATGGTGGGACAGTCCTGCAAGGCTGACCCATGTGGGAGAGTTCTGACTTCATGTACAGAGATGCCCTTGAGTACAGTGGGCATGTGTGTGCCCCTGGCTGAGGCTGGGGGTGGATCCAGATCCATTATGGGGACTGTTTCTCTTCTCTATCTCTGTGTTTTTCTAAATCATGGAAGAAATAAATTAATAATTTTTTTAGAAGTTTTTGCCTTAGACAGCCTGAGCTTGCCAGAGAGAGAGACAGAGACGGTGAGAGAGAAAGTGAGAAATCACCCTCCCCCCAGGGTGGGATGTCCATACTACAATCCCTTTTCCATTCTCCTCCTGGGATCTTGTGCACTCATGTACACGTGCCCAGTGTGAGTTTCAAGCCATTAGGTCTGGGACTTGAACCATGGTCGGCCACGTCAGAGTCCTATGATGAAACCACTATGCCATCCATTGGCCTCTTGAATCAATTTCTTAAAAATCACAAGAGACCTCTTCACACCTACTACAATGGTTACTAAAATGATGAAAAAAAGTTTTGGCAAGAATATGGAGTAACCTTGTTTATCGCTAGGCAGGATGTAAAATGGTGCAGTCATTGTAAAAAATAGTATAGAAGTTCCTCAAAAAATTAGAAGTTGAGTTATCAGATGATTCGGCAATTCTACTTCTAGGTATAGACCCAAAAGACTGACAGAGGGACTTGAACAGACATTTATACACCCAGGTTATTATCCACAATAGCCAAAAGAAGAAGCAACCCAACTGTGTGTTGGTAGGTAAATAAACATGTGGTATATACATATAATGGAATCTTTTTCCCCCATAGGCCACATGCACTCACCATAAAGAAACAAAGAGTGAGGGAAAGTGAGAAATCACACCCTCCCAGGGGGATGGCCACCCCACAGTCCCTTCTCCTTCATTCTCCTGGGATTTTGAGCACGCGTGCACACATGCCCAGCACGTTTTCCAGGCCACAGGGTCCTAGACTTGAACCACAGAGTTGGCCATGTGAGATCCAGCACCTTAGCCACCACGCCACTTGCTGACTCACAACGGAACATTATTCAGCCTTACTACAACATGGATTGAGGACATCAGACTACGTGAAATAACCGAACACTAAGAGACAAATACTGTGTAATTCAATTTTAAGAAGTACCCAAAGTTAAGTTCATAGACACAGAAATTAAAATGGCAGTTGCCGAGGCTGGCAGGGAATGGGGAGGCGGGTAGAGGAAGGGGGATGGAGATTGTTGTTTAATGGGTCACAGTTTCAGTTTTGCAAGATGTAAACAGTTCTGGGGATGAGGGTGACAGCAGCACAATGTGAATGTTCTTAACACCATTGAACTACACACGTAACAATGATTAAAATGGTAACTCTTATGTTATATATATTTCACCACAATTAAGAAATGAAAAATAAGAATTGAACATGGGCACACCCTCTGGTCCAACACATCCACTCCCAGGAAATACGTGAGCGAAATCGCTGCGTGAGGAAACAGGGAAGCACAATTACAGGAACATGTTTTATAACGACAAAACCTGAACATAACCAAACCACCCAAAGCACTCGAGATGAATAATTTGTGGTTGTGGTGTATCCAGACAATCAAATAATAAAGAGCAGTAAAAATGAAGGAACTACAGCTAAGTGCATCAGCATGGGTGAATTTCCAGAACACAGTGTTAAGTGATATAAGCATGTCATAGACATCATCTACAGTATGACTCCAC
This sequence comes from Tupaia belangeri chinensis, assembly GCF_000334495.1. Classification (NCBI taxonomy): domain Eukaryota; kingdom Metazoa; phylum Chordata; class Mammalia; order Scandentia; family Tupaiidae; genus Tupaia; species Tupaia belangeri. Next base: position 3,489,787 of record NW_006203430.1, on the reverse strand, counting down.
TTCTTTGCTTATTCAAAAATAAGTAAAACTAAACAATAAAAATCTTAGGGACACATACAGTTTACAAACCATAAAGAAAAAAAAAAAAAAGACAAAAATGGACAATATTTGCGCCAGTCAGGTAACATGGTAGTTAAGGTGGCTGGATCCCACCAACTGCACAGTTCAAGTCCTGGACTCAGCAGCTTAAAAATCATACCAGGTGCATGTGTGTGAATGCCCAAAAATCCCAAGAAGAGAAAGGAAGAGAAGGAATTACAATATGGCCATCTCCCCCTGGGGGCAGGGGGGGATGATTCTCACTTTCCCTCTCTCTCCTCCTCTGTCTCTCTCCAGTGAGCACACATGCCTTATAGCAAACTTGAAAAATAATAATATTCAAGTAATGGTGACTCAAGGGAATAGATAGACAAGGGATCTTATAATCAAACAGTAATATTTTATTTCCTAAAATGAGTATTATTTTTACTATTCTTCCTTAAATTATATATGGATACATAAAATACACATTCTTTTTTTTTTTTTTTTACCTCCCTTGGGAGAGGTTTTTGCTATAGGGCGTGTGTGTTCATAAGAAAAACAGAGATAGACAGAAAGTGAGAAATCACCACCCCCCCCCCGGGGGGGGATAGCCATGCCTCAATTCCTTCTCCTCCATTCTCCTCTCAGGATCTTGGGCATGCACGTACATGCGCCCGGCTTGAGTTGAAGCCACCAGGTCCAGGCCTTGAACTGTGGTCAACTACATGGGAGTCCAGCAACATAGCCATTACACCAACTGCTGGTCCCAAAATATACATTCTTTTATATGAAATGTAGTTCATAATTTTTAAAAAACTATAAACACAGTAATGTCATGAACTTTGTTCATAACTGAGTATCTCCAGACCCCAAATGTTCTCAAAGACAGGAGGTAAATTCATTCCTCTGAAGTCCCATTTGTAGGCATCTCATCAGTAGCCAAGGCCACTGCCCAGATGTAATCTCCTTGTGGAGACCACAGAAGATCACAGCTGGATCACTTCAGTGGGGTTGTCTGGCCTGCTCTGGGCCACCTGCTCCCAGACATTTCTGCACACCCCTTTAATAAAGGGGATTGCTGCAGCCACTTACAAAACCTAACAGACACCAAACCATGTTTTAAATGACAGTCATAAATAAAGCTAATATACCCTAAAGGAGTATCCAGGGACTAGGTAGTGGAGCGGCAGTTACACATCTGGATCCACATGGAAAAGGTCTTGGGTCCACATCCCTAGGCAGGCTGTGATGCAGGCTGGGGAGAGCTGGGGTGGATAGTGTGAAAACCCTGTTGGGGTGCCTTCTGTCTCTCTCTCTCATGGAAGAAATAAATAAACTTAAAAAGAAAAGGTAAGACACTTGTGGGACACAGATAAGGTTTATTATCTGTCGATGAGGATGTGTATGGTGGTTTCAACTGGGCTGGACTGAGGTGTATATCATGCTAGGTAATGTCTCTTCACAATCTAAATGATGTATAGCAATATAATATATGAACAGTAATAATAAAAAAATAAAAATTTTAAAAAAAGAAAAGGTAACCAAACTTCTTAAAGGAAAAAATCAAAACCGACAGAAGGAATGAGGAAAAGAAGACAGAAATATGGAACTCAGTGATAAAAACAGCAGGAGGCAGGGCAAGGAATGGAAACCAAATGAAGTTTCCATCTTATAGTTTCTATAGAAATCTCCTGATGTGTTTGAACTGGGCAAAATAACACAATAAAACACATGTTCCCAAAGGATAAAAAAAAATAGTATCCTTTAAGAAAGAAAATCAGAAGCTAGAAAAATCAAGACTCGACACCACGATTGACAGTTAAATCTTCTTTTGAAAAAGAACTTCTGGAAAACACATCATTACTCACGTCACTGGAGGAAAATGTGAACTGGCAGAATGGTAGAACACAAAAAGAACACCAGACAGGAAGCGGGAGACCTGACAGCTGAGGACGCACACCCAGCAAAGCAGAGGCAAAGTGTGAGGCTGGGTTCAGGTTGCTGGCAATCCAGGGTGTGAGACCCTGAGCTCTGTCTCCTACATGCCACTCTGACTCTCAGTTTTCGTACCTTGAAAGTAGGAATATAACAATATCCACTTTGAAGAGTTGTCATGGAGATTAGATGAACATCTGGAAGCATCTATTAGGTCATTGGGAAAGTCATGCTATTTTCCTGTGCAAAAATGCCTCATGACTTTCCCAACAACCCAATAGCGCCTGGTAATGCACTGTAAATATTATGTCCTGGGCCTTAGCTTCTCAACTATGCAAAAGTGAAAGAGAATAAAATAACAGTTCTCACCTCAGCAGCTCTAAAATGTTTCCCTACCATAGGCAGCATAATGTCCCCAGCCCCCACATCCATGTCCCTACCCACTGACATGACTGTATTATGCTATAGGGTAAAAAAAGCTAAAGCTGTTAATCAGCTGGCATTAAAATAGAGAGATTATCATGGATTATCCAGATGGGCCCAGTGTAATCAATCACAGGGTCCTTAAAGATGAGGAGAGAGCTAGGAGAGAGAAGAGGGAAACAGCAGAGGGAGAGGACCACAGCCCACCAGTGCTTCGCCATTGAGAGAGAGGAAGGAGGATGGCAGTTCTGCAGAAGCCTTCATCTTAGCCTGAGACCCATTTCAGATTTCGTTGTTTTTTATTTTTTTCTTAAATAATTGTTTCAAGTTTTATTTTTTTCCTCTTGCAAGATAGAAGACAGAGTGAGAAGCACCTCTGACAGGGTCTTTACACCATGACCCTGCCCCCAGCTTCACTCAGCCGGGATCTTGGGCACGTGTGTGTGCACCCAGCAGCGAGAGGTCATAGGATGTAAGCCTGGATCACTCCCATATGGCCTCGGCATCATGGAGCATTGTGTCACAGCTGTACCACCACAGCTGGCCCCATTTCAGACTTCTGAGTGACAGTCAATAAATTTGTGTTGTTTGAAGCCTCTAAGTTTGTGGTAACTCGTTACAGCATCCACAGAAAATGAATACACCTATCTGTAGCACTAAGAACCGGATCTGTACAATGCTAGGAGAAGAGAATCATGCAAAAAAAAACAAAAAATTAAGACATGACACACCAGTAATGCAATATGCAATTACATTTACCAATTCCTTTATGTATTATATTTGCATGTGGACATATAATATACAAAACGTGATGACTTACTAAACCGTTAGAACAATGTTCTGCTCAGTAACAGAAAATATCAACGAATCAAGGTGAGAGTACCTTTTCCAGCTTCTCTACCCCATTTCCCCAGTTTAGGCTTTGCCCAGAGCAGTTTAACGTAACCCATTCAATTTTCCCAAATGGTTAAAGAAACTCATTTGAATTTGCCAGATGGTCTTAACTTAATAAATTAATACAGTTTTCACTATGCTAAATAGGAAAATAATGCTAATAACTTCTATTGCCTTCCTCAAAGTAAGAGTTGGAATTATACAGGTAAATGAGTAGTGTATGTGTTTTGAAAATCCATGGTTATTACAGTTATTCATGGTTACCGTAATCATATTTCCATATTTCGTGTGGGTTGAGATTTTTGAGTTTCGTTTAGGGAAAACTGCATAATTTATGGATTTCTTCGATGTTATTTTATGTCCTACATTTTCCATTTGAAAAATAAGGAATTCAGAAGCACTAAACATTATGTGCATAAATAGTTGAGATTTGCTTTAAAACAGTCGGTATAAAGGAAAGGAGGGAGGAACGGAGAACAGGAAAGGAAACAGATAGAGCAAGACTGGCAAAATATTGATAATGACTGACGTTGGATGACGGGCATTTGGAGGTTTGTTACACTATCCTTTCAAATGCTGTATATGTTTGAAACTCTCCATTAAAAATAAAAAATTAAGGGGCCAGCAGGTGGCATGGTGGTTAAGGGCACTGGACTCTCACATGTCCAACTGTGGTTCGAGTCCTGGACCTGGCAGCTTACTTTCTCACTTTGTTTCTCTCTCTCTCTCTCAGTCCCTCTCTGGTCAAATTAAAATAAATGAAGTTAAAATAAAAATAATTCTTTAAAAACAATGAGCTCTGATATGCTTCCCACCTGCCTAAATACTTCCACCAAACAGCTTGTCTGTCCTGGTTACAAATGGCTTCTGGTTTTCTGATGACTGCGGGGCTTGGCTCAGTAGCAGAGTGTAGTTTTCTGCACTGTGTCAGGGCTCTTGAAAACACAAGGCAGCTCTAAAAAGAAGCAGGTGCCTCCCTGAAGACCCAGGTAACTGTTTCCAACAGTTTCCCCTCAGATCCACTCTTCCCCGCCAAACGCGCTCTCCTGCCAGAGAACGCCCACCCCATGGCTGAGCGAACCCAGCCAAGCCAAGCGAACGCAGGCCCTGGCTTCCAGCTGCCTTAGCCAGCTTGTTTCCAGAGCCATTTAACTCTCCATTAACTTGATTTGATGAGTTTCTGGATGGCCACCAAGTGCACTGAGAAATAAACTCCCAAACAGCAAGCACATCGTAATTTACCGTTTCCATTAACTGATGTGCGCATCTACGCTGCCTGGCTCAAGAGTAAATCATTCTTGTTTTCTTATTTTCCCTCATATCCTTCCTGGTTTGTGGGTGCCATAGTTGGTGCTTAGTTTCAGTTTTCTATTTAGCTGTTATTCCATTTATTTGTTTTTTCACCCTATAATCTTTCACTTCATTGCACAGTTTACTACAGTCGTCCATTTAATTTTTGCACCGGAAAGGCACCAGTTCCTTCTATTAATGAATCCAAGGGAAAACCATCCTTTAAAAATCCTCATGTTAACAATGGAATAAAAGGTACTTGCTATTACAGCATTTTACTTGTAGTAAAAAAAAGTGGAAGCTGAAACAAAGAACATTGATGAATGACTGAAACAAGAGTGCTCTCATTAATTCTACATGGAAGGCAGAGAAAGGGACAGCCAGACACAATTATTCCTGGGTAATTAACACCACTGTAATTAACCAGAGCCCTGTAGTCCAAACTTCATGCAGATAGCCCTCAAACTCCTTCTACTCCTCCCACTTCAAAATGTCCCCCAGAGGGGCTAGACAGTGGCACAGCCATAAACGAGACATACTATGACACTGAGCCATGTGGGAAGGTGGCAGGTTTGTATCCAGAGATCTCCCTAAGTACACCAGGCACCTGTGTGCCCTTGACCCAGGGCCGGCTGAGGCTGGGGGTAGATGTGGCACTGAGTTCTGTTAGGGGTGCTCTCTCAGTAAATAAATAAGGAAACTTAAAAATGTGTTCACCATAACCAAGAATTTGCATACATGAAGCTATGCAGTAAAAGAAAACGCTGGCCATGTCACTTAAGCATTCTAAGCTCTGGTACTGTCCTATGTAAAAGGACATGATGTAGGGTTGTTTGGTGGAAATAATGCTGAATCTGTGGTGAGAAGACCCAAGAGGCAAAAATATCTGATTTGATGTTCACTTATCAACTCCACTCAACAAACAGAAGAGCAGCTACTGCATCCCAAGCACTGCAGATACAAGGGTAATGCCAACCACAGTCTCTGCCCCAAGGAAGCCTAGAGTCCAGCAGATATATCACCTTCTAAATGAATGATCTAATCTCCTTTGGTCTCCGGTCAGTGGAAATGATAAAACAATCAAACAGCTTGCCTCACAGGCTATAAAGTGCAAATAAAATCAATGCTGAGCCATTATCTTGTTTCTCAAGCATTTCTCAATGCTTAAGCAGGTTCTTGCTTTCCCTAAATGCATATGTGTAAGAGCTCTCTAAGAACTGAATTTTGGTGAATGGCAAGACAATCCAGATAAAGGTAAGTGAGGAGGGAAAAAGTCAATATTGTATATTGCTTTATTTTATTTTTATTACTCAGATATTTTTTAAAAACATTCGATCGCTATACATCATTTGGCTTGTAAAGAGAATTTACCCAACATGAAATACATCTCAGATCAGTTTAGTTGAGAATACCATACACGTTATCATCAACAGGCAATAAACCATTTCTGTGTCCCACAAATGTCTTGCCTCTATATTTTTTCTTCCTGATTTCCCTCTCTATACTCTTCCCTTCACCCACCCTCCTTCCACACTGTCTCCAGCATCCATAACTATTTTCACTGCTTTATGCCCTCTCATCTTTCAGTCCCTACCACGGAGTATGGACACTTGATATATATTAAGTGGATACGTACAATATCTTTCTTTCATATCTTGGCTTGCTTCACTCAGCAATAAATCTTCCATATTTGACCACTTTCTATCAAATGCCAAGGTCTTGTTGTTTTGTATAGCTGAAGAGTATTTCATAGAGCATACATGCCACACTTTTTCAATTCATTCATGTGTTTGTGGACACTTGGGCTGGTTCCATGTCTTAGCAATTATGAATAATGCCACAATAAACATTGATGTGCAAGAGCTTTTCCTTCTGAGCATTCTCCTGTCCTTTGGATAGACACCCAGGAGTGGGACTGCTGGATCATATGATAGTTCTATTTGTAGATCTTTGAGGAACCTCCATATTGTTTTCTTCAGTGATTAAATTTACACCAACAGGGTAGGTAAGTTCCCCTTTCACTCAACCCCATCAACATTTATCACTTATTGTATTTTTAATCTTTGCCAGTCAGACAAGGGTTAGGTGATATCTCATTGTGGTTTTAATCTGCATCTCCCTTATGATGAGGGATGTTGAACATTTCCTCATATATTTGTTGGCTGTTCATATGTCTTCCTTAGAGAATTTTTTGGCTCAGTTCATTTTCCTATCTTTTAATTGGGTTAATCATTTTTGGGGGAAGTAAGCTCTCTGTGTATTCTGGTTATCAGTCTCTTATCTGAGGCATAGTTTACAAAAATATTCTCCCATTCTGAGAGTTGTCAATTCACACTAATTATTGTGTCCTTTGCTGTGCAGAAACTTAATCTCATATAATCCCCCTTGTCTATTTTGGGGATTATTGCTTGTGCTTTGGGAGGTTTAGGAGTCTTATTTAAGAAGTCTTGGGGCCCAGCAGTTAGTGTAATGGCTATGTCGCTGGACTCCCACGTAGTCAGCCATGGTTTGAGTCCCGGACCCGGTGGCTTAAACTCATGCCGGGTGTGTGTGTGTG
>NW_006203430.1:3468347-3482542 GCF_000334495.1 Tupaia belangeri chinensis | reverse complement strand
CTCTCTGAAAAAAAAAAAAAATGTCTTTGCCTATCCCAATGTTTCCTGGAGTTTCCCCAGTGTTTCCACCAGTAGTTTTATAGTTTAAGGTCTTAGGTTCAGATCTTTTATCCATTTTGAATTGATTTTTGTTAATGAGGAAAGATGAGGATCCAGTTTCATCTTTCTGCCAATAGATACCCTGTTTTTCAGCACCATTTGCTAAGGAGGTTTTCCTTTTCCCAATGGATTGACTGATATCATTTGTCAAAAATCAATTGGTTGGCGGGACCAGCAGTTAGCGTAATGGCTATGTCGCTGGACTCCCACGTAGTCGACCGCGGTTCGAGTCCCGGACCTGGTGGCTTAAACTCACGCCGGGCGCGTGTGTGTGCATGCCCAAGATCCCGAGAGGAGAATGGAGGAGAAGGGATTGCGGCATGGCCATCCCCCCTGGGGGGTGATTTCCTGCTTTCTATCTCTCTGTCTCTCTCTGTCTGTCTGGCGAGCGCACGTGCCCTGTAGCAAAAACCTCTCAAAAAAAAAAAAAATCAGTTGGTTGTATGTTTTGGGGGTTATTTCTGGAGCCTCTATTCTATTTCATTGGTCCACCTTCTGTTTCTGTGCCAATACCATGCTGTTTTGATTATCACATCTTTATAGTATATTTTGGGGTCAGGAAGTGAGATGCCACCCACTCCAATATTGTATATTTCTATGTCTTTACTAACCAGTCATTATGACATTTGCCTCCAAAGTCACTCAATAGAATGGGCTGGAAGAGACATAAACATATTTTATAAGGAGAGAGCTATTGTTCTAATTTCTGTGAGAAAGAGCTGTTACTTTCATTTCCTCTTCACAGTCTCCTTTAAGATATTTGGAGCAACTCTCTTGTGTTGGCACTTATACATGTACACAATGCTCCTATGTCAGCAGAAGGTTGTGGTAACCACACAGTGCTGTTTTGGGACACTGAAGTTTTCCCTAAACTTGTGAGTTCTTGAATTATTCTGACCTCTCTGGATATAAAATAGAGATATTTTTATTGATCTCTGGAAATATATCTTTTCTTTTTTATTTTTAAAAAAGCTTGTTTATTTCATGAGCATGAGAGACAGAGAAAGAAAGACCCTTTAACAGGGTCTCATGCCATGATCCCCTGCCCCCTCCACCAGCCTTCTTAGCTGCCAGGGTCATGGGCATGCATGACTGGTATATACAGGTTGACCAAGGAACTGAACCAACAATCTTCCATATGGATCCAGGATCACCTGAGCACTGTATTACCACAGCACCACCCAGTTGACCTGGAAAAATGCATTCTTAATAACATGGAAAATATATCTTAAGCATTGTAGCACCTCTTATAAATACCACAGATACGTATAGGAAATTTTAGAGGCAAGCACATTCCTGTATTTTGCTGAACACCTTTCTGTACTGCCTCTTCCCCACTACACATACATATGTACATGCACACGTGCATGTACACCCTAATCATGCTTCCTGGTGGGGCATCCCCTACCTGCTCCTCATCAGCCCTTTAGGTCCCTATATTTGTAGATGAGCATGTAACATGCACTGAAACATACTGGTTCTGGACTTCTGTGATGACATCTGAGTTAAGCAGACCCTTGCTTCAACACAGTATCTGCTGCTGGAGGTTTTGGTTATGGCTTTCAGCTCTGTTGGTCCTAGCAGGTAGATTCATGTTATAGAAGTCACGGGGTAGGAGTGAGTCAAGAAGGACTGCCCGAATCTCTTTTCCAGCTCTGAAGGTGGTTAATAAAATTGCTAGGGAGTTCTAACCTGACTTAAAGGTCAGTTCTTGGGCAAAACTGTATTATGTGGAGGGAAGAGAAGACAATCTCAAAAGAAACAGCTCAATTTTCTATTCTAAAGGCAAAAGAAATGCCATACCTCCTTTCTGTACTAATCTTAGAAGGTCAACTAGACCTCCAAGTCTCTCTCGAAGTAGTTTTTACATTCTTAGCGTTTAACTGGCCTGCACACCTCAAAATATCATAGAACACTACCTCAAACCCACAGGCCTTCATGCTTAAAGTACCTATAAAAAATGAGTTTGCAAGAGAAGAGAGAAATCACCTACTACTCATTTTTTGAGTTTCCTACTATATGAAGACTAAGGGGGAAAATTTTTTTAAAAATTAGTATTAGTACAGAGTAACTTAGCTGGAATAATGATATCGCCTTCCAGTGACTGGTTAAGGCATAAAATTATCTTTTAAAAACTGCACTCATCAGCTTGGAGCCCAGGTGGAAGTAGGCTCCTTGGGTTCATAGTGTGGGAATACGAGACCAGGCATGACACTTTCACAGGGAAATGATGTTAGCCACAAAATTATTGACTAAACTTGTTTCCTGAATAGTTTTGAAAAAGAAATAAGAAAATGACAAAATATGTTTCTTTTTTAGACCAACTCACTTCAGCATGATGGCTGCCCAGTTCACTTTTTCTTTACTATACTGAAACAGCCCAAAAAGCAACAGCCAAGAAAGCCAGCCCACTGGGCAGACGGAGCCACAGGTCAGATGGGTCAGGGCCGTGGTTTAGCAGCCGTCTATCCTGCAGTTGGCTATAGAGCCCTGTGTGATTCCAGTTGTTGAGCAGTTTCGAAAGTAGTCAACGGCCATTTTCCAATTCTGTGTGTGTCATGAGACCCCAAGCCACATCATTAAGTATCTGTATCCCCTCAGTTATCCCCTCAGCTCTGGAGAAACTGAGAGAGACAACACGAAGGCCGTTGCCTCACCTGCTTGGTGTCCCCAGTGGTTTCTGCTCACTTCACCTGCTGCCACATAGGTTCTGGAGAAAGCTCCAAGAACACCTGCAATGACAGCCAGCCCAAGCCCCCATGGCTATGACATGTCCCCCACCCTGCTCAGCAAAGCATTCGTTAACATTCCAAAAACTGTTCAAACTGGCTGCGATCCTTAAACACAGGCATAAGGTGACATTACCATAGGAAACTTACTGCTTTTTTCAAACTTATCCTTAGAACTCTTCAAACTAGAAGTTCCCTGTCTGTGTTTTCAGTAAATATCAGCTACTCCATGAGTTTAGTTGGTTTGTTGTTTTTTTGGGGGGGGAGAATTTTTGCTATAGGGTAGATGCGCTCACCAGAAAGAGATAGAGAGATGAGAAATCACCCCCTAGGGGGGATGGCCACGTCACAATCCCTTCTCCTCCATTCAAGATCTTGGGCATACATGCACACGTGCCTGGTATGTGTTTAAGCCACCGGGTCCAGGACTCAAACTGCGGCTGACTACATAGGAGTCCAGCGACATAGCCATTATACCATCTGCTGGTCCTGGTTTGTTATTTTTTTAAGTTGGAAACAAGAGATAGGACCAGCATGCTATACATGAATGTCCTGCCTTCCAGGGCTTCACTAACAGGCAGGAAAAGTTATGACAGGGAATATTCAGTACATGTTCTAGGAGCACCCCAAGAAGGTACCACAGAAAGTCTTTAGCCTTGCAGGCAACACCAAGCTCCAGGAAGTTTTTTTAGAAAATGTTTTTGCTATAGGGCATGTGAGCTCACAGGAGAGACAGAGAGAGAGATGAGAGACAGAAAGTGAGAAATTGCTTTCTGGGGAAGGCGGGGTGGGGGGGGAGAATGGTCACACCGCAAACCCTTCTCCATTCTCCTCTTGGGATTTTGGGCACATGCGCACATGCACTTGGCGTGAGTTTGAAACCACCAGGTCTAGGACTCGAATCACGGGTGACTATGTAACCATTATGTCATCTGCTGGTCCTAGCTCCAGGAATGTTTTAGCATCCCCCATGTTTCTTTACATCCCTAACTAAAGTAGAAAATATTTTGGGCATGTGACACACAGAGTTTATCCAGTTAAAGTGTTTAAAGTACAAAGAGTTTTCAAAAGTTTGTGGAAAATGTATATTACAAAAAAAAAACCCACTATGCATGGATTTTATTTTTTTCACATAGATAAACTCATACTTTAATTCCATTTTTCCATGAATTTTAGAAGTTCCTGCATACAGTCTTACACCACATAAAGACATTTCTGTTACCAGTGGGTCACATACCACAGTAGTCCCATGAGATTATAATAGGCTATACTCTACAGCCCTGGTATACAGCAGGCCACACTATCTATATACACTTATGTAAGGACACTCGATAAATTGTGACAAAGTCACCTAATGATGCATTTCTCAGAACATATCCTTGTCATTAAGTGGCATGTGACTTTTCTCTTTTTTGCTGTTGCTTTTTGTTTTAATTTGTTAGCACGTGGAGAGACAGACAGAAAGAGAGAGAAGGGAAGTGAGAAAGATCCCCCATGGGGAGATGGTCATGCTGCCATCCCTTCTCCTTCATTTCTCCTTTCAGGATTTTGGGCACGCAGACACACACACACACACACACACACACACACACACCACACACACACACACACACACACGGCATGTTTTTCAGGACTCAATCAAACCCCCCAGTTGATCATATGGGATCCAGCCACCTTAACCACCACCATGCTACCCTGGACCTACATGACTTTTTATACATAACCATACTTCACTGATGGTAAGATACACGTTGTCACGGTGTAACAGCCGACATCAGGCTGCCCACTGTGATCTAAAGTATGTCATAATTTAGCCGGCGGCATGCTGCATTTTCTCTTAATGGAGTATCTTTTAATCGATGAGAGTGGGTGAAATATGGTTTGCCCATGAATGCAACTAATCCCAGACTGCCAAGGTGATGCAGAATTAAAAACTGAGGAGGATTCAATTCTTCATCTTCATTCCTTTATTTTGCAACCTTCATATGGAATATTAGGCACATTGATACATTTCACACGTATACCCTCTGAATTTCCCCATTCCTTTTCAGGAAAGAGAAAGGTATTTGGATTAAAAAAATGAAGTACTTGCTCTGTCTCATACAACCAGTGTTGCTCACTGGTGCAAGGCCCTATCTGCCACTGAAGAGCTGTGTGACCCTGGGCAAGCAACTTCCTCTCCCTGAGGTCCAGTGTTCTCAACTGGAAACAGGTCTACCTGCCCAGCTCACTGGGTTGCTTGGAGGGTGACACAGAGACACTCAGAACACTGAGTCCTAACCCTGGTACCCAGAAAACACTCACCTGATAGTTCACAGGGGCCCCGTCAGACACTCAGCTCACCATCTCCTGCTGTCCTCCAGCTCCCACCTCCACCCCCATTTCCACAGAAATAATGTGCAGAGTAACACAACTCAGGCTGGTAAAGCATCCTCTACCTCTTCCTTCTTTCACTGAAAATGTTTCTATCATCCCAAGAGCAGCAGAATGAATGAAACGCGACCCTTAAAATGGATGGTGGGCCACAGGGACACTCCAGAGACTGACGTCTAACAAGGGTTCCCGGCCCGTTCAGTTCCAATTGCCAAGGACCTGGAAGAGCAGAACCACACTTGATTATCACAGTTTTCCACAACAGCTACAGGACTGAGCTCTTTACATGAATACAAGGGAAAGGATAGACTAGGAGAAGAAATTAAGATGGCAAAGGAGTTGCTTCATTTTTTTTTTTTAAGAGATAGGGTCTTGTTATGTTGCCCTGGTGGGCCTTGAACCCACGACCTTCCTGCCTCATCTTCCTAGGTGGCAGGGATCATAGGCACACAGTACTATATAAACACAGTTGAGAGTTGTATTTGATGAGTGGCGGGTTCTAAATAACCATAGACAAAGTCTAACTTCATGTGTATACTAGAATCTGATTTATTTTAGGAAAAACTATAATCAATGGACAGGAAGCTACATAGTTATTGTCCTCGACAGCTGCTGTCATCACAGAGATACAAAACTGGAGAATGTAAATTTACTCACTCACTGGAGTAATTGTATATTGTAGATAAATTGTCCAAGGCCTTGGCTTTGATGGAAAGTCATTGGTCCAAACAAGTCACTCTGAAGCCTCATCCTCACAAAACATCCATTTGGAAAGCTCTTATTTTCCCCTTCATTAATCTAACCAACCCCAGCACCTCTCCTGGGTGGGACACAGAGGGGATAGACACACCATCTCGCAGCAGTAGAAGCTACTAAACTGAATTCACCCAGGGAAGTTTTAAAAACCTAAGGTGCCTGGGCTCCCCTCTCAGAGGTTCCAGAGCAATAAGCTAGGTGTGGTTTAGGCATCATGATTCTTAAAAGCTCCCAGGGTTCCAACCTGCAGCCAGGGTTGGGAGCACCAGCTAAAGGGTTTGACCCTTGGCATACATGTACACAACCTCTTTCACCACTGCAATAAAACCACCATACAAGAAGCAACTTGTCAAAATTTGCTCAAGCACTGCTGCTCTCTAATCCTGCTGCAGAGAAGCATCCAAACGTCTACCTAATCATTTTAAAGGGCACCTTTCAGGATGTTTCACAAGAGGCTGAGAGCAAAGGTGAGTATGTAGCATCACCTTCTACTGGTCTCGTTGCTGACTTCGACAATACAGGCTGGCTGACGCTTGAGGAAATACCTAATTAGCAAAGCCCAGAGCCCAACTGGATAGCTGAGAATACTGTGCACCCAGATGTGTACGAAGGGAGACAAGATCATTTTCCTAAGGTGTTAGAACCAGCCTCGTGCAGCCACCTCATGATCATCCTGAACAAATCCTTTGAGAGTGAAGACTGGCACTGCTGTCAAAGGCCAGTGCATGTGGACAACATCGTGTGCTCATCTGTGTTCAGTCAGCACTCTGCCCCCACTCTGCTCCTGGGAAGCTGGAGGAAAGAGTTCCTGCTGGGCTTCTGTGTGTGCTTGTCTCCCTAAGCCAGCAGTTCTCAACTGGGGGTGATTTTGCCCTGCACCCTCTACTCAGGGACACTGGGCAATGTCTGGAGACATTCTTGATTGCCACAGATAGAAGCAGGGGGTTACTAGTAGAACTTTGTGGGTTGAGGCCAGGGATGCTGCTAAACACCCTCCAAAACACAGGAAGGTCCCCACAAGGAATTACTCAGCCCAAATGTCAAAATACTGAGGCAGAGAGACCCTGCCTCAAACAGGTTACTCAAAAGCTATTCCTCCAGGAATCCCCACCTATGATGTTTCTATGAGGCTTAGATGACATCTAGCACTCATTATCCAGGTGGCCCCACAAGTAACCTTGTTTACATATAAATCTGAACCTTGGAGACAAACAAGAAAGTCACCTTGTTACTTTGAAACTGAAAAGTCAAAGAAAGGCCTTGCCCCACACTGACTCAGCCAGCCAGTTACTTCGCAGGAGAAAACAGTCCTACAACTCTCCTCTAGAAAGAAAGTTTAAGGCTCCTGATCATTAAGTATGTCGGCCTGACAGCAGCAGCGCAAGTGGTGGGCACTGCTGCATGATGTGGGGGCTGCATGGGAGGCCTGGGTACAGAGCTGGGACCAGCCTGAACACACCAGGCCCAGGACTACGCCTATGATCTTGGCTAGCTGGGAGGCTGAGGTGGAAGGATGGCAGTGTGGCAAGACACTGCTGGGGGCCCCTCCCTGCCCTCCCTTCTCTTTCAATCAATCAACTTGATGCCTTATGTGTGTTAAGCACACATATTAGACCAAAACAGGCACTTGTTGCATTAAATTCTATCATCTTTACATTTTTTTAAATGTTTCCTATGATGTGCAAAAATAACATTGCGTCAACGGAAAAGTCATGATGTGCTTTTTCATATTTTTCTATGCAAAAATGCATCATGACTTTTCTGATGACCCAATAAATGGAAGATTTTCCAGCAATGATTTTATTTAAAAAAAAAAACAAAAAAACTGTTATTAACCTCTGTGAATAAATACAGAGGATCAAACGTTCATGAACCTCATCTCATCCTAGTCCCACCACGGCAATTTGACAGCCCTATAAATGCCTGGTGCCCTGACACTTTCTCACTGGTCCCCTCCAAGGTGCCCTCAGCTCTCCCAGTCCTCCCACTCCTACTCCTCCTGCCAGAAGAAATGATGCTAAGTATAATGGGAAAATAACAAAGCCTATCCCAACTGTCCAGAATTAAGTGATAAACAAAAAATGTGTTTGATAAACACACACTGCCTTGCCTGGACAGCCAGCTCCCAATGAGCACCTAATGATGAATAGCATCAGTGTTCAGTGCCGACTGTCTGAGGAACACCTGCACAGCACAGTCTACACCCCCTTGTCCCAGTCAACTGCCATAGGTCACAGGAAAGGGTAATTGTGATATGAGAGAACAAACAAGGACCCAATCATCCCATACAAACATTCCTTCTAACCTGAACCAGTAGACCACAAGGAGGGTGCCCTGGGAGAGCGAGGGTCTCCCCTATCTCTGAGGCTCTTCCTTAGGGCAGAAATTCAGGCACTGCTGGATCAACTGCTCAATAGTAAGAAATTCTGTTTGGTTGTATATATACAGTTATATAATTGTGTGTGTGTAAATATATATACACACACACAAACATATATATTTACGTATGTGTGTGTGTGGAGATATATATATATATAGATATATAGATATATATATCTATATATCTATATATCTTGTTGTGTTTTCAATGCTAAATAATTGTTGATTACTAAGAGGCAAAAAAAAAGAAGAAGAAAGAAGGAAAAGAAAACTGCTTAGCTCGCTTATAATCATACCACTCAAAATACGATGCCTCTCACTTGATCAGAGAAATGCCAAGAAAGTACACTCAGGAAATAAATCATACCAGGGAGCACTTTCTACACTTGATGATAAAATTACGTAACTCATACTATTTCAGTAACACAATTTAAAGCCTATAAATCTGACAAGACTGCAAGAATTAAACGTAAATTTGGGAAAGAGGAATGATTTCCTATTGATTCCCACAGTACAAACTACATTACACATGTGATGCAGTCAACTGCCCAGTGGAAGTCTAAATTATTCAGAAATATGTATTGTGTCTATATTTGGATTATGTTTAAGAAAAACAATCATCAGTAGATGGCATGTTGACGCATTGCCTCCATGTGACCTAACATTTGTATCTTCCAAGGAAGGTTGTGTTGGGGGCCAGCCAGGGGCACAGCAGTACTGTGACACTCTGTGATGCTGTATGCACATGGACAAGTCCCAGGGTCATGTCCCAAGTCCTGCCCTGTACACACCTGGGACATACACAGGCCTATGACCCAGTCTGTTTGAGGCTGGGGGTAGAACACAGCATGGGGATGCAGATGGGCATGTTTAACTTTCTCTCTCCATAAAATAAATAAATAAATAAACTTTTAAAAGAAAATAAGAAAGAAAGGTTAAGTTAGGGAAATGGAGACATGGGTCAATCTCTGGGGGAAGCCTGCAAACCACCCGGTTGCTCACATCACACCACTGCTTCTCACATGGCCTCCCCAAAGAATGTCATCTTCATCCCTGAGCACCTTTGTTGGATATCAGGGGTGCATTTGCGTGCATCCACTTCTGGGTTCTCTGTTGTTTCATTGGTCTCTGCCAATACTACACAGCTGTGACTACGTAACTGCATAGTCAGTCTTGAACATGCTTTCTTGGACAATGTCTATGGCAGTTTGAGAATCCCATTTGATCCCTGGATGGCATTTCTGGACCACTCACATCGTTGACGGTGTGTGTGTGTGTGTGTGTGTATGAATGTGTATCTATGTCCCTGCCCTTATCAAGCACTGAACAAATATTTGTTGAATGAGTGAATGTTTTTATCATCTTTATTTTCCCTTGAGAAAGAGCCATATTATTATTTTAAAATCTCTAGTTGAGGAATGTCTAATTCTGTAAATAATTACTCCAGATGGTTAATACAAACTAGGAATTCCACTCTAGGTCAAGTTTTCGGACAACGATGATGAGTCATAAAATTGTCCTGCTTAGTTAGTAATAAGCAAAGAATTGCCTCTGTTCATCGACTTCCTGATCATTCAGCCAGGCTCACTGCCGGGGTCGTGCAATGCCACTTGTCCCCTGTGAATTGAATGGCCTCCTCCTCATAACTTGTTTCCGATGGAGTCTCCCCAACTCATTTTTGACAAAGGTACAAAAGTAATTACATGAAGGAAAGGCAGCATTTTCAACAAGTGGTGCTAGAGAAACTGAACATCCATAGACAAATAAATAAATGAACAAACCTTGACTTAAGTCTCCCCCACAAAATGCAGAATGGATCATGAACTTAAATGTATAATATAAAACTACTAGGGGAAAAAAATAACTAGGAGAAAATATCTAGGACCTAAAGCTAGGCAAAGAGCTCTTAAAATTGATATTAGGGACCAGCACTTAGCGTAATGGCTATGTCACTGAACTCCCATGTAGTCAACCGTGGTTTGAGTCCCGGACCCAGTGGCTTAAACTCATGCCGGGCACGTGTGCGTGTGTGCCCAAGATCCCAAGAGGAGAATGGAGAAGGAATTGTGGCGTGGTCATCCCCCCTGGGGGGTGATTTCTCGCTTTCTGTCTATGTCTCTCTGTCTTTCTGGCAAGCGCACACGCCCTATAGCAAAAACATCTCAAAAAAAATTATGATATTATAAGAAGAAATATTTACAAATTAGATTTCAATAAAATTAAAAACCTTTGCCCTGAGAAAAACCCTGTTAAAAAGATCACAAGACAAGCTAGAAAGTAGAAAATATTTGCAAACCATGTATCTGACAAAAGACTACTACGTAGAATAATCAAAGAACTCTCAAAACTCAACAGTTTAATAGTAAAACAAATAAGCAATCCAATTAGAAAATGGGCAAAAGACATGAAGAGACATTTTACCAAAAAATGATATGTAGATGGCAAACAGCACATAAAAAGATGCCCAACATCATTAGCCATTAGGGAAATGCTAACTGAAACCACAATGAAATATCACCTACCACAATGGCTGAAACAAAAAACAGTGGCAACAACAAATGCTGGTGAAGATGCAGAGAACTGGCAGGCTCCTACCTTACTGATGGCAATCTTCAACAGTACAGATACTCTAGAAGGTGGTTTAGCATTTTCTTAAAAAAAGAAAAAACTAGAGGCCACAGAGTGTCGCAACAGTAAAATGATATACTCTATGAGGCAATCCCACATGGGAAGTTTCCCAGTTCAAGTCCAGAGACCTCTCTGAGTATGCTGGGCACATGTATGCCCATGATCTGGGGGCCGGCTGAAAGCTGGGGCCGATCAGGGCATCAAGCCAGCCTCTTCCAAGATCTGCTGACATAAAGACGCAACACAATCTTTATTTACACTTTACTTTCCACAGAGGCCATGTCTATCTTAAGTGGACAACTGGACTTGAATAACGTGGGAATTCACACACCATGTGGTTGATGAGGTTCATCTACCAGGTGTATTCCCCCTGAGGTGTCTCATTATCCCCACCCTCTTTAGTGGGAACCAAAAAGGGGGAAAAATCTCTTATATGGCAATGAACTGTGTGATGTGTGAAATCGCACTTTGGTATCCCCTTTACTTTCACCATACAGAGCGATATGGGAGATTTCCGGAACTAGGTTGTTAGAATTGTGAGAACTTTCTCCCTTTACAACTTAATGCTTTTATCTTGCAAGTTTCCCATGATAACCACATAATGGTTTAATCATGTGGAAAACGTTTGTTTGGAGTTCAGAAAAGAGTACTCTGGAAGGTTGTGGTGAGGAGGGGCATTTCCAGGAGACTTAAAGACTAGGTAGGCCGGTTTCAGTGGCACAGCAGCAACCGATACTCCAGAATGCTGAAGCCATTTGGGAAGGCCCTGGGTTCATATCTCCAGGTCTCCCTGTACACACTAGGCATGAGTGTGCTCATGATCCAGAATGGCTAAGGCCAGAGGTGGATCATGGCACAGACCCTACTGGGAGTCTCTCTCTCTCTTTCTCTGCCTCCCTCTTCCATGGAAGAAATAAATAAAGAAAAGAAAAAAGAATGGGCAGATAAAATCAGGAGGGTTATGGGTCAGGGAATAACCCTGGGAAAAGAAGGACACAGATCGAGGCTTGGGATGGGAAAGGGGAAGGGTGTCTAGGAAAGACCTGAATTCAGAAAGAGTCATGGTGGGGCAGGCTGGAAGGACATGTATCTGTTCTCCTCAAAGATAAATCCTGCCCTCCTTCTTCTTCCTATGATTTTCTCTGTACAGATGAAAGAAGAAGATTAATAAGAGCATCTTAAAGCAGAAATTCATTTTTCAGAGATGCATTCGTGGATCAAAGAGAGATAAAGGTGCCCTTCGTTGCCCACCCGTGAGAAGCAGGAACCTGGAGCTGCTGTGGCTCTCCAGTTCCCACACCTCACAGAGAACTGCAGCTCCCCCAGGAAGACGCATCGTCCAGCTGGCCCCAGAACAGATTGCCTGAGTTCCACCCTGGCAGCCAGCCTCTTCTGTCTAGGGCTACTCGCAAATGAGGCAGCTCTAGAGCTGAGGACTGATGAAAAGAGGAGAGGAAGAGGGCTACTGGAGTTGAAACCCTAGATTAGAGTTTCACTGTGCCCTGCATGCACGGGTGCCTCAGGCCATCCACAGCCGGCAAGGCTGGCTCCTCACCTGTGATGTGAGGGTTGGTTAACTTACCTGGAAGATGTCCTGGGCAGCCCCAGGTCCACACATTCTACCACGTGCTCTTTCAGAGGCTGCACTCCTAGCCTACTCTTTCTCCACCATGTTCTACAGGTTCGAGTTTTTCAACTCAGCAACAGTACATTACTATACTCCTTTCACACAGAACTTAATTTAACAGCCTAACCTAAAGAGTGAAAGCATTTCCCATACTTGAATCTGGCAAGCACCTTACCTCCCCCAAGTCTCAGCTACAGCTCACCACAAAGAAGCAAATAAACCCACTCTACATACTGCAGGGGAGGCTGAGGCGAGGCCTAGATGGGGCAGCCCCCAGGAGAGCACAGGGGCGTGCTGGAAAAAGGGCTGCAAGCTCTCTACTAGCCCAGTAGAAGTCCAGGCTATGGTATTTAATTACTGTGATGGTATCCTGGTTGTGACAAGAACTGGCTCCGAGGGAATGGTTTCCGAGTGACCAGGACAGACTGCAGAACACCCTCGCTCGTCCTTGCAACAGTGTGAATCAGCTATTAGTGCTATTTATGGTTGTTTAACTGAACACACACCCCCTTTCTTTCCAGCCACCAAAACTGCTCCCTTTCCAGCTTAAGCAGTCAAAAGTATTTCTGCCAAAACCTCCTATAGTTGCTTCCCTGTTCCTCACTCGCCATAGCCTCAAATTCTGGACTTTGTCACCTGGTTTTGGTTCCCTGACTTGACGTAGCTCTAGTCCCAGACCATTTTTGCCCTCCTGGTCAGGACAAAAGACGCGAAAAGTTCCCACTAGCAGCAACAAAGCAGGTTTCCCTCCAGATCCCGCACACACACACGTCCACATAAAAACGCACATGCACACAGATGCCTACACGGATCCACACGGGAGATACACACACATGCTTACAGACACAGATACACCCTAGACTCTTCTTAAGTTTCAGCATTTGGAAAAAGACTTAACCAGACATCCCCAGTTCTTCCTCCTCCCACTCTCCATTTCACTTTACCTCGTTATTAACCCAGCAGGCTACATAACTGGGATATCGTTTATGGCACTGGATTCTCCCTCTTCCTGTACTTTGGCTAGAGTAAGCCAACTCACCCTCACTTCGCCCTAAATCATTGCCAGAGAATGAAGCCAGGTGCTGAGAACAGATGTCCGGAGGCAGTGCACAGAAGGCCTGCCTGTATCTCACATGCCCTTCTGGCCTGACAGCTCACTGCTGCCTAGGCCAGGGATGGGGTCCTTACTGCATGGTAGCCTCCCACACCTTGCCAGTGTCTAGGGGATGCCCTGGCATGAGAACTGTGCCCATGCATGCACAGGCCTCAGCCAAGCAAATCCTTGCTTACAAGATGCACCGTAAGGTCTGGAAATACACATAATGCTATTTTACCACCTTGGAGCTTAATGGTAGTAAACCATTCCTTGCGTTTGTGCACCTGATTACAGAATCTGAATGCAATGGCACACAGAGAAAGTCCTCGCCTACTCCTTAAGAAAAAAGTTGAAAGACACACAAAGAGAAGGCAGAAAGTAGCAGAAGCTACAAGCCCTGACATTAATGGGGCTGGGGTGTACAGGACAGGAAGAGGCAGAGAGAGAGGGCTGAGTCATGAGTTGGGGCACAACTGCACTTGCTCCTCAGATTCCACAGCTACTACTG